>NC_047111.1:96512223-96820946 GCF_902500255.1 Thalassophryne amazonica
CATTTATTTTTTTTTTTTAATCTCTTTGCAGCTACCACGGAGAGAGCTGCCATGACATCACCTCTTCAGGCTGAAATCCCTCTCGCCTCACAAAGACGTAACACAGCTTTCCTCCTCACTTTTCTTTCTCTCCGTCTCCCCTAGTTCCTCCGGTTCAGATGCCATCATTAACCTTGAAGCGCCACCTTCTTTTCCTGACGCCGCTAAAGCAACGATCTGCATGACATACCGGTATTTCCAAAATATATATGAGTGTAAAGTTAAAATTTCACATAGGATATCTGGACATTACCAGAATGTATGGAATCATTGTTGAATGCTTTTATCGCAATAAGAAGGCAAGCATCATCTATCTCATGGATATAAATGACTCAATGAACTCTGGGTGCTGTAGTTTTAGAAATCATCAGTATTTGTAATTTTATTTTATAACGTTTTTAACAGGTCAAACCATGATTTGAAACAGAGTGGAAAAACAAAATCTTCCATAAATCTGTTGAAGTGCTGAAATGTAGCTCAGTATTATCAGTGATTCAATTCTCTTTTATAAAAGCTTTTTTTTTTCTGTATTCTGAGCCTTGCTGTTTAGTGAAGCTCTTACTGTTACTATAGTGTCTTTTACAATACTGATCAGTGATTTAGTTTAGCATTTTGTTTCCTGAACTTTTAAAATGTTTGTCGTATTCAACATTTGCCAGTTGTATTGGACGTTTGAAAAATGTGAAACTGTGTGAAAGAAAAGAAAGTTGCCATGTTTGAAATGGCAATAATGTACATCTGTATGGTTTCTCTTTTGAGTAAAATTGTCTGTAGGTGCTGTGTTTCTAAAAAAAAAAAAAAAAATTACAATAAGGCCAGATTATATCATTTCAATTACCAAGGTGACCCTTTTGTTTGACAGCAGGTGTGCAGTTTCAATGCATTTCTGGGCATTGTAGTATTTTTAAATAGAGGGCAGCAAATTTAAAACACAGTACTTACTTCTCCTTTTTTTCCACACAATAAGTCTGGAATGGTAATATTTATGATTCTATGGCATTTTTTATTCAATAAAAAATATATTATTTGCATGAATTTTAAATATGAAACCATTTGGCATTTAAAATTGGAAACATTATTTTCAGTGTAATTTCTCTTGAACAACACGTTAAAAATACTCCATAGTTTAGGTAGTTCATTGTGCCTGCAGAGATTGTTTTAATTTGCCATGCAAAAACTGAAAGTATTTGTTAATAAGTGTATTTGCAAGAAACCACTGAGAAAATTTGTAAAAATTGAATACAAGTATACAAGGAATTATTCCCTGAGAATCATATATAATAGTAAAATTTACTTTGGGGATTAACAAAAAAAAAACTTTTTCTCTTACAGAAATTCTAACAAAACTTAAAATTGTGCTAGTTCTAATAAAATAATATTTTTAAAAGTCTTTATGTAGCATCTTATTTTTGATTCTCAAAGCACAGGTGTGGAGCTTCTGTCTGTTTTGCTGAAGTACATTTGAGTCCAAGAAGGAACTGAACCACCAACTTTAGTTAACAAGTAACTAACTAGTTCTACTGTCTAAGTGCCAGACAACTGAAATGAAAGAGGGTTAGGAAACCATTAACTGCATTCTCGGCTTTACATCGGACCTGTTCCCGGTGGGTGGACTTTTCACCAATCCTGTTGATGATGTTTATGGACGAGATTTCAAGGCACAGGCAGGGACAGGAGGGTGTCCATTTTGGTAACCTCAGAGTTGTATCTCTACTTATTTGCAGATGATGTAGTTCTGTTGGTTTTATTACACTGACCTCCAAAGTGCACTGAGCAGGTTTGAGGGTGAGTGTGAAGTGACTGGGATGAGAGTCAGCACCTCCAAATCTGAGCCCATGGTCTTCTGTTGGAAAACAGTCCCCTCTGGGTCAGGGGAGAGTTATTGCCCCACGTGGAGAAGTTTAAGTATCTCTGGGTCTTGCTGGCGAGTGGGGGTATGTTGGAGCTTGGAATTAATAGACCGATTGGGGCAGCATCTGATGTTTTACGGAGACTTTACCTGACCATTGTGGTGAAGAAGGAGTTGAGCCAGAAGGTGAGGTTCTGAATTTTCCAGTCGACTTATGTATGCTCCTATCCCCACATGTGGTCATGAACTTAGAGTAATGACTGAAAGAAAAGATCCTGGAGATTCCTCTGTCGGGTGTTTGGGCTTACAGTATTGGACAGGGTGAGAAGCTTGATTATCTGCATCGAAAGGAGCCAGCTATGGTGGTTTGTGCACCTGGTGAGGACGCCCCTGGTTGTCTTCCAAAGGATGGCTTTCAGGCACAGCCAACCGGGAGGAGACCCTGGAGAAGACCCAGGACATGCTGGAGGGATTATATTTCCCAGCTGGCTTATGAGCACATCGGAATCCCCCCGGAAGAGTTCTATCACTTGGCTGAGGATGGGGAAGTATGGGATGAGCTGCTTAGTTAAGCAGCAGAAAAGGATGAATGATGAGGGTTTGAAATAAAATTGATGGAAAGACTGGTCTGTCACTGCCAAACGTAGAGCTCTTGGAGCCTACACAGCCTAGTGAGGGGTTGGTGGTTCAATTGCTCTTTGTGTGCTCACGTCCTTCAGCAATAAAAAGGAAATGACTGAAGTATTACTGTATTACACTTTGACATTCTGTTCTAAGGTGAGAAATCACATTTAAAAGTTTAGTTTATTAGATTTGGAACAAAAGTGAAGTAGAATTTACTCATGAAATGTGAGTAACATAAACAACCCAATAGATTATACATGCAACATTACATTTTCTATAGAATTTCTGCATAGGGAAAGAAGTATGAGCATTTTTAAAGTAAATTCTACAAAATGAGACAGTTCACACAACCAATACAAGACATACATTATCCTTGCTTTATTTTTGAGTTGTATTATTACTGAATGATGCCATTTTGTAATTTATTTTTTTCTGTAAGCCAACTTTGATCATGTGTCTGCATGGCAACTCAGATGTGTGCACAATCTCTTATCTTAAAGGGGCAATATTATTCACTTTTTCTGCAAACACATACAGATCATCAGACAGCTTTCGAACAAATACTAAAGGTTGTCACCAAAATACCCCATAGTCACCAAGGTGTCATTGACAGGCCTATAAGAAACAGCTCGTTATTGTACCTGTTGGTTTAAATGGGAAGGAGCTGCTGATTTCCATGGCCTCAGTTCTGTCAGAGAGACAGCATTTTCATCTTTCTTCCAGAGACTGTGTGGCTGTGCCTCATATTCAGGAGTTAAAGTATGGACTTTTGTGACATAAGTCACAAAAGTCTGAAATGGATGGTTAAGGCCCATAATTGCTTGAAAATATGTAAAATTCATCAAAATGGAATTTTGGGACTTTTGAGGATATTTCATAGATGAAGCCAAATATGTTTCTGTTGATGGTAGAAAAAACAGATTATGAACAATGAGACCCCCTTAAATATAATACAACCCCTGGCAAAATTATGGAATCACCGGCCTCGGAGGATGTTCATTCAGTTGTTTAATTTTGTAGAAAAAAAGCAGATCACAGACATGACACAAAACTAAAGTCATTTCAAATGGCAACTTTCTGGCTTTAAGAAACACTATAAGAAATCAGGAAAAACAATTGTGGCAGTCAGTAACGGTTACTTTGTTAACCCAAGCAGAGGGAAAAAAAATATGGACTCACTCAATTCTGAGGAAAAAATTATGGAATCACCCTGTAAATTTTCATCCCCAAAACTAACACATGCATCAAATCAGATCTGCTCGTTAGTCTGCATCTAAAAAGGAATGATCACACCTTGGAGAGCTGTTGCACCAAGTTGACTGACATGAATCATGGCTCCAACACGAGATGTCAATTGAAACAAAGGAGAGGATTATCAAACTCTTAAAAGAGGGTAAAGCATCACGCAATGTTGCAAAAGATGTTGGTTGTTGGTTTACAGTCAACTGTGTCTAAACTCTGGACCAAATACAAACAGCATGGGAATGTTGTTAAAGGCAAACATACTGGTAGACCAATGAAGACATCAAAGCATCAAGACAGAAAACTTAAAGCAATATGTCTCAAAAATTGAAAATGCACAACAAAACAAATGAGGAACGAATGGGAGGAAACTGAAGTCAATATCTGTGACCGAACTGTAAGAAACCTAAAGGAAATGGGATTTACATACAGAAAAGCTAAACGAAAGCCATCATTAACACCTAAACAGAAAAAAACAAGGTTACAATGGGCTAAGGAAAAGCAACCGTAGACTGTGGATGACTGGATGAAAGTCATATTCAGTGATGAATCTCGAATCTGCATTGGGCAAGGTGATGATGCTGGAACTTTTGTTTGGTGCCGTTCCAATGAGATTTTTAAAGATGACTGCCTGAAGAGAACATGTAAATTTCCACAGTCATTGATGATATGGGCTGCATGTCAGGTAAAGGCACTGGGGAGATGGCTGTCATTACATCATCAATAAATGCACAAGTTTACGTTGATATTTTGGACACTTTTCTTATCCCATCAATTGAAAGGATGTTTGGGGATGATGAAATCATTTTTCAAGATGATAATGCATCTTGCCATAGAGCAAAAACTGTGAAAACATTCCTTGCAAAAAGACACATAGGGTCAATGTCATGGCCTGCAAATAGTCCGGATCTTAATCCAACTGAAAATCTTTGGTGGAAGTTGAAAATGGTCCATGACAAGGCTCCAACCTGCAATGCTGATCTGGCAACAGCAATCGTTGGAGCCAGATTGATGAAGAGTACTGTTTCTCACTCATTAAGTCCATGCCTCAGAGACTGCAAGCTGTTATAAAGCCAGAGGTGGTGCAACAAAATACTAGTGATGTGTTGGAGCGTTCTTTTGTTTTTCATGATTCCATCATTTTTTCCTCAGAATTGAGTGATTCCATATTTTTTTCCCTCTGCTTGGTCTGAAAAAATTACCGTTACTGACTGCCACAATTGTTTTTCCTGATTTTTTATAGTGTTTCTTAAAGCCAGAAAGTTGCCATTTGAAATGACTTTATTTTTGTGTCATGTTTGTGATCTTTTTTTCTACAAAATTAAACAACTGAATGAACATCCTCCGAAGCCGGTGATTCCATAATTTTTGCCAGGGGTTGTATAAGACAGCAGGCAGCCTGTCATGAATTCATAGTAAAATAGACCTTACTTGTGTGAAGCACCTTGAGGCAGCTTTGTTGTGATTTGGCACGGTATAAATGAAATAAATTACATTAAAATAAATTTTATTAAAATATACAAAAAGTAATGCACAACCAGGGAGGTGCTGATGATGTCACCGACAAACAAGCTGTCAGTCATCCGAATGAAAAATAAAATGTGGGAAGTCATATTTTACATATTATTATAATTGTTCGAACCCTGACTCTAACCTTAACCAAAACGCCTGAGCAGTAATTTGTAGTAATATGCACGAAATATTGCGCTTACCTTTACACATCATATCATACGAACTGCATCCTGACAATATGTTGCAGCTGCAGGATGTGAATCAAGATGCATGTGGAAAGCTTTTGCTTCATTACTCATTTCCCCTGCAAAATGTCATAGCTAAAAAAAACAACAAAAAGAACCAACATATTTGAGTAGTAAAAATATTACAAGTGGATCTTACAATAAATGCACTGTTCTTTGAAAAGGGTAAGATGATTGAAATGTATTCATCTTTGCAATGCTACAGTGTGGAGTGTAAAATCCAATAGGGTCTTGTTTTATTTACTTTTTTATAGATATTTATGTGTTATTAACTTTGAAAGCTGCTTTTGTGAGCCTCTCTAATGGTAATTTGTGTTGCATACGTGTAGTTCAGCGCATCTGATGTTGTTTTGATAGTGTACATTATCGAAACTGAACGTGGAGTATGTCTGGGGTTTTTGTTTGTTTATTTCTTTGCATTTGACCTTGAAGGTAGCACCATTGCACTGCTGTGAAACCCAGGACTTTCATTTCTCTGAAACAAGGAGCTTACTGGGATTCAGGATGCTAACGGATAAAATCGGCGATCTTATCGACTTTAGTATCAGTTTCCTCAATATGGGATTTTTCAGCTAAAGGAAAAATGCGGCACGCATTGTGCAAGTATTATCCACATTATGTCAGCACTTTTTGGAGCTCTGTATTCTGACTCAGTGAAAGTGAACCTCGCTCACAGGCTGCTGAGACACAAACACAGCTGCCCACCTGTCTGCCACGCTAAAGATGTCACGTAACGAGGATCTGTTTTTGAAGAAATAAGGACAAATTGCACATCTGATGACCTCCTTGCGTGCCTTCTGTGTTTAAAATACATCTGTGACATTTGATAAATGAGATAACAGTATTTCATGGAATATACCGCATATAACCTATGTGATAAAATGTAATCTCGTGTTGCTTTCTGGGGCATTGTTGGATGCAGGCTCAGCATTTATTTACAGTCAGGTTCATAAGGATTTGGACGCTGATGCAACCTTTTTTGGGGGGGGGCTCTGTACACAACGACAGTGGAGTTGGTAGCCACTCTACTTTGTGATCACCTGATCATGTCAGATCCTGAAAGTTAAGCAGAGTATTTTCTGTTTTGTACTTGGATGGGAGACTGCACATTTTCTAACAGTTAAGATTTACAGAGGAATCTTTCAAATGGTGATATAAGCCCCAAATTTGGCACAAATACTCGGTAGACATTATTCTTTTGAAAAAGCAGGCGGCCCACTTGAATTTCTAATAGGTAAGCAGGTTGGGGTCAATTGAAGAATTACACAGGGGTCAAAATTTAAAAATGTTCCAATCATATTGCAAGTGTACCACATTATTTGTCTGATCATAAAGATTCCAAAAAGGCATAGTTTGGACTATCTATGACTGAATTCTTTGGAGTTATGGGGTAAAAACAGTAAAAATGGTGACAAAGGTCAGTTTCAGTTTGTTCAGGGATCAACAGTTAAACTTGCTCCAGTTTTTGTAAAAAATGATGCAAGTTTTTGGTTAAGTTAATAGGGTTTTAAAAAGGAATAGTTTGCACCACGTGTCATATTACAACAGGGGCATTCAACTCGTTCCAGAAAGGGTCGGGAGGGTTTAGGTTTTCTTTGCAACCACCCACTATACCAGGTGATTTCACTGATTAACTGATTCCATCTGCTCAAAGTGATGCTAATCAGTGAAATCATCTGGTCGAGTCAGTGGCTGCAAAGAAAACCTGCACCCTCTCGGCCCTTTCCGGAATGAGTTGAATACGCCTGTGTTACAGCGTAATATATATCATAGAATCCAATGGACATTGACACTGTTTGACCTTTACTGTGGACACAAAACATTCAACACGGTCAAAACTATTTCATTCCAGGATCAACAGAAGAATAATTGTGCACAAATATGGAAGGCGATAACTCTGTCAGAGTTGCCTGGTTGTTTTTGGTAGCTTTCCTCACTCTTCTGTCTGCACAGTCACTCAGTTTTTGAGATTTACCTACTCCAGACAGATTTACCATACAGTACCGTACTGTTTGCATTTCTTAATGATTGATGTAAATGAAGTCCAAGCCATTCTATGACTTGAAAATATTCATGTGTCCATTCCCTGAGCTGGTTTTAAAAAATGGGTGTAAATATGATGATTTGTATTCAAAAATAGTTTTGTTTTTTATATTTAGTGGGGTGCACTAGGGAGGGGTGGTGGCCAAGCATTTAAGTGTATTGTTTCCAGAGCAAAGATTCCTGACTCAATGGCATCCTTGTCCATTCGCCATGTCATGTGGAATTGTATCAGGGCATCTGTCAAAAAACTTGTGCTTAATCAACATGCAATTTCACCTTGAATTTGCTGTGGCAACCCCTATTGAAACAAGGGAGAAACCGAAGGGACTTGCTCTATTTAGTGAAGTTCAGTAATTTGATGTTTTGCATCTGTCTGATATTGGTCAAAATTACTGGGTCACATATTAGGAAAAAAAAATCCAGGCTACATCTGATTTCAGTCCACTCTTACACATCTGAATCCTGTTGTGGACTGTGTATATTTTCCTTTCAGAGAGTAGAATATTTCTTTCACAGTTTAAGCTGTTATGCTTTGTTAGATGGCTATGTTAACAATGTTATCCCATACAAATGCAGTTATTAACAGATTACTTGTTTTAAAACAGGAAACAAGATTATGGGTTGATGTCAGTATCAGCAGATACTTAAAGTTTATATCGATAGTGGTATCGTACTATGCCTTATTTTTTTATTTTTTTTGCCCAATTAGTTATGGGCTGTTAAAATGGAGACACTATGTATAAAAATGATGGCAATCCCCAAAATGGTTAATGGAATACTTTTTGTGTGCACCTTGAAGTGTATCATTTCAACTCCACCGTGGTGGCGTACAGAGACCAAATTACAAAAATTGTGTCACAATCCAAATATTTATAACTTGACTGTATTTGTTTGCTGACTGTCTAAAAACATGCACTTAGTGTAAATTTTATTCTGAAAAGCTGCTTTTTAGATTGTGTTTTTTATACAGTAGGACTTTTGATATCTTCACTGTGATTGGACGGCACAGGAGGTGTTGTGCTCGTTTGGTGTCATTAAATGTGTTCTTTCTTTGTTTGTGCAAACAGCCCACATTTTTCTCTCTCTGCTGACTCGCCAGTCAGATTGTAGAGTCGGTTTTGAGAGCTGCATCTAATTATGTAGATCCGTCCCACTAGAGCAGATCAAACAGTGTGCGAGCGAGTGGCCTTGCTTTATTTCCAAGCGTCGTTAATTGTCAGATTTTGATGTTGCTTATTTGGCTTAAATGTTCTGCCTGATCATGCTAATTTGAATAAAGGTTTTTAATCTGGCTCTCTGTTGCATTTCTGATGAAACTGACTGAAGTTATCAAAAAAAAAAACAATAATGCGCGATGCACTCGATCGTCTGTCTGGTGTGCACATTTTGACCCACTTTGTCTGTATTATGCTCTGCACTAATTTTTGGAAATTGAAAATTAAATAAAGGAGATGCAGCTGCAGTTCTAATTGCAGGATGGGAAGCAGACAAATGATAGCTTTGTCAGGATTAGCAAAAGCCTAAAGCCAAATTTCTTGTCTGGTCTTCACTGTCACCGCACAGTGCTTTCAGCCTGCAACAGAATGTTGCAACCTCATCCATGCTTTGTAGCTTAGAAATGCATCTGCATGCTTGTATCAGCTGCACTAGATCTCAGAACATCAGAATGATTTGTCTTTCCGATGCCTGATTCTGTTTTCTCTCTCTCTCTCTCTCTGTTTGAGGTGCGACTCCATCCAGAGATGGGTGTGTCTGTTTCTGTAACCCTCCTGTCCTGTGCACTGGCAAAATTTCCTGTATATTTTTTTGTAAATTGTTTTGTAACATGGCCCAAGCAGAAGGTCTCCCCTCTGAGTCTGGTCTGCTTGAGGTTTCTTCCTCAAATCATCAGAGGGAGTTTTTCCTTATACACTGTCGCCTGTGTGCTTGTTCTGGGGGTTGGTAATGTTAGACCTTACTTGTGTGAAACACCTTGAGGCAACTTTGTTGTGATTTGGTGCTACATAAATGAAAATAAATTGAAATTGATATATGGAGATATTCCAGTACACACTGCACAGTTCCAGTACACAACAGTGCAACAATCAGAAACCAGAGCATCGGGATGCAGAGCTCATCTGGTTTTATTCTCAACTATTTCCCAATGCTATGCAATTGAAGAAAAGTGCAAAAAATATTTACCAATAGCTGTACATTTTCCTCTTTTTTAGCATTTCTAGTATACTGAAAAAAAAATGACATTAGATGAGCTCAATTCAATTATGAGCAGGATTTCCATCTAATAAATATATAGCCCTACTCAAATAAAAACATCCATGCAAAATAATTGTATTTTATTTAGTTGGGACAACATATGGAAATCTAATCCACTAAGTCAGTTTTTTGAGTGTATAGTTCAAAACACTTGAATGAAATCTGAGCTACCTGAAATATTTACGGCAGTGCGAAAACTGTTGGAGGACAGGAATTTCACACTGCTGTAAATATTTTTGCTGGCAGTTGAGGTTCTCTTCCAAAAACTTCACAACAATGTGTATATTTTCTTGAATCTTGTGTCCCCCAGGAACCGTGCAATTTGGTATCATGCATTAATTTGAGTGAATTTCCATATTTTCACCAACAAAAATCTAAAATTTTGAATGATGATGAATTGTGAACAGTGCATTGTTGAAGCAAAGAAGACGACTGAAATCAAAATGCATCAACAACTGAAAGAGAAGTAGGTTGGGTAAATGTCACTGTTTCTATCCACCAAAAAGTCCATATTTTCCCTAAAATTTCAAAATGCAAAATTCTGCAAGGACGTATTGGGAAGAATGCCTAGATCATGGGTGGCCAAGTTCGGTCCTCGAGAGCCACCTTCCTGACACTCTTAGTTGTCTCCCTGCTCCAACACACCTGAATCCAGTGAAAGGCTCATTAAAAGCCTGCTAACGAGTCTTTCATTGGATTCAGGTGTGTTGGAGCAGGGAGACAACTAAGAGTGTCAGGAAGGTGGCGAGCCTTTCACTGGATTCAGGTGTGTTGGAGCAGGGAGACAACTAAGAGTGTCAGGAAGGTGGCTCTCGAGGACAGACTTGGCCACCCCTGGCCTAGATGATGCAAACAAAGCCACTGGAATCAAATCCTTCAAGAACTGAAAGAGAAGAGGTATTTCCTATGAATTGTGGGTGGACAGTGGACCAACAACGGATTCTTCGCCATGACTTCAGCTCATCAGGTGAGATGACCTAGAAAAAACAGCAAAAAAGTCATCTAAAAGGTGCGATATGTTTCGCATCATCTAGTGGTGAGGTTGCAGATTATGTTATGTAGTTGATGGTCCTGATATTCTTTCTTATCATATTGTCATTTCTTTGGTGACAGAAATTTTTGTGGTTGTCTTTTGATAAGCAATATTTATGATCCACCATTTCTCAAGAATGAAGGTTCTTAAACATGTTAGCCTACATA
The DNA here is from genome assembly GCF_902500255.1 of Thalassophryne amazonica. Lineage (NCBI taxonomy): Eukaryota > Metazoa > Chordata > Actinopteri > Batrachoidiformes > Batrachoididae > Thalassophryne > Thalassophryne amazonica. The sequence continues at coordinate 96,523,231 of NC_047111.1, forward strand.
AACAACCAGTTACCGTGTTCTCACAAAAAAAATTCAGTAAAAATACAAAAATATTCACAAAAATGAATGCATATTCATATGTATTTTTTAGCTTACATCATATGTACCGCACGCATTTCTCCACCAGATGCGTTGGTGATGTCACCAACAACAGATGGCTGATAAGACAATAATAATAATAATGTTGTACTTTAATTATTATCATTGATATTCTAATCTTAATTCTAACCTTAACCAAAATGCAAATGCTGAATCTGAATGTTAAATGCTCAACACTCTGCACATGGTGTAGCACCATGGCCTCGATTCACCCCGATAATAAAATATATTAATCCTGTCTCAACCAGAAAACCACTAGAGACAGAGACTGCATTTCCACCCCCGTTGAGAATTCCTAAGTCATCTGGAGATCTTCAGATGAGTTTTGGAAATGTCCCCTGATGGTCCAACACTGCTTCCAGAGGAAAACAAAGCTGTAATTCAAAGTTCTTCAAAGGGAAACCTTCGGCTTTTAATCGGTTAAATTTCTGTCATTATGAATTAGATGACATTACAATGGCTTCACGTTAGAATCTGAGCTTCTCCAAGCCAGGAGAACCCAAACTTTATGATCAAACCTAAGGCAGGAACTTCTCAGACTGCAAAACGTCCCCCACAACAAGATGGAGCCATAAATCTTTGAGTCTTCACGACCAACTACTTTCTTTGTTTAAAGCAAGGAAAAGACCTTTAGTTTGAAATAAAATTTAGATCAGTATTTCTTTCATTTATATCTAAAGACGTATGTTGTTTGCATTTATTATTCAAACAAAATGCTTTGCATTAATCATTACAGTTTATTGACATGTGCTCATTTTAACTGAGTATCTAAAATGCTGATGTTAAAGTACTCTGTTATCCAAAGGATGTGTTTAACTGACTAGTAATAATGTGTATCCATTTGAGTATCTTGGAACAAATAGTATTTCAAATGAATTAATGTGTTTAACACACAAGGCCAGGACTGGTCAATGACCAATCTACCTCTAAGGCCCACAGGAGAGTCAAATGACCCCAAGATCCCCTGTGGAGAGCTACTTCTGGTATGTAAACAGGAAGTCTCAGAACACCTCAGGGGAGGGGCTGACTTGGCTAGCTACATTCTGTGTTTGCATATTTGCTGTCTGTGTGCCTGCTTAGCTGAAGGGCTGCTGAAATGTACCAAAAAACACACCAAAAGAAAACTTTGTTTCTGTATCTTATTGAAATGTACCAAAATGTACCAAAAAAACACACCAGAAAACCAAAATATATACAATAGGTACAGGTTACAGTCACTCACAATGACTAACAGTCCCCACACTGCCATGGAAGGTCTTTTCTGCATTTGCCACAAGTATACCTGTTGCATTTCAATACAATTCAGAAAACAAAATTTCATCTCTCCCCCAGGGTAAAGTTATTTATCCAGCTAAGCACAAATCAGCAGCCCTTTCAGCTAAGCAGGCACACAGACAGCAAATATGCAAACACAGAATGTGGCTAACCAGTCTGGGCGTCTGAGTGAGGTGTTCTGAGATTTCCTTGTTTACATAACAGAAGTACAGAACAGTAATAACAGAAGTAGCTCTCCACGGGGGGATCTTGGGGTCATTTGACTCTCCATGGGCTTTACAGGTAGAAGAGAAAAGCTTGGCCCTCCCAGTGTTAAATAGTTGAATCATTTCTGTCTGCCCTCTTTTAAAGACATGAAGTTTCTGTGAGATTACACACCCTCAATGGGCGGAGTTTGGTGACATCAGTCCCCCTTTAAGAAGTTAGGACAGAGCCTTGCTCGGCCCTTCGCCTTCCCTCTCTCTTTTCCACCTGCTCCACGCTCTTTTCTGTTTTCTTCTTGCTAAACGCTCAATTTTATTTTGGGCCAAGGGCCCATTGCTAAGCTAAGCTAAGCTAAGCTACCACGTGGCATTCATTCATTCATTCTTAAATTTTGACAAAGTTTTAACCTGACACTTTAAGGTGCGTCAAGTCTTTTTGAATTTTTAAGAGAACGTCCGAGCTGAGCTTTTCAAATTAAGAGCGAGTTTACAGAAAAGTGACTTTTCCTTTTCCATTATAATTTTCAACGCTCTTAAAGTTTACTTTTTTCTAAATTCACAAAGATTTTTAATCTGATTCAAACAATATTTTTAAAAGCTTCTATAGGAACCATTTTCAACAAACACCTTCCACCTCTGGGTTCCTGCAAGCTGACAACAGAGTTGATTTCAAACCTTTCTGCAGGCAGCTATAACCATCGGCAAAGCCAGCTGACTCAACCCTTGGGATCACTTGGAGACACCGCTTGGGTTACCCCTCTGACCAAGTGAGCTTGCGCTGCCCAGAGCAGAAATATCGACACCGAGACAAATGTAACCAACCCTCCAACAGTAGCTAATTGACCCGTCCAGCACCATGAGAGAGTTTGTTGTCAATGGATACAGGTGGCTCCCCTTTTTACACATTCATGCTTGTGTAATATTTTCTTAATAATTGGCTTCAAATTCATCACTAAATTCCAATCAGATATTTACTAGTTTAAGCTTTATCTCTATGTCTGAGTGAGTAAGAAAATTGTTTATATGAATGACTTATTTTCAATCACTGTCCAGAAAATGCCAGTAAAATGTTCATTTCTTGTATAAATTGTAAATATTTCTGCTGTGGCTTATTTTGTATTTAGAAGGAAACTCTTGGTCAACCGTATCGTGAGATCTGACTTCAAATCACAGATTGATTAATGAATCGAGACTGATTCATTCATTTGAGACTGATAAATTAATGAATGTTTAAATTAAAGCACTTACGCTATAAATAAGTGGTGCCCCGAGAATTAAGTAAAATATAAGTATTAAACCCTAAATTAATTATTTTGGTGACCTGTTATATTGGGCCAAGTCCAATCTAATTCAATTCAGGAGTTTAATTATTTATTCACTGTATTTAAACAAAAACACTACATCTTCTGGTTCCCCATTGAGAGGCCTGAATATCTGTAAAGCAAAGTGTCTCCAATAACTAAATAAATGTTACATCTTTTGGAGCCCTGTGTGGTGCGATTCAGTACTAAAATTATTTTATTAATTAAATGCTACATCTGTGTGGATCAAATCAAATATTGCATCAAATATTGCACTCTTCATACGAAGGTATGTGCAGAAATAACCGACTCATTCTGAGGTTAAGCCCCCATCACATATAGCAAGAATGTGCAGGAACCAGGCCAGAATGGCACATATTATCATCATCGAATGCAGACGGGAGGGAAAGAGGCCTGATCAGCAGTGTCAGAACGCATCCAGATTACCTCGTCCACACCTCCATGATGGCATCCAAAAGTGCATGTAGACAACAGGTAGTTGACACAGACTGCCGTTAGACGGCCATAAAATGCGCTGCAGACTGCCCGGTGTCCAAACGTCTGGATGGCAAACACAGGACCTGAGTGGGAGGGAGCAATGTGGTCCTCACGTGCAGATGTGCAGCACATGTGGTGAGGGGTGCACGTGCACCCCATGCACACACGCGCTACCATCCGAGACACAGTCAGATTTTCAGGGTTTGGCTTTCGCTGGTTTTCCTCCCTCCAGGTGCTCGCCACGGGTAAGCCGCAGACGGACCGCAGACAGGACCTCAGTGGGAGGGAGCACTGTGGTCACGCGCAGATGTGCAGTACATGTGTTTGTGGGGTGCATGTGTACCCCATGCACACGCGTTGGGCTGAAATGATCACTCAGCTATGTGTGTGTGTGTGTGTATGCATAACTGCTTCATGAGTAACTAAGCATGTGCGCACATGTGCACATGCGCACCTGTCACTGGACACCTTTGCTGAAAGTTTGCTGGCAGTGGGCCAAGCACTCAGTCACGCCATGCATCAGACGCAGCCTTTCCAGCGAACTTTATGGCCCAGTCACAAGGCACACGACAATTCCTGAACAAAGGGAAAAAAGTTTTTAAAAAAATCACAATTGAGAAAAGGTGGACGAAAGAGCTTTATCACTGAATAGCCTGAGAAGCAAAAGTGCAAAAGGGATGAAAGAGGAACTAAACGAAACCAAAGCTAACGTTCATCTCAACACTTTAAATGAAACGCGCCTGGAGCCACAGAAACTGCAAACAGAATCTGTGGAGATCTGTGTGCACGTCAGTGGGACCACTTGCTCTGGTTCCTCGTCCAGAACAAAAGAGGGATAATCTCCTTCATCATCAGAACGCACACTGTCTGTTGACACACTGCGCGCTTCGTCTTGCTCCAATTAAAAACAAACAAACAAAAAAAAAACTGGTGTGACGTGGTCACTGCTGTATCACTATATTATGTTACAAAGCTATATATATTGATCTATAACAGAAAACTGTCAAAACGGGGAATAATAATATAAGTGTAAGATGATTGAATATATCAGAGCAGTAAATTGATCAGTGCTTGTGAACACCACGCATTGATTCCCCATATGTGGTTATTTTCACCAGCTGCAGCTGATCCACAACGTGAATTCTGCCTTCCAGAACAGCTCTTTATATAATCATCTGAATCATCTACCTGTTGCCACATGTACATAAGGGCTGGATTGTCATTCCTACACTCATATTGTTATATTTAATAAAAATAATAAGCGCAAGCAGCACCTGCTGCTGTCGCTGCATTCAAGTAACGTCGGAAATTACACAACTTTTTGTTGTTTCAAATTCAGCAGTTGCTTGTGACAAAATAATTAATTGTATCCGCACAAAAGATTAATTCTGGCCTATAATATGCATATGTCACCGACATGAATGAGTGATGCTCGTCACCTTCTCACCATGTCATTTAGGTTCTTATTTATTTTGTAAATAAATATTTTGAGTAAATGTTTCAGGGGAGCATTAGCATGGCAAAAACCTTTCAGCTTCTGGAGGAGCTCTGCTCCCCCAGACCCCCCGCCTTTTTAAGCATTTTTCTTTATTTGCTTCTCACATACTTGGAAATGCTCCTCGCCATCTAACCATGTCCTTTAGGTCCTTTAGACTTTTTTCAGTAAAATGTTTTTTGGGAGCATGACTAAAACCTTTTAGCTTCTGGGGGAGCCCCAGACCCCCTCTCTTTTTAAGCATTTTCTTTATTTTGCCTTTCAGCTTCTGGAGGGGCTCTGTCCCCCATACTCTCCACCTTTTTAAGCATTTTCTTTATTTTGCCTTTCAACTTCTGGAGGGGCTCTGCCCCCCATACTCTCCACCTTTTTGATTTTTTTTTTCTTTTCAGCTGACCCCCCTCATTACAGCCCTCTTACCCCCCTGCCACTTTAAGAATTTTTTTAAATGATGTAAATTAATGTTCAAGGTTTTCAACTAGTTGACAGTAGGGCTGCACAATATGGCAAAATTATCATATCTCAATATTGTTATATAAATGGTGATGTAAATGTCACTTATATACATGCTGTCCATATTCTTCAATCTTCAATCTCTAAAACTTGGTAAAACCTGTAAATAATAACCAGTTTTATTGCCAGTTTTCTTTAGACAAGTCAGGGGATGGAAACATGAACATTTCCAAGTCACTGAATATGTTCTGGACTTTATTTACATCAATTATGAAGAAATGCAAAAGTTTCTTTCACCAAAACATCAAATCTAGACTTTCATCTCAAATGTACTTCTGTCAATTGTAGCTGAACTTTCAGGTCTTTTTTTTTAATAAAATCCTCCTCTACACCAGTTCATCAGGAAGCTGAATTTTATGTTTTTAATTAATTTACATCAAGTTGTAGAGATTTGCTTTCAGTTTGAGTTAAGGAAGATCATTTTAGAAAAAAAATGTATTTGAAATGGAATAAACAAATTAAAATGTGTGAAATACCAAGTGTTCCAGTACTTTTGAGGGCAAGTGAGAAACGGTGAGAAGCAGCATATTACATGTCATATATAGTGCAGCAGATAAGAGAATATTTAGAGTGGAATCCTGCAAATGGTGATACAAGCATCAAATTTGGCACAAATAATCCATAGACATTAACTCTTTAAAAAAATGATTGGCCACTTGAATTTCAATAGGCAGCCAGGTAGGGGTCAATTGAAGAATTACACAGGGGTCTAAATCAGGGGTGGGCATCTTGTTCCAGAAAGGGCCAAGAGGGTGCAGGTTTTCGTTGCAGCCACTGACTCCACCAGGTGATTTCACTGATTAATATCACTTTGAGCAGATTGTTAGTCGATAGTTGCCCACCCCTGGTCTAAATTAAAAGATACTCCAATCATATAGAAAACTACACCACATTATTTCCTGATCATGACATTCCAAAAGGTCTAGTTTGGACAATCTGTGACTGAATGTTATGGATTTATGAGGTAAAGCAGCAAGAATGGTGACAAAGGTCAGTTTCAGTTTGTACAGGGGTCAAAGGTTAAAGTTGCTAAATTAATTTGACTAACTAACTGACTAACTGTGTTATTTTCTTCCAGGTTGTGAGGTAGTTTGTGGTTCATAGCCAAGTTTGAAAGTTCGTGGTAGAGGGAAATGGCAAAAATGGACAAAATCAGGCATCAGGTGTGATTAAGTACCTGCATAAGAAGGGGTTAAAGCCCAAGGACATTCATGGGGATATGGTTGCTACATTAGAGGATGAAGCTCCCTCCATATCTACAGTGCAGAAGTGGGCAGCTGAATTTAAGAGGGGCAGAGAGAGCCTTGAAGACGACCCAAGGTCTGGGCAGCCTGCACCAGCCACAACCCAGAAAAACATTGACCTTGTTCATGAAATGGTGATGGACGACAGACGATCGACGATTAATCAGCTAGCAGATACTGTGGGAATATCCCGTGAGAGAATTGAACACATTCTGCATGAAGAACTTGGAATGTCAAAGGTGTCAGCTCGGTGGGTGCCACGTGTTCTGACGCCTGATCAGAAATGCACCAGGCTAGTCATGTCGAAGGCAAACTTGGCGCAATTTGAAGAGGATCCAGTCAATTACATGGAACGTTTTCTTACCCAGGATGAGTGTTGGGTTCACCACTTTGAACCAGAGACAAAAAAACAATCAATGCAGTGGAAACACCCAAGGTCACCACCTCCAAAGAAGGCCAAGGTCGTTTCGTCTGCGGGGAAGGTCATGGTTTCAGTTTTCTGGGATGCCAAGGGCATTGTGTTTGTGGACTATCTTGAAAAGGGACAAACCATAAATGGACAGTACTATTCTAACCTACTGAGACAGTTACGCGAGGCTATCAAAAAGAAGTGACCAGGAAAGCTGACGAAAGGGGTGCTGTCCATCAAGACATGCCCCAGCTCACAAGTCAACAGTGGCCATGGCCACTATCCACGAGTGTGGATTCAAACTGGTAGATCACCGACCATACTCCCCTGACTTGGCACCCTCGGACTTTCATCTGTTCCCAAACCTGAAAAAAAAAAAACTTGGCTGGGAAGCACTATCGGAGCAATGATGAGGTGATGGCTGCCGTTAGGGACTATTTGACTCTCAAGATGAAAGCTTCTATGCCAAGGGAATCGAAGCACTCAAGCACCGCTGGAAGAAGTGTGTGGAGTTACAGGGAGACTATGTAGAAAAATAACCCTGAATTTGTTCAATTCGACAACTACATCATAGTCAGCCTTAGAACTTTTCAGCCTACCCTCATATGTATATTACAGCAGTCAGATCTGTTCAGCTCCGTGCCTGACGTGCGCTATGACGCATTACTGCACATGAGACCATGGAGAGGTGCAGTGGCACACGGTACTTTTGGTTTGATTGTGCGTTGTTCACATTCACTGTGTTGTGTGTGGGCCGCCAGAAGAGGAGGTACTGCTGGCCCACCACCAGAGGGCGCCCTGCCTGAAGTGCAGGCTTCAGGCACGAGAGGGCGCTGCCGCCATGGACACAGCCGGGGGTGACAGCTGTCACGCATTACCTCTTGACAGCTGTCACCCATCTACTCAACGTCCTCTCACTCCATAAAGACCAGATGTCATCTCCATCTCGTTGCCGAGATATCATACTTCATTGGAGGTAATATCCTCAGCCATTTGTGATTGCAATATTTGTATATTGTGAGTGTTTGCAGGAGTACTGGTACCTCCGTCGGTGAAAGCTGAGAGAGCGTTGAAGGCACTCTTTTCCCCTGAGGAATCTACAGTACTCTGCAGTTATTGAGAGGTGGAGGTGGCATTCCCACCGCTGATGTTACTGGGTGTACACACACCCACACTTGACTGTCTTTGTTCTTCGCCAGCAGTACCAGATCCGACAGTCGGGGACGGTGATCACCTGGGAATTCGGGACTTGGCGGCTCCAGTATTCATCAGGTTCTGTGGCGGCGGAAATCGTGTGGTTCCGGCTCTTCTCAGGACAGACGTCTTCTATCCTCAAGCCTGCCCACACGTCATCTTTGTGGATTGACTGTAATTATATTCTGAGATTGTCTGTATGTTCGTTGTGCACATTTCACAACATTAAATTGTTACCTTTTGGCTCATCTATTGGCCATTCATTTGCGCCCCCTGTTGTGGGTCCGTGTCACTACACTTTCACAACAGGATATCTCGGCCAGCGTCATGGACTCCGAGGGGCGTCACCCGGCTGTTGAACGACCAATGGGAGAGCAGGGAGCGCAGGCGTCTGCAGGAGGCGTGATTGGTGAGCTGCAGCACATTCTCACCGCCTTTACGGCTCGGTTGGATCAGATGACCGAGCAAAACATCCTCCTGAACCGCAGGGTGGAGGCTCTCTCTGCACAGATGGCGGCAAGCGCTCAGGGCACTGCTGCAGCTCCTCCTCCTGCCGACCCTGTGCAGGATATGAACGTTCCAGTGGTGGTTCAACACTTTCACAACACACTGTATATGTATATGTAAGTGGCACATATGTGTTACTACATATCAACATTTCCTTTGCCCTCCCTGGCTGGGGTCCAGTGGAGGTGGACATCCCACAACATGCTGGCAGACTTTGCTGTGACACACTCGGTACAGCCGAGTGAATGGCACAAAATATGTAGATGCTCACAGACTGCCGTCCGTATGTCTTCAGACCGCAGGTCAGTACTTCCCGATTGTGGCCGGATGAGTCATTCTGATGTAATCTGATGTATGTGTGATGGGGGTATTAGGAAAGCATGCTGACTCATCGTTGCAGGTTAAACTCATGAACAGATGGGTCTGAAAACTATATTCCATTTCTGCCAATAAATGCCCCTAAATCCTGTACATTCACTGCAGCTTTAAAGTAAAAAATGCCCCACTTTGCAACAATGGCAGCAAAGAATTATCAAAGGCCTCAAGGTCCTCAGGCTGTTTTTGCTTTAAAGAACTGTAAGTAGGTCTGTGGAAAAGCTGCACACCTGCGTTGGTTTTCTTACCTCACAGTGCAGCTGCACTGAGACTTTTTCTCTGCAGTGGACTACAGTATCAGACCTTCTTGTGATGAACAGAACTGGGGTGCTATCAGCGTTTTTGTTTAGTATCTAAAGGTAAAACTACATTATGTGTTTAAAGGTCTGTAAAATAATTTATCCAGGTCAATATCTCTTTAAATTGTGAAAGGTAAAAATTAAGGCAGCAACTGTCAGACAAAAAAAAAAAAATGCATAGTTTGCCATTTTATGGTTTTCTTCAGACCCCACGGGATTTTCAGGCAAATTAAGCGAATACAATTCTTATCACGAAACTGACCAAAATGTACCTTGCGTTCTCCACGAGTACATATTGACTCAATCAGGAAGACACACTACATTATTTTGTGTTTTGCATTTAGCAGATAAGATTCCAAGATGAAACTTCATTGATGCACAGACAAAAATTACATATGCAAATGCCCAGAAAGGTTGAGCAGTAAAGACAGAGTGCATCGTGTATAACCCCAAGTCAGAAAAAGTTGGGACGATATAAGAAAAGGGGGTGACAATATGGTGAGCCTTATATTTATTTGACATGTATTTCAATGGAGACAGTATGAACCCAAGATATGGTCAACTTCATTTCATTTGTTAATATACATCCAGTCCTGCATTTAAGGCCTGCAACACATTCCAATAAACAGTTGTAACAGGGCAATTTATTCTAAATACAAGGATTAAATCATCACTTTTACAGCCATTTTCTTTTTAGACAAGTCAGGAAATGGATACATGAACATTTCCACGTCACTGAATAGGTTTTGGACTTAATTTACAGAAGTGATTAACCATCTGGGGTCTGAGGGTATTTTTTAGGACAGTTCACTCGCCTGGCATAAATGTTTTATTTTTGCTGTTAACAGCTCTCCCTGCATCCCATAATCAAGTTTTATGTCTTTTTTTTTTCAGGACAACCTGTACTTTCAGAATATATATGCTATAGTGATGTTTTATAAGTGTAATAAAGGTTTACAGACAGAAATAAGAAAGGAAAAAGTAAAGCGGAAAATAATTTTCCACACACATTTATTCAAAACACACAGCAAACTATAATAAATAACTGTTTTGACACTTTATAAAGATAATTTGAGGCGTTGTGTGAAAGACTGTACAACAAAAAGGTTCAAACAATAAACACATATGCACATTTTGAACAATATATACAAAATGGTCTATGCCTTTTGTTTATCTTCATCTTAAAGCAATTTCACACTTCCAGGCCAATTTACACTCTGAGGAGTGGCCTCTCCCTCTCAGTCCATTGATATGGTAAACAGTGCTTTATGCCGGAGTGAGAGAGCTTACCACAGGCTTAGCCAATAACATTCACAGACAAACTAGGAGCAATCCTGATACTCACACACTCTTTATTTGAGCATGTGAGATTGTATGAGAGGCTCGCCGTCTGCTCCCTCTGCTCCATCTGCTCACTTTCACTGACCGCTGTGTGTAATGGTGCAGGGTGCATTGGAGCCAGCAGCCAGGGGGCTATTCAAACGGGCCAACTCGTAACACATCACTCCTAAAAACAATCTTTGGTTCATCATGTGAGGTAAATCAGCCCTACGATTGGATTTTGGAAAACCATGTGATGATGAACCAATTCCAATTCGACACTCACAATATGCACGTCATCACACAGCTTCTATGAGGAGTACAAAGATGGTGGATGGCTGGGTTGAAAGTCTGCAGAGTTAACTTTTCAGTAAAAAAAAGTAAGCTTCTATCTCATATCATTAAAAAGTTATTTATAATTTAGTAAAACTTGGTCTCAGCCAACGTATATGATGGTGTCGGCCCCAGAGGGTTAAGAAATACACACAGTGTGGTACTGTATGATAAATCTGTGCCAGGTAGGCATTTCTCATAAATTGTGACCATGCTGAAAGGAGACTAGTGAGGGAAGCCACCAAAAAACACCAATGACAGCTCTGAAAGAATTATAGGCGTCTGTTGATGTGAGTGGAGAAATTGGGACAACATTTGCCTGTTGCATCCCCATTCACAGCCCCATCCTGGACTAGAGCAGAGAAGCATTGTAAAATAGGAAAACAGATTTTTTTTTTTTTTTTTTTTTGTAAAGAAAATCTTCCTGTTAAGACTCGGCTCTGCAGTGGCACTGTCTGAATGAAAAACTCTGAGAACTATTCCTATCAAATACAATGTATTGAAATCTCATATGAAGTCAGACAGACCTGGGTTCTTAATGAACATAGCTCATGCAGGAACTCGTTCAAAAGGAACCCTGAACACAGATGCAGTGATATTTTTATAGAGAGTGAGAGTGGTATAGTCATTTCCCTGTTACAATGGATGGACCTGTTCTCGCAAACAGTTCCTACTGGGTCCGCACCCCTACTGTGTGTTCATCGCGTGATCATAAAAAGTACTGGTGTCATGTTAGGCCACGTAGCTAACTTGAATTGGAACACACAAAAACAGGACCTTGAGTTGATGATTCAATTTGGAGTCACCATGCTGGTATCAATCTGTTGATAGGCCTTCACATGATAACAAAAGTAGTGAAGATGCTGGCAGTTACAAGTTGTTCCTTCTAAACAGATAAAATACCTTAGCAAGGGTGCAGTGACCCAGTGCAGACGTACTGGCTGTCATAAGAAGATAAAAACAGTGTAAGCACCATTCCTGCGAAACTTAACCTTACTAAACCTTAGCAGAAATATAACAATGTGTTAATTAAAGTGTTGAAATCAAAGATATATAGCATAAATATTTCTGAGATAAGCATTAACACTCCTCTATACCACTTCTTCATGAAGCTGTAAAACTGGTCATGGAACAGACATATGTTACACTATGCACAGTTTCTGCCACCACAATCACAGCAACATACAACTCCTTCACAGTTTTCTGGTTGTTTTGGTGGCTTCCCTCACTAGTCCACTTCCAGCATGGTCACTCATTTTTATAGAATTTTAGAATGAAAAATATATCGTTATCAAAGAAGCTAACATTGGACATTACTTGTGGTACACGTTACGTATGTGTGTTTCATTACTGATTTTCCCACAGGATTAAGCTATTTATAGTAAAAAGGAGATTTTGGAGATGGGTTCAAGCTGCTTAACCATGTTTAACCAGATTATGTGGATTTTTTCTGTCCTGTCCAGGTTTCTCTCTCTCTCTCTCTCTCGCTCTCTCTCTCTCGCTATTTGACATAAGAAGGCCTTTAAATAATCATCTTCACCTTTTTCTTTAACAAGAATCTGCTAAGCATATCAGAGAGCATATTTAAATATATATAATCTGCTTTACTGTATATTCAAATGCTACTTTAGACTTGAATAGTTGTCCACATTTTTTGGCATCGGAGTCAATCCTGTGCAGTAGCTTGGCCTCGTGGTGTCGTTCCATTAGGAGGTGTTCTGTGGCGACCTCAGTCTGTGATTTTAGGTGTCTGAGCCCATGGGAGATGTGAGGATTAGTGGCTTGTCATCTCCTATGAGCAAGGCATTAGGGTGCAAGCCTGAGCCTTGTCGCTCTGATGTGACTTTTAAGGATGATGTCTGGAAATGAGAAATGATGAGACCATTTCACTGCATTTCATCATCATCATCATCAATTTTATTTATATAGCGCCAAATCACAACAAACAGTTGCCCCAAGGCGCTTTATATTGTAAGGCAAGGCCATACAATAATTACATAAAAACCATAACGGTCAAAACGACCCCCTGTGAGCAAGCACTTGGCGACAGTGGGAAGGAAAAACTCCCTTTTAACAGGAAGAAACCTCCAGCAGAACCAGGCTCAGGGAGGGGCAGTCTTCTGCTGGGACTGGTTGGGGCTGAGGGAGAGAACCAAGAAAAAGACATGCTGTGGAGGGGAGCAGAGATCAATCACTAATGATTAAATGCAGAGTGGTGCATACAGAGCAAAAAGAGAAAGAAACAGTGCATCATGGGAACCCCCCAGCAGTCTAAGTCTATAGCAGCATAACTAAGGGATGGTTCAGGGTCACCTGATCCAGCCCTAACTATAAGCTTTAGCAAAAAGGAAAGTTTTAAGCCTAATCTTAAAAGTAGAGAGGGTGTCTGTCTCCCTGATCCGAATTGGGAGCTGGTTCCACAGGAGAGGAGCCTGAAAGCTGAAGGCTCTGCCTCCCATTCTACTCTTACAAACCCTAGGAACTACAAGTAAGCCTGCAGTCTGAGAGCGAAGCGCCCTATTGGGGTGATATGGTACTATGAGGTCCCTAAGATAAGATGGGACCTGATTATTCAAAACCTTATAAGTAAGAAGAAGAATTTTAAATTCTATTCTAGAATTAACAGGAAGCCAATGAAGAGAGGCCAATATGGGTGAGATATGCTCTCTCCTTCTAGTTCCCGTTAGTACTCTAGCTGCAGCATTTTGAATTAACTGAAGGCTTTTCAGGGAACTTTTAGGACAACCTGATAATAATGAATTACAATAGTCCAGCCTAGAGGAAATAAATGCATGAATTAGTTTTTCAGCATCACTCTGAGACAAGACCTTTCTAATTTTAGAGATATTGCGTAAATGCAAAAAAGCAGTCCTACATATTTGTTTAATATGCGCATTGAATGACATATCCTGATCAAAAATGACTCCAAGATTTCTCACAGTATTACTAGAGGTCAGGGTAATGCCATCCAGAGTAAGGATCTGGTTAGACACCATGTTTCTAAGATTTGTGGGGCCAAGTACAATAACTTCAGTTTTATCTGAGTTTAAAAGCAGGAAATTAGAGGTCATCCATGTCTTTATGTCTGTAAGACAATCCTGCAGTTTAGCTAATTGGTGTGTGTCCTCTGGCTTCATGGATAGATAAAGCTGGGTATCGCCTGCGTAACAATGAAAATTTAAGCAATGCCGTCTAATAATACTGCCTAAGGGAAACGTATAAAGTGAATAAAATTGGTCCTAGCACAGAACCTTGTGGAACTCCATAATTAACTTTAGTCTGTGAAGAAGATTCCCCATTTACATGAACAAATTGTAATCTATTAGATAAATATGATTCAAACCACCGCAGCGCAGTGCCTTTAATACCTATGGCATGCTCTAATCTCTGTAATAAAATTTTATGGTCAACAGTATCAAAAGCAGCACTGAGGTCTAACAGAACAAGCACAGAGATGAGTCCACTATCTGAGGCCATAAGTGGATCATTTGTAACCTTCACTAATGCTGTTTCTGTACTATGATGAATTCTAAAACCTGACTGAAACTCTTCAAATAGACCATTCCTCTGCAGATGATCAGTTAGCTGTTTTACAACTACCCTTTCAAGAATTTTTGAGAGAAAAGGAAGGTTTTCTCCTTGTGCCTAGAAGACAAGTTTAGTGCAGCTATCTGTGGACATAGACGTCAAAGTTCTCACAAAATATTCACAGGACCACAGCAGTTACAATTTAAATCACTACATAGCTGTCATTGCCATTCAAAGTATTTATGACGAAGGAGATTATGTTTTTGCCCCTGCTTGTTTGTTTGGTTGTCTGTTTGTGAACAGCCTGGTTCCCACTATTTTTCTTATATCGTTATTAAATTTTTACTGAAGATTCATATCTTGATAAGCAAGAACTGATTGAATTTTCAAGGTCATACGTCAAAGTCAGGAAATATCTTAGAAAATTGGAAAAATCCCTATCTTTAACACTGAACAAACTTTTAAAAAAACATAACTCTGTCAAAAATGATCAACTTTCTTTCATATTTGGCAGCATTATGTAGGATGGTATCCTTTATTAACTAAATTATTATTACATCCAGATCTGATCCAGATTGTGGATTTTGTGGATATTTGAATGCAATATTGAAAAGGCCATTTTGTGTACATTTTCCATTATATCTCAATCAAACATGCCTCAAACATTCTCATTTTTCTGTTATGGATTTACCTACATCACCAAAATTGGATGGAGGTTCCAGTTTTATGTCTGTCTATCTTCCCGTTATCAAAAGAAAACCAAGTGCCAAAAAGCAATGACAAAGCAGAGATAACCATAGTTCTGTGCAAATTACCTAACAAACTTTGATTCAAGTGCATGAACTAAATATATACTCCTGACATTTGATCACATCTAATTTAGCTTATCAAAAGCCACTTGTAACAGGACTTCGACCTTGAAAATTTTTTCCAAGGTAAAAATTTGTGGAGGTGGTAACTAGTGTTGGCGAACGTTTGCACTCTACGAGTGCAGTACTCGAGTTATTTGTGTTAGATTTTTATTGTTTTCTTCCACTGTACACAGAAACAAAGATACTGGGCATGATTATCTTGTGGTGACAGCCGACAATGGTCAGGGCAATTTTGGGATCTGACCATGGGATTTGACCACGCCTGGGAAATTCCAGGATGGTCTGCAATATGTGTCACATGTGGTGCAAGTTGGAGCAGAAAACTTACTTGACCTACAACCACAAGGACCTTGACTCCAGTGCAATTACTTGGGCAATTCCAGAATCCACCAACCTATAATGTGCCACGTTTGGTAAACATCTGAACATTGTTGCCACAGTTACTTTGAAAAAGTAGTTCAATTACTGATTACTCCTTGAAAAAGTAACTTAGTTACTCTACTGATTACTCAGTTGTAAAAGTAACTAAGTTAGATTACTAGTTACTTTTTTAGTTACTTTCCCCAGCTGCTGACAACAACCCTCTGCCACCTCAACATGACAATGATACCTGTTTTGCCAAAACTTACTTTATAGTCACCCTTTATTGACTTCAATGAAAATAAATACTTCTTTTATAAAAAGTAAAATAAAGACCTCTTTCTTGCCCTCATATTTAACTGTTGACAGCACTGTGACAGTAAAAATTTCTAACCTACATTGTTTATAAATGTAACTATTAAATTCTTTCTAACATTTAAATTCTCTCTAAACATTTTACTTGTCGAAAGTATTATTATTATAAGTAGTATTAGTAGTTGTAGTTAAAAAAGGCTTCAAAACTGAACCTTTAATCTAGGGGTGTTGTGGGGGGCACATCCTTGCCCCACACCCACATTCCATCTGGATTCGCCCCTGCTTTGGTGCTTGAGCACAAAGAATGGATAACATTTATTTATGTAGAAAACATGACCAGATTTACAGGTAAGTAAGTTTTATTGCATTTTCACATCATGTGGTCCTCAGAAAGAGAGTTTAGGTGCATTTGAGTGGAAAATAATGTTAGTTGTTGACGCATCGCGGAGGATCAGCTGTTTTTAATGAGCAGATACGGAGCGGCTCAGCTCAGAATTCTAAATAAAGGAGAAAAAAAAGCATAAAAATGTCTTTGTAAAGCTCAGTGCAGGTGTGCTGTTGTCACCGCGCTTTAAGAGGTGAGGATGAGTCATAACTGCTGCAGAAAACCGCGGATGAAAAGCTCACAGCTCGCTTAAAGTGGGCAGTTCAGTCGAACCACGATCTAATGCCCATGGACCAAGTTTAATGCTGCTATCGACCCACAATGCAAAAATAATAGTAATGCACAGTGACTTGGAGAAGTAACTTTAATCTGATTATTGATTTGGAAGGATTAATGTGTTAGAATACTCGTTACTAAAAAAAGTGGTTAGATTAGAGTAACGTGTTACCGGCATCACTGCATCTGAAGAAAAGAAAACAAATAAATTTTGAACTTTGACAACAATGACACCTACCGTTAACAAAAATAAATAAATAAATAATAGCCTTTAAGGGCAATTCTGCAGTTAACCATCATCCCCATATCATGTTTGATGGAAATCAGCCAAAGGACCCGGGAGGAGTAGGGGAACAAACTGACAGACAGACTGGCAGATGTTGCTCCAGGTACAGTATGATACACGTGTATTCTCTTGAAAATCATTCCAAAGAAACAGTCATGTAGACATATGTCTACATGACTGCCTTCAGTTAATTCAAAATGCTGCAGCTAGAGTACTAATGGGGACTAGAAGGAGAGAGCATATCTCACCCATATTGGCCTCTCTTCATTGGCTTCCTGTTAATTCTAGAATAGAATTTAAAATTCTTCTTCTTACTTATAAGGTTTTGAATAATCAGGTCCCATCTTATCTTAGGGACCTCATAGTACCATATCACCCCAATAGAGCGCTTCGCTCTCAGACTGCAGGCTTACTTGTAGTTCCTAGGGTTTGTAAGAGTAGAATGGGAGGCAGAGCCTTCAGCTTTCAGGCTCCTCTCCTGTGGAACCAGCTCCCAATTCAGATCAGGGAGACAGACATCCTCTCTACTTTTAAGATTAGGCTTAAAACTTTCCTTTTTGCTAAAGCTTATAGTTAGGGCTGGATCAGGTGACCCTGAACCATCCCTTAGTTATGCTGCTATAGACTTAGACTGCTGGGGGGTTCCCATGATGCTCTGTTTCTTTCTCTTTTTGCTCTGTATGCACCACTCGGCATTTAATCATTAGTGATCGATCTCTGCTCCCCTCCACAGCATGTCTTTTTCCTGGTTCTCTCCCTCAGTCCCAACCAGTCCCAGCAGAAGACTGCCCCTCCCTGAGCCTGGTTCTGCTGGAGGTTTCTTCCTGTTAAAAGGGAGTTTTTCCTTTCCACTGTTGCCAAGTGCTTGCTCACAGGGGGTCGTTTTGACCTTTGGGGTTTTTACGTAATTATTGTATGGCCTTGCCTTACAATATAAAGCGCCTTGGGGCAACTGTTTGTTGTGATTTGGCGCTATATAAATAAAATTGATTGATTGATTGATATGTCACATTTGTTTCACTCCATCTATTATTTTGGAAATCTGGATTGTTAGTAAAATTTGATTCCAAGCTTTGACTTGTGCATTGCATGAGTTAAGAAAGTGGCTCTAAAAGTGCCTGAGAATAGGAGACAGACAGGGGAAGCACTTATCAAAGTGCAACGTGCTGATAGATGTCTGAGATGAACAGAATGCTGGTAAGTGCAGTGAGATTTAGGTTCTGTCTTAAGTGATGCCTGTGGCCAGTTACTAATGTGCGTGGACGCCCTCGGCACTGGGTCACTGCTGCGCTGGCTGTTTGTCAGGTGCTTTGTGTTTGATGGAATCCAGCATTCATACTTCAGGCTTCAGTAAAACAATCAGACGATTCTTGTCTAAACCTGTCACAAAGGCTGTTCATTTGTTAATGCGACTGGGCGACATTTCATGTTATAATACATATATTTTTTAATCTCGTACCGAATATGGCTTCCATATATTTTTTCAATATATGAGCCTTCAGCCCAAATAAGTACTGCTTTGTGTGGCGATGGTGCAACAAATTCATAATGTTGATCACAACTGGCAGTGCAGCATTTATCAAGCTGCAGTTGCTATGGAAACACAGCTTTTGAGTCTTATGCACCAAATCACAACTGATTTCTATAGCAATATTATCTAACAGTCTATGGCAGCCTCAGGTAAGCGAACAAACACTGCAGATGTGAACGGGATCGTTTTAACTCTTTAAATGCAGTGGACGGTTGGTGCAAATGTGTAGTCGGCCTCCTTATGCAAAATGTATTAATCACACAAAGCATAAATAGACTTTAAGACATCAGATTTGGCCTATTTTAAATCGTTTTTATTACCGTTACATTAAGCAAAATCGTGATGCTCGTGAACGGGATTTCAATTTGCAGGCAGAGTTGCATCTCTGCTTTTTGTGGATGATGTGGTTTTGTTGGCTTCATGACACAGTGACCTCTGATGCACACTAAGCAGGTTTGAGGCTAAGCGTGAAGTGACTCAGATGAGAATCAGCACCTTTGAATCTGAGACCAAGGTCCTCTCTTGGAAAAGGATGGATTATCCCCTTTGGGTCAGAGGAGAGTTACTGATCCAAGTGGAGGAGTTTAAGTATCTCAGGGTCTTGTTCAGAAGTGGGATTAAGTTGGAGCTGGAGATCGATCGATGGATTGAGGGGAGATCTGATGTTTTACGGATGCTGTACTGGACCATTGTGGTGAAGAAGGAGCTGAGCCAGAAGGCGAGACTCTCAATTTACTAGTCGATTTACGCTCCTTTACGCTCCTCATTTACGAACTTTGGATATTAATTGAAAGAATAAAATCGCAGACACAAGCAGCAGAAATAAAATTCCTCTGTCGGGTATCTGGGCTTACACTCCTGGACAGGGTGAGAAGCTCAATTATCCGAGAGGGATTCAGAGTAGAGCCAGGGCTGTTTCAAGACATTTGAGGGCCACTACCAAAATGGACTTGGAGCCCCCCCCCCCGTGCCTCACCACCCGCCCCGTCTGCCCAAAGTCTGCACAAGCGACAGCATACACACACCGTTTAAGATCACACTTTATATCAATAAAACATTTCTTTGGCAGTGCATTTGAACATTTGCAAAAAAAACCACCACCATCCCATAATAACAAACACATAAAGAGAGGGCAAATTGTATAGTAATTACAAAATCCAAAATACTTCAAAAATTTGTACAGTAACTAAACCAAACATGCTTTTAAAAATGTTATTAAAAATAAGTATTAACAAAAGTAATATTTAAATGTGAACAGGTATAAATGTCTAGCATTAGGGGGAGGAGATGTTCTATTGTAGATATTATGTTTGTATGTCTACATATGAGTCCAGCAGAGGGTGATGTCAGACTAAGGACATTGTCTGAGTGTGGTTCAGTAGATTACTTTTTGAGAAACTCAGTTCATGGCTGGAATTTATGAAGATGCAAACACTGTTAATATAACACAGCCAAGCAGGTAGCTAACATAAACATACTTTGTTGACACATAGGCCTAATTTATCCCATCTAAATTATCACTTACCACTGTCCTGTTTTTTTCTTTGTTCCCTCTTCCTTTCTCTGCTTTCTTTTCTGGCTTCCTGACAAATAACTCCACTTCATGATTGCTGAAGTTTTATATTTTGCTGGTGATCCAAGTCCCGCTGAAATGAACTACCAATTGTGATGAGCTCCATGCACATCTCCCTCTACCCTGGACTTTACCCCTCACCTATTAAGTTGAGCTACGTCACATGGCTGGCTACTGTGGGAGGGGCCCCCATGAGGGGGATTTAGATAACAGTGTCGCACTTTCCTGCATTGACTGTCACAGTATTTAAAGTAGCACTAACACAGTTTGTCGTTACATAAAATTCATAACGGCGGCCCCAGGCCAGGTAGGGGCCGAGGCAATTGATTTGTTTGCTTGCCTTGTTACAACTCAGTAGAACTGCTACTGCTTCACATCACAAGGAGCCAGCTGAGGTAGTTCACACATCTGCTGAAGTTATCCCTTGGTTGTCTCCTGAGGGAGGTCTTCCAGGCACGTCTAACTGGGAGGAGGCCCAGAGGAGGACCCAGGAGATGGTATTACATTTCCCAGCCGGCTTGGTAATGCCTCGGGATCCACTGGGAAAAGTTACAGGACTTGGCTAAGGATAGGGAAGTGTCGGATGAGCTGCCACTGGTGTGCTGCCAATGCGACCTGAGAACTGGATAAGTTACAGAAAATGAATGAATGAAGCAAAATCTTCCTGCAACAGAGGTCCTGCAAAGTCACAAATCACCACTTAAGCAAATTTTCATAGTAGTTGTATAGTGTTGATTTTGGTGTCAAATTGCTCTCATACAAACATAGCACACAAAGGAATTTCCCTTATTTATTATATGACCATCATGTACTGAACTGCTGACCTGTTACTAAAATATAACTCGGGTCATTGCATTTGGGAAAAGGTCAAGAGAGGCATTTTTTAATGTGGAATGGGAAAAATATGAACTTGGGGTCCCTGAGTCAGTTAATCCCCAATAATGCACTCTAACATCAGTATTTATTGACATATATTAAGCTATTTTACCTGAGGTCAGAGGTCAAAACAGGCATTTGCAGTCATTTTCCAGAAAAAAAAATCATTGAATTGTATCAAGTAGAAACTTGGGGTCCCTAAATAATTCCCAAGTTCTGTTCTTTACTCCCATAGTTTTTTTTGTTTGTTTTTTTTTGTTTGTTTGCGATATATTAAGTGATTTTATTTGGGGCCAAAGGTCAAAACAGGCATTTCCAGTCATTTCCCAGAAAAAAAAGTAAAAAAAAAAAAAAGAATTACACCAAGTAGAAACTCAAGGTCCCAGAGTAATTTAATGCCCAGTTCTCCTCTCGAACCCCAGTGGATACTGAGATATACTGAGTGATTTCTTTGAAGTTACAAGTCAAACAGGTATTTCGAGTTAATTTTCTGAATTGATTATATACTCGTATATATATATATATATATATATCTCAAAATATTAAAATATTTCTGCAGATGAGTTTTTCAAAAGGGATTTATAATTTAGAAATGTCTAACTTCTGAAGAGTATGTTTATTTATGCACTCAGTATTTGGTTGTGGCTCCTTTTGAATGAATTCATGCATCAGTGGGATGTGGCGTGGAGGCAACCAGCCTGTGGCACTGCTGAGGTGTTCTGGAAGTCCAGGCTGCTTTGATAGCAGCCTTGAGGTCATCTGGATTGCTGGTTGTGGTGTCTCTATTCTTCCTCTTGACAATAGCCCTTAAAGAATCTATGATTGATTATCTGTGGGAACAAGCAAGTATAGTAACACTGTTGCTACCAACCCACGTACTAGTAGTTTTAGCACTGTGGGGAGATGCCAAGTCCTGCTGGAAAAGGAAATCAGCATCTCCATAAAGCTTGTCAGCAGATGGAAGCATGACGTTCTCTAAAGCCTCCTGGTCGATGGCTGGGTTGACGTTACACATCATAAAACGCATGACCAACCCCAGCAGATGACATGGCACCCCAAACCATCACTGACTGTGAAAGCTTTACACTGAACTTAAAGCAGCTTGGATTTTGTGCCTCTCCAATCCTTCTCCAGACTCTGGGACCACTCCTTCATTACTCACTCATCTTCAACAGCTTATCTGGGAACTGATCTCTGAGTAATTGGAATTCAAAATTTGCCTTCCTACCTGAAATCTGAGGAATGGGTGATTTTTTTTGGGGGGGGGGGTGGGGGGTGGGGTGGGGGGTGGGGGGGTGGGGTGGGGGCTAATATCATAGAAATGCTTCATTTTCTCACATTTCAGCAGACTGCAGAAGATTCTGTCTTGTAGACAATGTAAAATATTGATGAAGATGCTTTTGCAGCTTGGTGGAAGCATGTGATTGACCAAGTGCTTGGTTAGATTATATGATTGTTAATTTCGAAAATTTAATAATAAAAAAGAATATCATAATAAATTCTCAGGATCCAGGATTAAATGATATACTTAGATTTTTTTTGCATATATTTAATATTTGGTTTTCAAAAATATTTTACAGTGTCTTAATTATTGTAACAATGACAGTGTCTAGAAATGTTTCTGAGTGTGCAGCACAGACTAAAGTTGCCATGATGACACTCCTCCATTAGACTCATTCACCAGCTGGAAATAATATAGACTCATTTCTGCTCAAAACTATTGGTGCTATTTCTGTGTTGTTGTTTTCTCTTATGTTACTGACAGAACCTACAGTTTACAGCTCATGTTTTTAATGAACTAAAAAACTGTGTGTTCCTTAATCACCCCGGTTCCCAAACGTGGTAAATTAATTTATGGCTACTAATTTATTCACTGCAAGATCAAGATCACTGTTATCTTGAAATCCAATACCATTATTATTGCAACTACTACTACTACTACTATTATTATTATTATTATTATTATTATTATTATTATTGTTATTATTTTTATTATTGCAACTACTACTACTACTATTATTATTGTTGTTATTATTATTATTATTATTATTGTTATTATTTTTATTATTGCAACTACTACTACTACTACTATTATTATTATTAATATTATTATTATTGTTATTATTTTTATTATTGCAACTACTACTACTACTATTATTATTGTTGTTGTTATTATTATTATTATTATTATTGTTATTATTTTTATTATTGCAACTACTACTACTACTACCATTATTATTATTATTATTATTGTTATTATTTTTATTGTTGCAACTACTACTACTATTATTATTATTATTATTGTTATTATTATTTTTATTATTGCAACTACTACTACTACTATTATTATTGTTGTTATTATTATTATTATTACAGCTACTACTACTACTATTATTATTGTTGTTATTATTTTTATTATTGCAACTACTACTACTATTACTATTATTATTGTTATTATTTTTATTATTGCAACTACTACTACTACTACTATTATTATTGTTGTTATTATTTTTATTATTGTAACTACTACTACTACTACTATTATTGTTGTTGTTATTATTTTTATTATTGCAACTACTACTACTATTATTGTTGTTGTTGTTATTATTATTATTATTACAACAACTACTACTACTACTACTATTATTGTTGTTATTATTTTTATTATTGCAACTACTACTACTACTACTACTACTATTATTGTTATTATTATTATTATTACAACTACTACTACTACTATTATTATTGTTGTTGTTATTATTTTTATTATTGCAACTACTACTACTACTATTATTGTTGTTGTTATTATTATTATTACAACTACTACTACTATTATTATTGTTGTTATTATTATTATTACAACTACTACTACTACTACTACTACTATTATTATTATTATTATTTGTATTATTGCAACTACTACTATTATTATTGTTATTATTTTTATTATTACAACTACTACTATTATTATTGTTCTTATTATTATTGCAACTACTACTACTACTATTATTGTTGTTGTTGTTATTATTACTACTACTACTACTATTATTGTTATTATTATTATTATTACAACTGCTACTACTATTATTGTTGTTATTCTTTTTATTATTGCAACTACTACTATTATTATTGTTGTTACTGTTTTTATTATTGCAACTACTACTATTACTATTATTGTTGTTGTTATTATTATTATTACAACTACTACTCCTATTATTATTATCACTACTGCTACTAGTACTATTATTGTTTTTGTTATTATTATTATTATTATCACAACTACTACTACTACTGCTCCTATTATTATTATTATTATTATTACTACTACTACTACTACTACTACTACTACCACTACAGGGCAACAGTACCCATTGGCATGGTGAGAGCAAGCACTATGACAATCTGACATATGACCCCAAAGACCTTGATCTTCACCCAAAACACTGACTTTTGGCTGATCTTACCAGAGCAATTCTGGAATGTGTGTGAGCACATTTGGTCCAATTCTAGCTGAAAATCATTTGGTTGACCTTGGCCTTTCAGAAAAATGAATTCTTTAAGGACATTTTCCTTTTGCTGGTTTCTACCATGTTTGGTGGAAACCAGCAAAATAATTTTGGACGGATCAGTAATGACTGATCTTTGGTAAATTTGGCCGTGCTGCACAGTTCCTGTACCCATCTCCATATGTGTGCTATGTTTGGAGTGAAAAAAAATGGCCACTGACTCCAGTGACCTTGACTGGCCTTTGGTAAATCTGATCAAGCTGAGGAAATTCCAGAACCCACTTACAGATGCATGCACCGGTATGATGGCACATCAAAGTGAAACTAAACAAACAAACAAATAAATAAATACATTTTTAACCTTTGACCCAATGACCTTGACCTTTTATAAAACAAACCCTTTAAGGACATTTCTGGGGGCAACCTTCATCCACATGATACATTTGGTGGTAATCTAGTCCAAAAACCGGCCCTGCTATGAATTAGACTGGATACGCAGGGGTGGTGGCCAAGTGGTTAATGCGCTTGGTTTCAGTTCAGAAGGTTCCGGGTTCAAATCCCACCCCTGCCACATTTCTCCATGTAATGTGGAGTTGCGTCAGGAAGGGCATCCGGCGTAAAACTTGTGCCAATTCAACATGCAGATCCACCTTGGATTTGCTGTGGCGACCCCGAGTGCAAACAAGGGAGCAGTCGAAGGGACAAAAAAAACTGGCCTCCATTTTGGAGTAAGCTTTCGCACTCGTAAATCAGAATCAGAATCAAAAGAAGTTTATTGCCATTGCCAGTGAACAGGATTCACAGACTAGGAATTTGCTTCGGTACAATGGTGCAACATTAAGAAGAGATAAAATGCTAGGATAAAATATAACATATGTGTCAAAATAAGATAAAATATAAGATAAAAAAAAAGAAATATGAAATATGAAAGGCTGTGTGCAACAAAAAAACAGAGAAACAGAAAAAAACAGTGCAGTGGGAGGAGTGCAATTAAAAACCAAAGTACATTGTCTAAAGTGACCCGTGATAAAATGATAAAGTGACAGAGTTAAGCTTAAGGTGACTGAGTTATGAGGTGTTCATGAGTCTAACGGCAGAGGGGAAGAAACTGTTCTTATGGCAGGAGGTTCTGGTCCGGATGGACCGTAGCCTCCTGCCCGAGGGGAGTGGTTTGAATAGACCTGCTCGGCCCAGAGTCCTGGAGACGTGCAGGTCGTGGAGAGATGGAAGACTACAGCCGATCACCTTCTCAGCAGAGGCCACAATGCGCTGCAGTCTGTGTCTGTCGCTGGCTGTGGTCCCAGCGTACCACACCGTGATGGAGGAGCAGAGGATGGACTCGATGATGGCCGTGTAGAACTGCACCATCAGCTGGACAGGTAGCTTGGTCTTCTTCAGCTGCCGCAGGAAGTACATCCTCTGCTGGGCCTTCTTGATGAGGGAGCTGATTGTTGACTCCCACTTGAGGTCCTGGGTGATGGTGGTGCCGAGGAAGTGGTGACAGACCACAGTGGTGATGGGGCTGTTGGTGAGGGCGAGGGAGGGCGGGGGGGCTGTGGCTTTCCTGAAGTCCACGATCATCTCCATTGTTTTCTGGGCGTTGAGCTCCAAGTTGTTGCTGCTGCACCAGGTCACCAGCCGGTCCACCTCCCTCCTGTAGGCAGACTCATCCCCATCCAAAATGAGTCCGATGAGGGTGGTGTCATCCGCAAACTTGATGAGCTTTACAGAGTCGTGGCTGGAGGTGCAGCAGTTAGTGTAGAGGGAGAAGAGCAGAGGGGAAAGGACACAGCCCTGTGGAGATCCTGTGCTGAAAGCCCGAGTGTTCAAGACATTTTTTCCCAGCCTCACACACTGACTCCGGTCCGTCAGGAAGTCTGTGATCCACCTGCAGGTGGAGCTGGGCACGTGGAGCAGAGAAAGCTTGTCCTGGAGCAAAGCTGGAAGGATGGTGTTGAATGCAGAGCTGAAGTCCACAAACAGGATCCTAGCGTAGGTTCCTGGGGAGTTCAGGTGCTGCAGGATGGAGTGCAGGGCCAGGTTTATGGCGTCATCTACAGACCTGTTAGCTCTGTAGGCAAACTACAGGGGGTCCAGGAGGGGGTCGGTGATGGACTTCAGGTGGGATAAAACCAGGCGTTCGAAGGTCTTCATGACTACAGACGTGAGAGCCACAGGCCTGTAGTCATTAAGTCCAGTGACGCGTGGTTTCTTGGGGACTGGAACTATGATTGAGGACTTGAAACAGACTGGAATATGGCATGACTCCAGGGAAGTGTTGAAGATCCCCGTGAAGACTGGGGCCAGCTCATCAGCGCAGTGTCTCAGGGTGGCAGGAGAGACACAGTCTGGGCCCGGGGCCTTACGTGGATTCAGCCTTTTGAAATGTCTCCTCACGTCCTCCTCTTGGACAGAGAGGGAAACAGGGGGAGTGGGGAGGGCAGCAGTGAGAGGGGGGAGGTCCAGAGTGTTTGAATATCAAGTTGTGTGGGTGGTGAGGAGGTGTGAATCCTTGTCTTCAAAGCGTGAACAGAAGACGTTCAGGTCGTTGGCCAGCTTCAGGTCATCAATAGAACGAGGTGCTTTGGGCTTGTAGTTGGTGATCTCTTTCAACCCCCTCCACACAGAGGCCGAGTCGTTGGCAGAGAACCTTTGCTGCAGACGTGAACTGTACATGGATTTAGCCTTTGCCACCTCCTTGCTAAATCTGTACTTTGCACCTCTATAGCTGTCTCTGTCTCCTTCTCTGAAAGCCACCTCTTTCTGCTGACGGAGTTGCTGGAGTTTAGGTGTGAACCAGGGCTTATCATTGTTATATCTCACCCTGGTACGCTGTGGGATGATGCTGTCTTCACAGAAATGAATATATGACGTCACAGTGTCCGTGTAGTCATCTAGACTGTCTGTTGAAGCCTCAAACATATCCCAATCCGTGGTGGCCAAGCACGCGCGTAGCTCCTCTACAGCTTCATTGCTCCACACTTTAGACGTCCTCACAACAGGTTTAGAGCGTTTTAGTCTCTGTACGTGGGGATCAAGTGGACCATCACGTGATCTGAGAGTCCCAAAGCTGCACGGGCCACCGCGTGGTAGGCGCCGCTAACTGTCGTGTAACAATGATCTAACGTGCTCCCTTCTCTGGTCGGGCATTTAACAAACTGTTTGTATTTTGGTAATTCCTGATTGAGATTCCCTTTGTTAAAATCACTGAGAATTATAACAAGAGAGTCCGGAAAGTCTCTCTCCATTCTCATAATCTGATCCGTGAGCGCGCGCTCGGCCTCGTGCACGTCCGCGCTCGGTGGAATATACACAGAGCAAAGTATGAAAGAGTTACATTCACGTGGAGAGTAGAACGGTCTGCAGTTTATGGAGATATTCCAGAGAGGGACAGCAGTGTTGGGAGATCACAGTCACTTCGGAGCACCAGGCGTTGTTGATATAGAAGCAGAGTCCTCCACCTTTT
The DNA here is from genome assembly GCF_902500255.1 of Thalassophryne amazonica. Classification (NCBI taxonomy): domain Eukaryota; kingdom Metazoa; phylum Chordata; class Actinopteri; order Batrachoidiformes; family Batrachoididae; genus Thalassophryne; species Thalassophryne amazonica. Next base: position 96,551,270 of record NC_047111.1, read on the forward strand.
GTTTTTCCACCAGAGAGTGCTCGTTCTCTGTCTGCGCAGAGGAGTCGGAATCCCTCTAGTTGGAGCGCGCAGTCCGGTGTCTGTGCATTTAACCACGTCTCCGTGAAGCACAGTACACAAGATGAGGAGAAATCTCTACTCTTCTTCATCAGCAGTGCCAGCTCATCCATCTTGTTGTGGAGTGAGCGGACGTTGGAGAGAAATATCCCAGGTAGGGGCGTGCACGTGCCCCTTCGTCTGAGGCGCACGAGAGCTCCAGCTCATTTTCCTCTCCGCCGTCGTCTCACTTTTTTGGCCAAAAAGTGAACCAGTTCAGCTGCAGGCACTAAATAAACTGGTGTAATGTCCGTGGGTGTTGATGATTTGATGTTTAGAAGCTCCTCGCGGGTGTAGGGACACGATGACATGCGATTCACGCACAAAAACAGACAAAACAGGGAGCACCAGAATACCAGGGTGCCTTCACGTGGCGCCATCTTGTAAGGGAGAGCAATGACCAATAGGAGAGCAGCGCTCGCGCCCCATCAAAGTGAGGCTGACGTCAGCGTCTTGGCCACCAACCAATCACAGTTTAGGAGGGAGAGGCCAGTATTTGGCTCAATTTCAGGGCGGTTGTGGGGCTAGTGGATATCAACCACATGACTATGATTTAAGGCAGATGAGCTGTCTGTGGTGCTGAAGGGACTTTTCTGTCTTTTGCTGTGCTGTGCATTGTGATAACCTTTAGCTTTCCAACTATAGTCACTGGTCTTCCTGGAATCTATCTTGGAATAGCCACAAATAAATAAATAAATTCAGGAGGAAGTAAGGTCCATACATGAGTAGAAAACAAGTGGAGAATCACTCTACATCCTGTTTCTGCAAGTCATGGTGTGAATACGGGTGAAGGGTGTTAAGGGTGTTAATATGGTTATATATATATTGGTTATATATATGGTTATATTAATATGGTTATATATATTATAGTACAGTTTGTTATAGTTAATATGGAAGGGTGTTAATATGGTTAATATAGTCAAAGGGTATAAAGGTCAAAGGTCAAAGGTCACCTTGGCTAAGGGTTGGAGATTTGGAGATTTTTTTAATGAAAGACGTGCGGACGGGTCCGCGCCTTGGGACGCAGCCGGCGCGGTGCGGCGGCACAGGAAAAACACCTCCGTGTTGATAACCATTTGTAAAATCCAGGCGGCTTTTGATGGCTTTCAGTGGAGTGAGTATATGAGAAACTGTTTAACAGCTGGACATGTTCCAACTTGTCCTTAAGGCTTCCAACGGAGGCGTTTTTCCTGTGGTGGAGCGTCGCAGCGGCTGCGAGCCGACGCTGCAATCCGTCCGCACGTCTTTCATTAAAAAAATCTCCTTTAACAGTGGAATATCCGGATAAAATGCTGAAACCGACTTCTTCTGAAACTTCTCTGTTCTCTCACGACGTCCTGGATCAATAGAGCCTGAAATGTGGAGGTTTTCAGCTTTAAACAGGCTGACGACGGCGCCTGAGAGCGCTGCGCGACGTCTCGCGCCGTGGGAAGTCCTTAAAGCGACAGTATCACCTCAAAATCTCTCATCAGCCGTTAAAATTTTCACCGAAAACCATCTTAATTTTTCGAACCGTGTCCACTTCGATGTGTCTCACAGGTTTACAAAAAATTTTGATCAAACAAAGCGCCAGTCTCTCAGCAACTTCTCAGACAAAGGAATTCCGACGAGGGGCTGGACGACTCCTCCCACAAGGAGTGCTCACAGGCGAATGACGTCACCGACAGGCGTGGAAAAACTCACGCATGCGCACGAGGGTTCAAGCATGTCTGACGTAAAAACATATGAATGAAATCCATATAGTTTTTGAAAAAAATAAAAAGGACCTATACTTTATTGACAGCCCTGTATTTCTCAGAAATTCCAAACAAATAACACAAATACTTAATAGCTAACATAAAACAAAGAATTGGCACAGATATTATCTCATAATAATAATAATAGTCATAGTAGTGGTGCCAAAACGTATTGGGTTGTGGCCCATGCCCAGCCCCTTCCTCATGTTCCATAAAAATCTCTCCAGCCTGGAATCCTGTGCGCTCTACGGAGTCCCCTTTAACTGTTTCTGTTCTCATCATGCGTCTGTGAATTGCGCAGAAAAGCCAGAGACCTCTGTTTGGTCCACCGCAGACGTGTGCGTGATATGACCTGACAGTGTGAGGCCGCTGACAGTGATCCGTGGGCGCCAAAGGTTGTGATTGTCAGGACGCGCGGTGCTTTCTTTCTGCTGCCCATATTGTTGCCATGCGGGAGGCCGCGCCGCATGAATCGCTACCGGCAAAATAACCATCCTCCTCCTGACTCTAATTCAAACAAGTAGGGACAAACATAAGACAGCACACAGACGTGCGCGCTGGTCCGTGGCTGCGTTTGGTGCTGCTGGATTTCCTGCACATTTCCTCCATGACGCCTATAGCAGTGCGAGAAGAATGTTAATTTCGTTGCATTGTCTCAGTTTTTTTTGTTTTTTTTTTGGGGGGGGGGGGGGGGGAGGACAGTCGATCCTACAGCCCCGCGTGCGCGTGCTGCAGGACAACGCGCATAAAACGACACAAGTCTGCGTGCACGTTCTGTGTCCGTGTACTCGCCATTCTTCATTAATGGGGTGCGTTGCGTTCACGGGCTCGATCGTCTGTTAAGCTCCAGTACAGGCCACTTACATCAGAATGGAGAGATGGAGAGGAGAAAAGAAAGTGGGGAGGGAGAAGAGCTGCGCCACGGCGGAGTGTGCGCGTCAGGGTGGGATGCGATCCCAACACATCAAGCTAGTGACAACAATAAGACGATTTCCGGTGATCGTCGACAACTCTACAATTAGTACATTTTAAATGCCGCTTTCACTGAATTCAGTCATTTGAATTATATGACAGCTGAGGGTTTAATCATAAAAATGTAGCTAAATTCTGTTTAGAGGACCTGGAAAAAGAGAATTTTACACTTAACAAAATTAATTGCACTTTAAATATCTGATTACCTGTTTTTTTTTTCACTGACGTCACGGATTTCCCGTGATCCTCTCTGATTCGCTCTCGCCATCGTTGATGTACAACAGTGGGAGTTAAATGCATAGTTGTCGGGTGTTCGAACAATTCTGCTCACAAAAGTCAAGTTTTTTAGTTTACCTACTGTTAAACAGTGTGAAGGGCCAAAAGTCGAAGAATTAACTTGCCGACGTCAAAGACAGTGGCTCGCAAATCTGCACTGAGGTGATAAAAAACCAACCAGCTCCACAAGTCTAATGATATGATCATTTTAATGAATTGTCCTTGTTGTGTACATCTCTTAATATTACCTCATACATTGTTGCATTTAAATTTAAAAACTCATGGCTATATACATATATTTAAATGTTTACCCTGAGTAGGTTTAATGCTATCGATACTTTTTGATGCCGTAACCCCATGTAGGCAGTGGTGGCGCCAAGGGGGAAGCTTGGGGGGCTTAAGCCCCCAATAATGAGCCAAGCCCCCCCTCAGCTCCCCCAATAATTCTGCCAATCATGTGAATAGTGACTGACAGGCTATATCTTTTACTTACTTTTATCGAATGGTTATGACCTCAGTGTTAAATTGGCCATAAATCTTTGATATAGACAATTTGTGTAAGGTTGATTCCATTCATTGTCTTGAGCACCATTTCAATTAATTCAGCTTGTATACCTATGTGCAAGTTTACTGAACTTGCAATCATTCTCAGTGATGTGTGTGTGTGTGTGTGTGTGTGTGTGCATTGATACCACATTTTAGAGGAGCACAGGTGACTAAAACATATACCTTGGTATTTATAAAGCAATTTACTATATATTGTTCATTTCAATGACATTTTGTGGAGCCCCTCCAACCCCCCCCCCCCCCCCCCAACAAAAATTTCCTGGCATCGCCATTGCATGTAGGTATTTCACACAGTAAAGTACTGCTACCACATTAGTCTTGTTGTGATATCAAAAATAAATTCCAAAATGTTTTAATGTGAGAATGTTTTATTTAATGATTTTTGTTTTGTTTTTTTTTACCTTGGCATGTGACTCAGCTGCGTTTACTTCTATTTACTTTCTATTATTTTGAAAAGCCCTCATTGATCTTCCGGCGTCGGTGCTAATTCTGTGTGATTTGACGCACCTCACAGCTCCAGTGTCTGAGAAACAACACACCCGTCAGCTGCACGCAGTGGAGACAAAAAAAAAAAAGAAAAAAAGAAAAAAAAAAGGGGGTGGGGGGGGGGAAGACAGCGCGTCGTGGACAAAGGAAAGATGGGTGCACTGGAGAGGATTCACCTCCGACGGGTCACACAATGGAAGAGCCGCTTCTGTTCCGGTCACCGGGAGAACAATTAGCCCACCTTAATGAGGTGCTGGGACCTGAGATACTGCAAGCTGAAAAGGCGGAAGGCTGCGTTTAATCCGTCTGCGGATCCTTTGTGCTTGCGATGGCTGTGGCGGGGATATGCAAGTGGATAGGGAATAATTATGTGCCTTTTTATTTTGTGATATTTTTCTTATTTTGTGGCCTTTCCTTTGGACAGTTGCGGTATTCTGTTACAGAAGAATTAGAAAATGGGGCACTGGTCGGTGATCTGGCGCATGACTTGGGACTGGATATTCGAAAGCTGACCACCCGTAAAATTAAGATAACCTCCAACAGCGGCAAACGCTACGTGATTGTCAACCCCAAAAATGGCAAACTGTTGGTCAATGAGAGGATCGACAGGGAGGCTCTGTGCGATTTGTCCAACAGCTGCCTCATTAATCTGGAGGTGCTGGTGGAGAACCCCACTGAGGTGCACCACGTCGAGGTGGAGATAGTGGATGTCAACGATAATGCACCGCAGTTCCCCAGAGAGGAGTATCAACTAGAAATCACAGAATCGGCTTTACCAGGGTCCAGGTACCCGATTGAAAATGCTCAGGATGCGGACATCGGGTCCAGTTCCATTCGTATTTATCAGCTGAGCACAAATGACCATTTTGCGCTGGTGTCCAACAAACCCGCCATAAACACAAAGCACATCGAGCTTGTTCTCAAAAAGCCGCTTGATCGCGAGCAGACGCCTTACCACCAGTTAATTCTAAGTGCTGTGGATGGTGGGACACCTGAGAAGACAGGAACAGCTAAAATCAACGTGAGGGTCCTGGACTCTAATGACAATGTCCCGTTGTTTGACAATTCGGTGTACAAGGTGAAACTGTTGGAAAATTCTCCCAAAGACAGCCTCGTAATCAAGCTGAATGCAACTGATCTGGATGAGGGCACCAATGGAGAGGTTTACTACTCCTTCAGCAGCTATACTCCAGAGAGGGTCCGGCAGATGTTCTCCATGGACACTAACACAGGAGAGATAAGGGTGAGGAACAATGTTGACTATGAAGAGACCAACTCTTATGAGATGTACATCCAGGCGATGGATAAGGGACCTGGAGCTGTGGCAGCACACTGCAAGGTGGTGGTAGAGGTGGTGGACGTGAATGACAATGTCCCTCAGATTGTCCTGTCATCTCTGTCCAGCCCCGTGAGGGAAGACGCCCGTGCCGACACTGTCGTGGCCCTCATTAGTGTCACCGATCGTGACTCTGGAGCAAACAAGCAGGTGAGCTTGGAGATCCCAGCAGGCCTTCCTTTCAAGATCAAGTCATTCAGAAATTACTACACCCTAGTTACCTCAGCCTTCCTGGACCGCGAGACCACTGATGCCTATAATGTCACTCTCAGTGCCACAGATGGAGGGAATCCACCCCTTTCCTCCCAGAAGACCATACAGGTCGATGTTGCTGACGTTAATGACAACCCACCACGCTTTGAGCAAACTTCATATACTGTCTACGTGGCTGAGAACAATGCCCCTGGGGCCTCTTTGTGCACTGTGAAAGCTCAAGATGCAGATATCAAAGAGAACGCACGCATCACCTACACGGTGCTCAATGACAACAACCACGGCATTCCTGTCACCTCGTATGTGTCTGTGAAGGCTGATACAGGCGAGGCGTATGCCCTGCGAGCCTTTGACTATGAGTCATTGAGAGAGTTCCACTTCCAGGTCAAAGCCCAAGATGGGGGCATTCCTCCGCTCAGCCGCGTCGCCACTGTCTACATTTACATAATGGATCAGAATGACCATGCGCCATTGATCGTCAGCCCTCCAGGAAACGGCACTCGCTCCTTGGAGACAGTACAAAAGAATGCAGAGCCTGGTGCCTTGGTCACCAAAGTGGTGGCATATGATGCAGACACTGGTCCAAATGCCTGGATGGTGTACATGCTGGAGACGGCCACCGACCTGGACCTGTTCAAGGTGCATGAGCACACAGGGGAGATCAGAACCACACGCAGGATCCTGGAGGATAATTCCACCTCCTTCGCTCTAACAGTTGTGGTGAAAGACCACGGACAGCCTTCTCTTTCCTCCACCGCCACCATCAATGTGGCTGTCATGGAGGTGCCACCCAAGGTGAATCTCGATCCCAAGAGAATCATGCGACCTCACAGCGCCTTGGTTTTCTCCAACGTAACTCTCTACCTGATCGTGGCTTTGAGTGCCACTACCTTTGTATTCTTGGTCACCGTTGTGGTGCTGGCCATCGTGCGCTGCCACGCCTACTGCTCCCAGCCTGGCTCCTGCTCCACTTGTTGCATGTCACAGAAGCCCCCGCCAGATGGCGGGAGCAGTAGCATAAGTGGTGGTGCTGGGGGTGCCAGCGGTGCAGCTGGGGCTCAACCAAATAACAATGTGGTGCTTCGGAGAGACCTTAAAGTGGAGCCTCATTACATTGAAGTTCGTGGGAATGGCTCGCTTACAAAGACGTATTGCTACAAGACCTGCCTGACAGCCACCTCGGGCAGTGACACTTTCATGTTCTACAACACTGGACGGCCCATCAGCGGCACCTGGGGCAGCGGTGCCGAGCGTTTCTTCACAAGCGGAAGTGGATTTGTACGAAGACTGAGTATGCCCGATGCCTCAGTGCAACTGTGCCCAGAGGTGTGTTGTTATTATTACTATTTATTTTCTTTCTTTGCATGCATATGTTGACTTTATGTCTTTTTAAGTGGAAACTGACGCAAAAAGACTTCATTAACTTTAATGTTATTCCATTTGGAACACATTAGCAGGCCTTGTTCTCTCAATGCTTGGCTGTGCGCAGCTCAGCTCAGCACTTGCACCACATTAGTGTCACGCCTGATGCTTTTCAAGGCTCCCATGCTATTTCTGATGATTCAGAGAACTCTGTGCCACTTTGAGGTTGTCATTGCATGCACACTGTCAACAGCTCATACACAGTAGTCTTCATCTTTCCTTCAACGTGTGTGGAAGTGGGTTTGACCTCAGAGTGCACTGGTGTGAATAAAAATGATGTTGAGAGTGGATCACGTTTGGGATTTCATCATTGTGTTGGTTGATAAAATGTCTTTTCTTGATTGTAAAGTCACCACTGCAGTTCAGTAAAACGTAGGGATCATGATCAAGGCCATCAGGATCAAACTCATGTCAGAATCTGCCGCTTGATTCAGACCCACACCAAATTTTAATGTACCCTTCCTCGCCCCATGTGTTGAGGGGGATTCCCCTTAAAACAGTTTAATTGCATGCAGACAGAAACTCAGTGTATTGTGTCATGTAGACACTGTCAAGAGGATCTACTAAAGTTCAATCGAAGTGGCTTTGATTTTTGCCAGAGTTTATTATCCAGTGTATGCTTGGATGTAGGGGACAGTAATTACTTTATATGCAAATTTAATAATACCAACAATATATGTTGGAACAAGCAATGCACAAATATTAATATCGACACTATGCCATTTTAGGTTTTGGAGCAATACTGCTTGAATTTAATAAGAGCTCTGCTGTAGGTACACTTATTGATACCCATGCACCCCTGTTCAGCAATCAAAAAAAGAGATGTCTCATAAAATGTGCAGTCATCACAGCTCTGTTAGTATTTCATTCAAAAGTTTGATTTCTAACAATATTTTAACATGGCTACGTTTGTAAAAAATGAACTTGTTCTTTAAATACAGTGAGTATTGTAGTAATAATACATATGAATCTGTAAAATGTCATGTAGAGGTAAGTCCTCCGCAGGCCATGCCTCATTGGGCCTGTGCTTATTCCTGTATACTGTAACATACAGTGGATGGACCGCATGCTAGTCCATGGTAGGTTACTTTCCCATTAAAAGGCTGGTACCAATTTACAGCTTGGTGGACTGTGATGATGTAGATCAAGTGTGTTGTTCAAGAACATAGACAGGTAGTGTGAAGCACAGACCTTGTCAAACTCCTATCCCACAGAGGTACCTGCTCCGCTGATATAGTACACATCCAGAAAAGTTTAGATCCTGTGGAAGAAAGTGTGTCTCCCTCTTCATTCAGTCACTGTATAATTGCAAATAGGGTGTAAGATGCACACTGTAGAAGAGTGGACTGATGACCTTGGCAAAGGTCTGCTCTAGTTAGTAGATGGTTTTATGACAAGGTGGTGCATAAAAGTATTGTTTATTGTCAGAGCAACAGTTCCTAGTAGTTTTTCTGTAACATGGTCAGCTTTAGGCCAGGCCCCTGAAAGTGGTCATGTCAGTACTTATCACCCAAAATTTACTAGGTATATATTTCACTAGTTAACAATTACATATGATAGCCATCCCAGCGAGGCAGCTATAGTGAGGCAGGGGTCAGTGAAGGATGATACGGGGGTCAACATTTAAAAATACTTCAGTCATTTTCAAAGGTATACCACATTATTTGTCTGAAATAAAATATTACTTAAAGGTATAGTTTTGACTATCTCTGACTGAACTTTATGGGGTAAAAACAGCAAAAATGGTGACAAAGGTCAGTTTCAGTTTATGAAAATTAAATATGCTTCAATTTTTATCAAAAATTACGCAAGTTATTGGTTGAGCTAATGGGTTTCTAAAAATTAATAGTTTGCACCATCCGTCATACTTAGTTATCACATTTCAGGGTAACATATCACATGTCATAGAATCTAAAGGACATTGTCCTTGTTTGACCAATGCTTTGGACACTAAGTATTCAACACAGTCAGAACTATTCCATTTGTTAATCAGCCAAACAATACATTTTTGGAATCTTGACAATTAGACAATCTTCTCAACATGATTGGAGCTTGTTGTTGTTGACCCATGTGTTTTCCTTCATCAACCCATACATACACTGGGATGGCTTTCACACATTTTTCAAATCCCTGTAGTTGACCCAAAATGCCATATCAAACATTTTGCCATCCTGAGTGGTAGTGACCAATCTAACTGGCTCCTGGACTATGTATGTTCAATACTTTGTCTATGGTAACGCCTAAAACACTTGCTTTCCTTGTAGTAGATGTCATTTACTGGCCATTTAGTTGTGCTTTGAAAAAAATATGACTGTGCCAAATGTAGCAGGAAAATTACATTCATTTCCATCTCCTCTTCTTTTGGCTCTCCACGTTGCTTGAATTTAAAGTGTCAGGGCCTAGAAAATAAACAAAACAAAAACATATTCTCTTTGGAATTGAACTGCAAGGCATAATATGCCATTTATATCTGGGACACTTTTTGTTACGCCTTGAGCAACTGTTGTTCTTAAACTCAGTTTTTTTATTTGGTGATCTTATGTTCGAGGCTAAAATCTGCAGTGTTTTATCAACATTGAGGTGGAGTGAATTTTATTATTAATGCTCTCACCCCATTTAAGTCATAAAAAAGATTTGTTCAACCCCAGTTTTTTTTCCTTAGTATTCTAATAAAGGAATCACAATCGTATATCACCAATGTGATAAACTTTCTTATTTTCAGGAAAGTATTTAGGATTTTGACCAATGTGGATTAAAATGTAGCAACAAAACATTATGGCCCTGACAGCAAGCTGTTAGAGGGTCAAACACCACTGCTACACTACATACAGTAGTGTTCAGAATAATAGTAGTGCTATGTGACTAAAAAGATTAATCCAGGTTTTGAGTATATTTCTTATTGTTACATGGGAAACAAGGTACAAGTAGATTCAGTAGATTCTCACAAATCCAACAAGACCAAGCATTCATGATATGCACACTCTTAAGGCTATGAAATTGGGCTATTAGTAAAGAAAAGTAGAAAGGGGGTGCTCAGAATAATAGTAGCATCTGCTGTTGACGCTACAAACTCAAAACTATTATGTTCAAACTGCTTTTTTAGCAATCCTGTGAATCACTAAACTAGTATTTAGTTGTATAACCACAGTTTTTCATGATTTCTTCACATCTGCAAGGCATTAATTTTGTTGGTTTGGAACCAAGATTTTCCTCTAGTTCTCTTTAGGCCAGTTGACGTGTTCTTTGACAAATTGTAACCTCTTCTGCACATGTCTTTTATTTAACAGAGGGACTTTGCGGGGGATTCTTGCAAATAAATTAGCTTCACACAGGTGTCTTCTAACTGTCACAGCACTTACAGGTAACTCCAGACTGTCTTTGATCATCCTGGAGCTGATCAGTGGGTGAGCCTTTGCCATTCTGGTTATTATTCTATCCATTTTGATGGTTGTTTTCCATTTTCTTCCCACGTGTCTGTTTTTTTTGTCCATTTTAAGCATTGGAGATCATTGTAGATGAACAGCCTATATTTTTGCACCTGCGTATAAGTTTTCCCTCTCCAATCAACTTTTAATCAAACTATGCTGTTCTTCTGAACAATGTCTTGAACGTCCCATTTTCCTCAGGCTTTCAAAGAGAAAAGCATGTTCAACAGGTGCTGGCTTCATCTTAAATAAGGGACACCTGATTCACACTTGTTTGTTCATAGCCTTAAGAGTGTGCATATCATGAATGCGTGGTCTTGTTGGATTTGTGAGAATCTACTGAATCTACTGGTACCTTGTTTCCCATGTAACAATAAGAAATTTACTCAAAACCTGGATTAATCTTTTTAGTCACATAGCACTACTATTATTCTGAACACTACTGTATGCTAGGGCTAGATGTCTAAAGTGCAAAAAATAAAACAAAACAAAAATATCTGGAAAAGTTCTCACATTTTGCTGACAGGTAAGACAACACTCATCCAGGTGTATTATGTCAGGTGGCAATATTACACTTACAATGATTTTACATGCCAATCATACTTCTTCGTTCAATGTATTTTCCTGAGCTGTAAGTCAGAAATTCTGAGTTCCCAGTTTGCACTGAATGTGGCATGAACCTCATACCTTGCATATCTCACCAAACAAACTCACTTTATTTGCCATGAAAGAGAAGACGGATGGCTGTGGTGAATACCGATTGTGAATAACAGGATCACTGTGATTATGATGCTAATAAAATAATTGCAGAAAGGACATTCAGCTTTCAAAATAAGTTATTTTTCATCTCGTTGGTGGCTTCATTCAGCTCAGGCTGAGAAACTCACCTGGAGCACTGTATTATAACACAGACAGACTTCTTTAAAAATGCTGTGTTTATTCACAAGTAATTTCCACAATAATACCCCCGTCACACATACGCCGATTGAGGCCGAACTGCATCAGAATGACACATCTGGCCACAGTCGGGAAGCACTGAGGTGCGATCTGAAGACTGATGGACAGCCGTCTCTGAGCAGTCTACATATTTGATCCCATTCACTCGGCTGTCCCGAGTGTGTTGCACATGTTCAAAACACTCTTGGTGCCATTGAGATGTGATGCACATCTGATGGCAGTCTATGTGCAGTTTGTGCACCATCTGATCTCAATCTGCACATTCCAACGGCATCATAACAGCATTCAAAATGATCTGATTGCAGTTGATTGACCTCTGAGATCGATCAGTCACAGCAAAGCCTGCAGACATGTTGTGCCACGTATGTCCACCTCCACTGGACCCTGGCCAGGGAGGCACACATACATCACATGTAGTGGGTGTGAACAGCGCACAATCAAACCAAAAATACCTACCACGTGCTGCTGCGCCTCTCCATGGTCTCATGCGCAGTAATGCATCATAGCGCACATCAGAGGCTTGGAGCTGAATGGATCTCCCCGCTGTAATATACATATTATTACTTGATCACCAGCTAAACTCTGTAGAACGTGTGATGTGGAACTGTAATGCCAGGCCATGACAACATTATTAAACATGAAACTCACCTCCAGCACAGAACCAGGATCGTTTCACAGTGCAGGGCAGACAGGTCCAGGAACCACAGCCTGTGGTGAAAAGCCTCTCACCCGGCTGCTGTGTGCTGCAAACAACCATGGCAAAAATAAATCCCATGTGATAATCCAACCAACATCACGGTGTACAGAGTTGTGTTATGCTGCTGAAGTGGGTTAAAAAAATGGTTCGCTGGAAAGGCTGCGTCTGATGAATGGGGGACAGCTTGGTCTATTGCCAATGAAATTTCAGCAAAGGTGTCCAGTGGCTGGCAGCGGCGCGCAAGCTTTGTGGCTAATTCAGCCATTTGGAACACACACACACACACAGCTGAATGAGCATTTGATCATTTCAGCACCTGTTCTACACACACCCACGCACGTGAGGTCAGTGAATGCTGGGAAGGAGAGAATGAGCGCAAATGTGATTGCATGAGTGAGTGAGTGACCACACCGATGCTGGCTTGGATACAATATGCGTGAGTCCAGTCCATACGTTTGTTGTGCTGCGATGTCCAGTGCCGTCAGGTCCTGTGCAAAGGGGCAGCACAGTGCTGCCTCCCACTCCGTCTCGGGTTTGCCATCTAGACGTTTGGACATCGGGCAGTCTTCAGCACCTTTTATGGCTGTCTGACAGCAGTCTGTGTCATCTCAACTGTTGTCTAAATATGCTTTGGATGCGATCATGCAGGTGTGGATGAGGTAATCTGGATGTAGTCTATACACCTCTTTCCCTCCTGACTGCGTTCGGATTATGGCCAAATTTGCTGTGTCGGGCTCGTTCCTGCACGTTTTTGCTATGTGTGACGGGGCTTAAGGAATTAGTATTTCCAAATGGCTAAGATGGTCCTAATTTTGAAAAGTTAAAAATTTAATACTCTGATCCCATGAATAGGTTCCAATTGATGAAAAATTGTGTGTAAAATTTTGTTTGTATAAATACATTTTTAGAGGTAGCTCAAATACATTGAAATTTTACTATTTTGTGCTGTATAATGCTATACAAACTAAAGTTTAATGGTGCTCCAACCAATCCTAAACAACATATGAATAGTTTTGACAAATCCTCCTGGCACTCACTTAGAAATTCAAGATGGCCTCAAGCTTAAGTTAGTATAGTGTTATGTAGCCTGAAAATGGCAACATTTCAATACTTTTGAGCTACTTCTAAAAAATTATTTATTCAAAAGAAAATTACACAGCATGTTTTCTCATCAATTGGAACCTATTCAGGGGGTCAGAATATTAAATAAGGACCACCCTACAAATGGCATCTTCCAAAACAAGGGTGTCATCTGTTGTTAACAGTTTTCCGTAGGCTGTGATGATGAATTCAGCTCATAGGATGAAACAGGTCAGATTAAAATACTTTATTTACTCAGTTTGCCACTTTGTGAAGTTCTAGCTTCTGCTGCTACATTGATTAGCTACTTACACTGGTTATGTACATGCACCTGTCTTCTTCTTCATTTGTTGTGGAAGTGTTACAGCACCACATACAGGCCTGGCATATGTATTACAGCATTTTTGTCTACAGAAAATATGATCCTTCAAGAAATACATATTTTGCAATGTCAGTTTTTTCAGTATCATGCAGCCCTAAAGTGACCATATGTTTAACTATAATGGAAATGTACACATTCAGTTTATGCAGTGCCATCCTTAATCATAAAGTAAGGCTTAATTAATTGCCAGGAAACAAGGATCATTACAAAAATAAAATTCTGCTCATTAAGAGACTCATATGAGCATTGTTTTGAGTGAAAAAACAGTCATCGTCAAATGTCCTGGCAGCTTGAAAATAACCTAAAAGAGTTCAGTCAGCCAGTTGAGGTGAAATTATTTATTATTCATGCCAGTTCAGCAGATAATATTTAGTGTCAGTTTTGTGACCTTGTCACTTCCTGCACTGGACACTGATGAACAAAGTCAGACTGTACAGAATGAATTTTAGTTTTATAATACGCATATTACTGTTGTCTCAACAGCCTTTGCACTGGGAGCAGTGTTACACAGCAGGAGCAGAAAACATAGTAGAAGAAGCCCAAAGTGAAAACCGTTTTCACCAAAAAAAGGGAAAGAGAACATTAGGTCAGGCATTGAGATCATTTCCACACTATTTTCGTCTGCCATCTTGTGTAAGGAATTGCTTGGTGATTTTAGATTCAGGACTTTGTGAGTAGACTGAATGGCTGGTGTGTCCCCCCCCCCCCCCCCCCCCAAAGGTTTGTGGTGGTATTGGTTTGCTTTGTTGACATTGTGTAATTTCATTCAATACCGTCAACAAGATAACGAATGACAATTTCCGTTCTAATATTTTTTCATATCAGAGGTTTTCCCTTTGTTTGCTTCATGGCTTCTTTCCCTTGAGGATTGGCTGTAGATTGAAACAGAAACTAACTGCCTGAACATCCTGTTTGCTGACATTCATTTTCATTTATTAACATTCAGTATGAACATTAAGGTTGAAATCATGCACACAACATTACATATTGGAGATAAGTAGGCAGCATTGTGTAGCATTGTGTTATCAGCGTCCACACCTTATAGTTCAGTCTGGCCTCATACATTCCAGAGGTATGGGATGTGGTTGCTATGGTGATCATTAATTATTGGGCACTACAAAGCTACAGTGCTGATAACTCAGCACTCAACACGGGTTCATCAGTGGCACGCTGATTTATTCCAGTTGCAAACAAACACCCAGTAAGAATAATTCTCACAGTTTTGGCGATTGCACTCACGACTGTCCAAAAAGCCACTGATATCATGGCTTTCAGTCTGTGCCCTTTCAAAGTCCTTGTGTGTGTGTGTGTGTGTGTGTGTGTGTTTTCAGTGAGGGTGATTACTGCAGTGTTCCTATCACATCCACAGCTGGGATGTGTATCATGAATTATTGATGAGCCTGGCTCTGCACTGTATTAGATCAAACTAAACTCTCACTCTTCCCCTCCCCTCTTCTTTCTCCCTGTCTCTCCATCTGGCCCTTTCTCTCCCTCGCTCTCTCTCTCTTCTCTCTCTTTACCTCTTGCTCACTCAGCCAAAAGCCCCAAATGCTGACTGGCGATATTCTGCATCTTTGAGGGCAGGGATGCAGAGGTAAGCACTTCTTTCTTCAACTCTTTTGCAAGTTTTGATCTTCTGCAAAAAGGTACACATATGTGTTCATCTTATGTGTCTTATCCACTGTATGTGAGCTTAGGCTTATTTCAAAAGTATTAATTAGAAAAAGTTGGGATGGGATGGAAACAGCCAACATTGCCCACAAAAAAGAAAAAGCAAAAACTTCAATGCAGTGATTAATGGTTTTACTTTGACTTGTATTTTATTACAGACAATACAAACCCAAAAAATGTCATGTTTGTTTGGTCAACTTCATTTAATTTATTAATATACATCCATTCCTGCATTTCAGCCCTGCAACATAGTCCAAAAAAAGTTGGGACAGGGGTAAACTAAATGGACAGGGGTGGTGGAAAAGCAGTTAGTGCACTTGCTTTCTGTGCAGAAGGTTTGTGGTTCAAACCCCACCCCTGCCACATTTCTCCATGTAATGTGGAGTGGCATCAGGAAGAGCATCCGGCGTAAAAACCTGTGCCAATTCAACAAGCGGATCCACATTGGACTTGCTGAGTGCAAACAAGGGAGCAGCCGAAGGGTCTTACTAATGAGGTAAAATAAATAAACAATGATGTCATTTGAAGCAGTTGATTTCAAGCTTTGCATTTTGCATCACTACTCTTAGCTTCACAGTGGAGTATAGCAGAGAAGGATTTTCTTTCACCAAAACAGTTCAAATCCAGGCTTGCATCTCAGATGTACCTTCTGGCAATTTGTAGCTAAACTTTCAGGTCTTCTTTTTAAGAACCACTTCATCATTGGGATGGATAACTGGTGATACAAAGCTTGCACTGTGCATAATTTCTCCAATCACAGCCATGTAAGCCTATAACTTCTTCTGGGTTGTCTGGGTGTCTTGGTGGCTTTCCTCACTCTTCTTCTTGCCCAGTCACTCAGTATTTGAGAACTGTCTACTCCATACAGATTTACCATAGAGTGCCATATTGTTTGTATTTCTTCATAATTTATGTAAATAAAGTCCAAAACATATTCAGTGGCAGCTTTACCATCAGAGAGCCTCGTCCACAACTACCACAAAAGACTCCAAGCTGTCACTGATGTTAAAGGGGGCAACACACAGTATTAAGAACAGGGGTATGTAAACAGGTTCTGTTGTCATTCTGATTTGAAAAGAGTAAACACTGTTGTTTGCCAATAAATGGCTTCACCCAACCACTAACCATGAGTGAAAAAAGTTTTTGCGTTATTGTTCATATTCTCTGACAAATGGCCAAAAAAAAAAAATCTGCCAGGGTATGTAAACTTTTGAGCACAACTGTATGTGTGAAGGGGCCCATAACCTTGTCCAGATGTGACGTTGTTTCTCTGGCTGCAAGACATCTGGGTTGGACCATCACATAGTGGAAATGTGTATTGTTTTTGGCTGAATCAGTATTCCAGCATTTTTTGGAAGAAATGGATGCCATGTACTCCAGACCAAAGATAGAAAGGACCACCTAGACTGTTATCAGCAAGTCCCGAATCCAGGGTCTGTCATGTTGTGGGGTTACATCAGTGGCCTTGGAAAATGTATTTTACACATCTGTGATGGTAGCATTAATACAAAAAAGTACACTGAGATTTTAGTGCACCATATGCTGCCTTCAAAGTGACATCTTTTCCACGGACATCATGCATTTTTCAAAAAGTCAATGCAAAACCACATTCTGCACACATTACAAAGGCATGGCTGTGGAAGCAGATGGTATGGATACTGGACTGGCCTGCCTGCATTCCAGTAGAGAATGTGTGGAGAATTCTGAAACAAAAAAATGCAACAGTGACAACCTTGTGCTGTCGCACTCTATGTTTGCAGGAAGAATGGGACACAGTAAGACCTGAAATATTTCATTATGTGGTATCATCAATACTAAAATGTCTTTTAAGGGTTGTGAGAAGGAATGGCTGCTTTAGCGTCCCAACTATTTTTGAAATGTCTTGCAGGCTTTGTGCAGGAATGGATGTGAATTAGAAAATGAAATGAGGTTGACCAAACAAAACATGAAACATCTTTGGTTCATTTGTCTGTAATGAGGTGATGTAGGAATCCTCTCGCCACCCCATTATCTGTTACGTATCCCAACTTTTATTAATTGGGAGTTGAATTTCAGTTTTTCAAGTGGGGATGGCTGCCTTGGTACATATCACTCACTCACTCATCTTCAACCGCTTACTCCAATTAAGGGTCTCTATCCCAGCAGTCATAGAGCGTGAGGCATGGTACACCCTGGACAGGACGCCAGTCCGTCGCAGGGCCACATATAGACAAATAAACACATTTGCACCCGCACGCACACCTACGGACAATTTAAAGTTTCCAATCCACCTAACCTGCATGTCTTTGGACGTGGGAGGAAGCCGGAGCACCCAGAGAGAACCCACGCAAATACGGGGAGAACATGCAAACTCCACACAGAAAGGCCACAGGTGGGAATCGATTCCATGAACTTCTTGCTGTGAGGCAGCAGTGCTAACCACTGAGTCACCGTACTGCCAAGATAGCTGCACCTCCAATTTGTATTCATTTATTTTTAATAGGGTTTGTTTCATGAACAAGCTTTTCAAAGTCCCCAGACACCATTACATCATTATAATATTACCACTCAGTATGGGCCATTAGCTAAAAATGACCATTAGTGACTCTTCACCATCTGGTAGAACCACAGTCCCCTTCTCTTCCTCTGGGGAAAACCATGTGCTGCTCCCCTCAGTGGGTGCATATATAGGTCATGTGCATTCTGAACACTGCTTCCCCTAGTTACAGACTTTAAGCAGGAAGCATGAAGGACAAATGAGTGGGGGATGACCTTTCTTAGTTCATCAGTTGCACACATTTATTGGTGCATATGAGCTTCCTGCAAGTGCACAATTAGTTTTGGAGTGTACTTGTATTTATATCAGTATTTATATCAGATGCTGCATGCACAGACAGTAGAGAACATTCTGAACTCCTCACAGATTTGTTAATTCCACCTAACAATTTCAATTCAGTTTCAATTTAATCAGCTTATAAAGGCACCTCACACAGAACAGTTCAATATAAAAATTAACCCCTTAAGCCCTAAAGCCTATTTCACCAAATCACATACCCATACATTACGATTTATTACTCAGCTTGTACAAGGTCAAAAATGCAAAAGTTTGAATCAGCTAAAAGACAGGTCCTAGGGGATGTTGTGGATGCCAAAAAAAAAAAAAAAAAAAAATTGAAAGTAAATAATACTTGGTAGGAGTAAATGAGGGATTTTTTCCCCAAAAAATTAATTCTGATTTATGTCTTTATTTGCTTTGCGTTTCAGCTGTGGTTAGTTGATAAGTGATTGAAGTGGATACTTTTGTAGAGGAGTCTTCGCTTGACACTTTGATGTATAATAAGTGTATGTTGGTGTCAGCATTGGTTAGTTATGAGTGTTCAAATTTTCCAAAACAGGGCAAGTCCCCAAATTTGGGGACTGTAGGGTTTAAGAGGTTAAAAATAAAAAAAATAAAAAATTCAATACATAATTAAAAACACAAATAAAAAAAAATAAATAAAACAGATTTAAAAAAATAAAAGTTATTCATAAGAAAGAGAATAAAAATAGGTTTTAAGTCTTGACTTAAAAATGTCCACGGACTCCGAATGCCTTATGGTCGCAGGAAGACCGTTCCACAGAGCGGGTGCACGATAAGAAAAAGCTCTTTGAGCCGCTGACTTCTTCTTCACCCTGGGAACACAGAGTAGTCTACAGATGACTTATGAACAGTGTTGCCACAGTTACTTTGAAAAAGTAATCCAGTTACTTTACTGATTATTCAATTGCAAAAGTAACTAAGTTAGTTTACTAGTTACTTTTTTAGTTAGTTAGTTTTGCCAATACTCACTTTATAGTTACCCTTTGTCTACATCAGTGAAAATAAAAGTAAAATAAAGACATATTTCTTGACCTCATATTTAACTGTTGACAGCACTGTAACAGTAAAACTTGCACTTTCTAACCTACATTGTTACCTCCACCAAGGAGGTTATGTTTTCGGTTGAGTTTGTTTGTTTGTTTGTTTGTTTGTTTGTTTGTTTGCCAGCAGGATAACTCAAAACATTTTGAACGGATTTTGATGAAGTTTTGTGGAGTGGTTGGAAATGACAAGAGGAACAAGTGATTAAATTTTAGTGGTGATCCAGATCACAATCTGGATCCAGGAATTTTTTAAAGGATTCTTCACCATTGCGGGATGGGGGAATTTTGACATTCTAGTTTCTAACTCCACAAAAACAAGGCAGAAAGGCTTGAAAAAAATTAGGGTGTAACATAGTCAAATGTTCTATCAAACAACAAAGTTTGGTGATGATCGGATCCGGATTCCGGATTCCGGATCTGGTGATCCAGAATATGCAAAAATATACACAGTAAAATCACTAGTGTTAAATTAACACTGACAGTGAACATATAGTCCCACTCTGGCCAGAGTAGGACCATATGTACACTGGCAGTGTTAAATTAACACTACCAGTGTTAGTTTTACACTGGTGAATTTACTGTGTAGGGAAAATAGAAAGTGTGTCAGTGTGAGGTGACAAATGAAGCTAGAGATGCACAATTAACACCAAATTGTAGCTGAATCTGTACTGATTCAGTAAGGTGTCATCAGACTTGATGTAGCTTCAAATGTTATGGAGCTATATCCAGAAGAAAACCGCCATTACCGAAAAATCGTTTTTATACAATAACCTTTGAACTAATAAAGACATAAAAGTGATTCCAAGTTCTAGTGGTATGTTTTCATGGTCAAGGATGTCAAATATAAAGGAAAGAAAAGTGTATGTATCATAGTTCTGGTTGTAACACTGAATTGTTGAATAGATCACTATGCCAAGGAGGAAATCTCTTTAGGGTCAGTGACCCTACGGCCTTGTGTATCATACGAGGGCTGTCAATAAAGTAACGGTCCTTTTTATTTTTTTCAAAAACTATATGGATTTCATTCATATGTTTTTACGTCAGACATGCTTGAACCCTCGTGCGCATGCGTGAGTTTTTCCACGCCTGTCGGTGACGTCATTCGCCTGTGAGCACTCCTTGTGGGAGGAGTCATCCAGCCCCTCGTCGGAATTCCTTTGTCTGAGAAGTTGCTGAGAGACTGGCGCGTTGTTTGATCAAAAT
The DNA here is from genome assembly GCF_902500255.1 of Thalassophryne amazonica. Classification (NCBI taxonomy): domain Eukaryota; kingdom Metazoa; phylum Chordata; class Actinopteri; order Batrachoidiformes; family Batrachoididae; genus Thalassophryne; species Thalassophryne amazonica. The sequence continues at coordinate 96,571,671 of NC_047111.1, forward strand.
TTTTTCTAAACCTGTGAGACACATCGAAGTGGACACGGTTCGAAAAATTAAGCTGGTCTTCAGTGAAAATTTTAACGGCTGATGAGAGATTTTGAGGTGATTCTGTCGCTTTAAGGACTTTTCACGGTGCGAGACGTCGCGCTGCGCTCTCAGGCGGCGTCATCAGCCTGTTCAAGCTGAAAACCTCCACATTTCAGGCTCTATTGATCCAGGACGTCGTGAGAGAACAGAGAAGTTTCAGAAGAAGTCGGTTTCAGCATTTTATCCGGATATTCCACTGTTAAAGGAGATTTTTTAAATGAAAGACGTGCGGAGGGATCCGCACATCGGGACGCAGCCGACGCGGTGCGGCGGCACAGGAAAAACACCTCCGTGTTGATAACCATTTGTAAAATCCAGGCGGCTTTTGATGGCTTTCAGTGGAGTGAGTATATGAGAAATTGTTTAACAGGCAGGACATGTTCCAACTTGTCCTTAAGGCTTTCAACAGAGGTGTTTTTCCTGTGGCGGAGCATCGCGGCGGCTGCGTCCCGACGCGAGGACCCGTCCGCACGTCTTTCATTAAAAAAATCTCCTTTAACAGTGGAATATCCGGATAAAATGCTGAAACCGACTTCTTCTGAAACTTCTCTGTTCTCTCACGACGTCCTGGATCAATAGAGCCTGAAATGTGGAGGTTTTCAGCTTGAACAGGCTGATGACGCCGCCTGAGAGCGCTGAGCGACGTCTCGCACTGTGAAAAGTCCTTAAAGCGACAGTCTCACCTCAAATCTCTCATCAGCCGTTAAAATTTCACTGAAACCAGCTTAATTTTTCGAACCGTGTCCACTTCGATGTGTCTCACAGGTTTTAGAAAAAATTTTGATCAAACAACGTGCCAGTCTCTCAGCAACTTCTCAGACAAAGGAATTCCGACGAGGGGCTGGACGCCTCCTCCCACAAGGAGTGCTCACAGGCGAATGACGTCACCGACAGGCGTGGAAAAACTCACGCATGCGCACGAGGGTTCAAGCATGTCTGACGTAAAAACATATGAATGAAATCCATATAGTTTTTGAAAAAAAATAAAAAGGACCGTTACTTTATTGACAGCCCTCGTATGCAACACTTAAAAAATAGTTCTATTTCAGAATTTACTGTTATTTATTTAGAGAAGTGTTTCATAAATGTTAAAAAATTCATATATTTGCAGTTTAGTTGAATAATAAATTGAATTTTGTCTCTTATTTGTTTTTGTCTATAAACACATGCAATATCAATATCAGTGCTCAGATGACAGTAGCTTCTGGGAAAGGTGCAAGTTGCAATAAACTGTGATGCCAAGCGCTAAGGATACATGCTATCCAGTCACAGCAGATGAAACGTTTTTTACTATGAGCAAACATCATTGTTAGACTTTTTTAGGTTTAACTCAGCCACATGGGGTGTGCAGCCAGTACATTCTGAGTGCCGGTCCCAAGCCAGATAAATGAGGAGGGTTGTGTCAGGAAGGGCATCCAGCGTAAAACAAGCCAACCGAACTATGCAGACTCAGAATCGAATTCCCATACCGGATCGGTCGCGGTCCGGGTTAACAACGTCCGCCACTGGTGCTATTGCCCAACAGGGTGCCGGTGGAAATTGGGCTACTGCTGGGTGAAGACGGCGAAGAAGAGGAGGAAAACGTTGCCACGAACAGCGGGAGAAAAAGAAAACTAGAAGGGTGGAAATGAGAGTGGGGACTTTGAATGTTGGTAGTATGACTGGTAAAGGGAGAGAGCTGGCTGATATGATGGAGAGGAGAAAGGTAGACATATTGTGTGTGCAAGAGACCAAGTGGAAGGGAAGTAAGAACAGGAGCATCGGCGGTGGGTACAAGTTGTTGTACCATGGTGAGGACAGGAAGAGAAATGGTGTTGGGGTCATTTTAAAGGAAGAGTATGTTAAAAGTGTGTTGGAGGTTAAGCGAGTGTCTGACAGGGTGATGAGTGTGAAGTTGAAAATTGAAGGGGTGATGATGAATATCATCAGTGCATATGCCCCACAGGTAGGTTGTGAGATGAAGGAGAAAGAAAAATTCTGGAGTGTGTTAGATGAGGTAGTGGAGAGTGTGCCCAAGCATGAAAGAGTGGTGATAGGAACAGACTTCAATGGGCATGTTGGTGAAGGGAACAGAGGTGATGAGGAAGTAATGGGTAGATATGGTATCAAGGATAGGAATGGGGAAGGACAGATGGTAGTTGATTTTGCAAAAAGGATGGAAATGGCTGTGGTGAATACCTACTTTAAGAAAAGGGAGGAGCACAGGGTAACATATAAGAGTGGAGGAAGGTGCACACAGGTGGACTACATTCTTTATAGGAGATGCAAGCTAAAAGAAATCACAGACTGTAAGGTGGTAGCAGGGAGAGAGTGTCACTAGACAGCATAGGATGGTTGTTTGTAGGATGACTTTAGAGGTAAAGAAGAAGAAGAGAGTGAGAGCTCAACAAAGGATCAGATGGTGGAAGCTGAAGGAGGAAGACTGTTGTGTGAAATTTAGCGAGCAGGTGAGAGAAGCACTAGTTGGAGGGGAAGAAATTTTGGACAACTGGAAAAAGTACTGCAGATGTGGTGAGGGAGACAGCTAGGGCAGTACTGGGTATGACATCTGGACAGTGGAAGGAAGACAAGGAGACTTGGTGGTGGAATGAAGAGGTCCAGGAAAGCATAAGGAGAAAGAGGTTGGCGAAAAAGTTTTGGGATAGTCGGAGAGATGAAGAAAGTAGACAGGAGTACAAGGAGATGTGGCGTAAGGTGAGAAGAGAAGTGGCAAAAGCAAAGGAAAAGGCATATTGCGAGCTGTACAAGAAGTTGAATAGTAAGGAAGGAGAAAAGGACTTGTACCGATTGGCCAGCCAAAGGGACAGAGCTAGAAAGGATGTGCAGCAGGTTAGGGTGGTAAAAGATGCACATGGTAATGTGCTGACAAGTGAGGAGTGTGTGCTGAGAAGGTGGAGGGAATATTTTGAAGAGTTGATGAATAAAGAAATGAGCGAGAGAAAAGGCTGGATGATGTGGTGAGAGTAAATCAGGACGTAAAAGAGATTAGCAAGGAAGAAGTGAGGGCTGCTATGAAGAGGATGAAGAGTGGAAAGGCAGTTGGTCCAGATGACATTCCAATGAAGACGTGGAAATGTCTAGGAGAGATGGCAGTAGAGTTTCTAACCAGATTGTTTAATAAAATCTTGGAAAGTGAGAGGATGCCTGAGGAGTGGAGACTAAGTGTGCTGGTTCCTATTTTCAAGAACAAGGGTGATGTGCAGAGCTGCAGTAACTACAGAGGCATAAAGCTGATCACAGCATGAAGTTATGGGAAAGAGTAGTAGAAGCTAGGCTTAGAAAACAGGCGAAGATCTGTAAGCAGCAATATGGTTTCATGCCGAGAAAGAACACTACAGATGCAATGTTTGCTCTGAGAATACTGTTGGAAAATTAAAGAGAAGGACAGAAAGAGTTACATTGTGTGTTTGTGGACTTAGAAAAAGCTTATGATAGGATGCCAAGAGAAGAGTTGTGGCATTGTATGAGGAAGTCTGGAGTGGCAGAGAAGTATGTTAGGGTATTGCAGGACATGTACAAGAATAGTGTGACAGCGGTGAGATGCGCAGTCGGAATGACAGACTCATTCAAGGTGGAGGTGGGATTACAGCAAGGATCAGCTCTGAGTCCTTTCTTGTTTGCAGTGGTGTTGGACAGGTTGACAGATGAGATCAGACAGGAGTCCCCATGGACTATGATGTTTGCAGATGACATTGTGATCTGTAGTGAGAGTAGAGAGCAAGTTGAGTCTAGTCTGGAGAAGTGGAGATATGCTTTGGAGAGAAGGGGAATGAAAGTCAGTAGAAGCAAGACTGAGTACATGTGTGTGAATGAGAGGGAGCCCAGTGGAATAGTGCAGTTACAAGGAGTAGAAGTGGTGAAAGTAGATGAGTTTAAATATTTGGGGTCAACTGTTCAAAGTAATGGAGAGTGTGGTAGAGAGCTGAAGAAGAGAGTGCAGGCAGGGTGGAGTGGGTGGAGAAAGGTGGCAGGAGTGATTTGTGACCGAAGAATATCAGCAAGAGTGAAGGGGAAAGTTTACAAAACAGTAGTGAGACCAGCTATGTTGTATGGTTTAGAGACAGTGGCACTAACAAAAAGACAGGAGGCAGAGCTGGAGGTGGCAGAGTTGAAGATGTTGAGATTCTCTTTGGGAGTGACAAGAATGGACAAGATTAGGAATGAACATATCAGAGGGACAGCTCAGGTGGGACAGTTTGGAGACAAAGTCAGATATGCCAGATTGAGATTGTTTGGACATGTGCAGAGGAGGGACCCAGGGTATATAGGGAGAAGGATGCTGAGGATGGAGCCACCAGGCAGGAGGAGAAGAGGGAGACCAAAGAGGGGGTTCATGGATGTGCTGAGAGAGGACATGCAGGTGGTTGGTGTGACAGAGGAAGATACAGAGGACAGGGTGAGATGGAAACGATTGATCTGCTGTGGCGACCCCTAACGGGAACAGCCGAAAGACAAAGAAGAAGATTCCACGGCGTGTAGCTGTTATGGCGTCAGTGACCCCATGGCCTTGGCGGAGGTTTGCACTGTCCGAGTGCTTCTAGTTTATAAATGTAACTATTAAATTATTTCTAACATTTTTGTAACATTTAAATTATCTCTAAACATTTTAGTTGTTGAAATTATTATTCTAAGCAGTAAGAGTCGTTTTAGCAAAAAATAAAAAGGCTTCAAAACTTGACCTTTAATCTAGGGGTGTTGTGGGGGGCCGCATCCCTGACCAGCCCATACCCCCTTTCCATCTGGATTCGCCCCTGCTTTGGCATTTGAGCACAAAGAATGGATAATGTTTATTTATGCAGAAAACATGACCAGATTTACAGATAAGAAAGTTTTATCGCATTTTTATGTCATGTCGTCCTCAGAAAGCGACTTTAGGCGCATTTGTGTGGAAGTTTCTACTACCTGCACCTGTAATCTACTTAGCTTGCCAAATACTACAGTCAGACAGTATTTAGACTGTTAAAAGTGTGTCTGAGAGTTCAGGTTTTATGTTGTAATTTCTCTGCTGGGATCGTTCTTTGGCAGCATTAATAAGCAGGTTTCAAAGATTTGGGTTACAAGTTTATTCGGGGTGGTATAAATATAGATCGGTGAGCTAATTGTGGTAATTTTCTGGAGCTGCTCAAACACAGATATTTCCATGTCGTCAAAGCTGTGAGGAATAAGGAGCAGCACATGTAAATGTAGTCCTTTCCACCCAGTCCATATTTGGAGCCTTCTGGTTTTGCATCCGAGAAAGCACAAACATGCAAAGGAAAACATGTTAAATTTACAAATGCTGGCTTCCAACAAACATCCCCTCCAGGTTTATAACAAAATAAATAAAAACCAAATAAATAAAAAATACCTAACCAAAAAAAAAAAAAAAAAAAAATATATATATATATATATATATACATATATATATATATATACACACACAGTGAGGGCAATCTCATTAGAATTTGAGAGGTGGTAATGGACTGATTGTCTGCCTTGATGGTTGCTATCCAGGACCCAAAGCAGTTCCATGGACTCGGTGAAGCAGTGTGTGGTACAGATTCGTTTTCACTGAGTTAAAAGGGCATAATTTTAGAATTTTTATGGTAAAGATGGCTGCATTTTTTATATTATGTCATAAAAAAAAAATCTAAATTAAAAGTTCAAGGGTGCCCAAACTTTTTCAAATGACTGTACAGTGCATCCGTAAGGTATTCACAGTGCTTCACGTTTTCCATTCTGTTATATTACAGCCTTATTCCAAAATAGATTAAATTCATTTTTTTTCTCAGAATTCTACACACAATACCCCATAATGACAATGTGAAAATTATTTATTATTTTAAAATTATTTAATTATTTAAATATATTTATTATTTTTAAAATGTAAAATTATAGATTATTTATTTATTTTTAGATTTTGGCAAATTTATTAATAATTTAAAAAACTAAGAAATCACATGTATATAAATATTCTCAGCCTTTGCCATGAAGCTCAAATATGAGGTGCATCTTGTTTCTACTAATCATCCTCCTAATCATCCTTTCAGCAGCTTAATTGGAGTCCAGTTGGGGTAAATTCAGTTGATTGGACATGATTTGGAAAGACACACACCTGTCTACATATAAGGTCCCACAGCTCACAGTGCACGTCAGAACAAAAACCAAGCATGAAGTCAAAGGAATTGTCTGTAGACCTCCGAGACAGGATTGTCTGAAGGCAAAAATCTAGGGAAGAGTACAGAAATATTTCTGCTGCTTTGAAGGTCCCAGTGAGCACAGTGGCCTCCGTCATCCATAAATGAAAGAAGTTCAGATCCACCAGGAATCTTCCTTGAGCTGGCCACCTGTCTAAACTGAGTGATCAGGGAGAAGTGCCTTCATCAGGGAGGTGACCAAGAACCCGATGAAGGAGAACCTTCCACTAGGACAACCATCTCTGCAGCAATCGAACAATTAGGCCTGTATGGTAGAGTGGCCAGACGGAAGCCACTCCTTAGTAAAAGGCACATCACAGCCCACCTGGAGTTTGCCAAAAGGCACCTGAAGGACTCTCAGACTATGAGAAACAAAATTCTCTTGTCTGATGAGACAAAGATTGAACTCTTTGGTGTGAATGCCAGGTGTCATGTTTGGAGGAAACCAAGCACCATCCCTACAGTGAAGCATGGTGGTGGCTGCATCATGCTGGGGGATGTTTTTCAGCAGCAGGAACTGGGAGACTAGTCAGGATTAAGAGAAAGATGAATACCACAATGTACAGAGACACCCTCGATGAAAACCTGCTCCAGAGCGCTCTTGACCTCAGACTGGGGTGACAGTTCATCTTTCAGCAGGACAGTGACCCTAAGCACACAGCCAAGATATCAAATGAGTGGCTTCAGGACAACTCTGTAAATGTCCTTGAGTGGCCCAGCCAGAGCCCAGACCTGAATCTGATTGAACATCTCTGGAGAGATCTGAAAAAGGCTGTGCACTGACACTCCCCATCCAACCTGATGGAGCTTCAGAGGTGCTACAAAGAGGAATGGGCAAAACTGCTCAAAGATAGGTGCACCAAGCTTGTGGCATCATATTCAAGAAGACTTGAGGCTGTAATTGCTGCCAAAGGTGCATCAACAAAGTTGTGAGCAATACTTATGTACATGTGAATTCTTAGTTTTTTATTTTTAATACTTTTTCTAAAATTTCAAAAATTTCATGTTGTCATTATGGGGTGTTGTGAGTAGAATGTGGGGGAAAAATGAATTTACTCCATTTTGGAATAAGACTGTAACAACAAAATGTGGAAAAAGTGAAGCGCGGTGAATACTTTCCGGATGCACTGTCTACACTTTAATAACTTCTATTTTAGTTCTGTTTGTAATGATGAGTTGCAAAATTTGTGTTTCTCACTCTAATGAAGTGTTTTGCTGATGTGAGTTGATGAGCTGGAGTTTCAGCGACTAATGAGCTTTTCCTCCACATGCTTCGGCATTTGTACCAAATTTTCATTTCATGCTAACAATGCTCAATTGTGCAGTTGTCTGCTTCATCCACGTTTGATTTAATTGGTTATTAGTGTTGATTTATATGGTGTGTGGAGTACCGCGATATGCATCTTGTCATAAAGTCGCTGCAACATGACATGGATTAACATAAATTATCATTGCAATTTGCCGCTGCCGTCTCTAAGATGGCAGAGCCTTTAACGCACGTGATCACAGAGATGCTCACATTAACATTTAACCCCGACACACACGCTGTAATGTCACACACAGTCTAACCACTGCAGTCCTACACTGGGAGCAACATGCAGCAGCATCGTTACTGACCCACATTTCTGCTGTCGTGTGAAAAACACCAGCGCTGTTTATGTCATGTTCTCACATATTTAACAAGCACCTTTGAAACAGCTCATAATCTGCACATCTTATTATAACATGCGCCTTCATAATCCTGATGTTTCGCTTCAAGACTGGGTGTGGCAACTGTACACTATATATACACTGTGAATGTAAAGTACAACAAGAGCAATCAAAGATCTCTGGTGTCCAATCTTGATCACATAACTGATCACTAAAAAGCATGTGCTCCAATGTTTCCATCAATGAGCAAAGCGATCACACATGAATGAATTTGCGCCTTTCCCCATGTTGTATTTATTTTCCACTCTTTCTGTTTGTCATGTGGAGCACAATGTACGTGGTGGAAGGTTCATTAGCCTGGGCGGCCGACTGATAACAAAGTTCACACCATGCTGTGTGTGCTCAAACTTTCCTGGCCGGTCACCATGTGATCTTGTCTGTAGGTAATTATCAGCATGTCATGAGAACTTGAGAGCCCGCCCACACGTGCATTGCGTGGAGTGTTGTTCATGTTGTTGATGGCATGACATATGTCCTCCAGCTGAGTTGCGAGTACACAGCACTGAGATGTTCTGGCTGGACATTAAAGCCGTCCAGATGTGCGCTGGACAGTGATCGCACTCCAACAGCCACCTCAGCCGCACCTGACAATGTTGGAACATGGGATGACAACACACTCCTCACGACATCTGTGTTGCGGTGGGTGGGGTGGCGTGAAACACTCGCATGCCACATGTGTTGTGGGGTGGGGCCCTTGCATGACGTGCGTTGTTTGGTGACAGCAAAGTCATGGGGCACTTAGGAAATGTGGGGCCATTCGCACAGCCAGGTCAAAAGTGGTCGCCTGCACTCTACTCTTGCGCCAGCTGCACGAATAGCCCTGCCTTTTCTAAATGCCCCGCGAGTGGTATTGGATGTTTGTGGGTGTCACCTGTACTTTGGCCGACTCTGTCCAACAGTGGGTCCAATGGCCATCTTAGCTTTAGCGAAGCAAATGGCAAATGTTAGCTTTAGTTAGCAAACAATCATTAAAATAGCTGGCATTAGCATTCATCCATGGCATAACCTAATTCATAACCTTTGAAGATAAAAAGTAAAGACAATTACACTGGTTAGCTATTTACATGAACCTATTTGGGGTTTTCACGTTTCCCATAATCCCTTGCGCGCCAGAGAGTTGCTGCAGTCAAAACAACATAGAGAATCCACACGATGACAATTGTAAATGAATATTATACTACAAAATGTAATTTTTTATGCTTTTCATCACGTTAATAAGAGACTGCTGCATGATACCCTGAAAACTTGCTAAAACAATTCTAACAAATAATCCGTGTCTGCTACGTTTAATCTGCGTGGAATTTATATCATATTATATATATTAGTCTGGAACAAAGAGGACAAACAGTGTTGTAAAGAACAATAATCAAGACGTTTAAGAGCAAACTTCACTTTCCCCCAGAACGACATGATCAGGAAGCGAGCGTAGCTCACAGCATCTCCCATTGAAAATAATGGAGAGACAGCCTGTGATTCTCGCATGTTTACATAAAATAAACGCAATAACAACGTCTATGAACCCAGAGAATATATTCATGAGAATTTTAAACACAATATAAAAATAGTTTTAGGTTGCGATGTTAATGGTGTTGTCCGTGTGCAGCGGTTAGTGCAGCCCGATCAGAGTGTCTCAATGCAGTTCTCAATGTTACTGAGATCTCGCAGCATGGCGACCTCTCCGAGGTTTTGCAGGATTTGAAACCTGAAAAGCCTCAATGACAGTATTTTTTTGGCTTGTAACTTGCACTGGAATGCAGAAAATCAGCCAGTGAGGCAGGCAAACGAGATGTTAAGCTAAGGGTAAGAAATGCTACGGTCCTCTTTATGGGTGTATGAAATCATATTACAGAATTCTCCAAGGCACAAATATGGGAAATATATTGTAATATTTACAATTACACATAGGAATGACGTATTTATAAATGATGCTTTTAACTCAGTTTGGGCAGGGTTGGGGGTGCTCTGTCAAAGTCTTTCAAATCATGGAAAGACACTGAATATTACACTGATGTCAGCAGTTCACTTGAGTGTATTAACTGTTGTAATGTGACGGTCAGCACAGGATAATCTCCTTTTGTAAGGACCCAGTGGAAAAAAAGAAGAAGAAAATAAACATAACATGATGTGGCAGCTGAAGCATGTAACACTGTGCTGATGGGAAAAGGACACACGTAGTGACATCTCTTAAAACTCCCAACCATTTTAACTGCAACACCTTCAAGGGCTCATACTAAACACTTTCTACATCCTTTGGAATTGTTTATGAAAGACCAGTCATATTTAACTGTAAAAGGTAAATACACATTTATTTTACATATTATCTTAAAAAAATAAAAATTATATATATATATATATATTATATATATATATATATATATATATATATATATATATATATATATATATATATATATATATATATATATATGTTAAAGACAAAGTATGTGGAAAGATTGAGTAGCTTCTCAAGTGCTGCAATTGCAACATCCATTGATGCCATATAAAGCACATCATCATCTGCAAACTCATGGTCAGTGAACTTTTCCTCACTGAGATAGGCACCTACTAAGGCCCTGACCTTATCTGTCACCCAGTACATGTAAGCAGTGACCAGAACACATCCCTGATGACTGCCAAAATGTGCTGGAAAGTCAGAGACTTCTCCCTTACATCCACAAAGGCAATGTTGATTCCTGTATGACATAAATGCCAGGGGATGGGACCAAGGGCACAGGAATACGCATACATAAACAGTCTTGCTGGATTTGTGGTGAGGGCAAATCAAAATGCAGCTTTTCTTTTAATCAAGCCATAAAACTAGTGGCCAATTTACACACTAGAAACCCATGAGGCAGTTAACTACCAGATTAAGTCGCTATCAAGCAGGATTCTGGTTCTCAAGCAGCAAGATTAAAGATTAATAATGAACTCTTTTATTACTCATTCCACTGCTTTTCACAAATGTTATCCACATTCTCTGGTTAGTAGTTATTTGGAAAACAAGATTTGACAGTTACACTTGGATGAATTATGGTCATAACAGCTTTCCTCTTGTAATTAGCAAAATTCACATTTTATCTTTTTTTCATTGCCTTTTGTAAGGTTTGAAGTTGTGTAACTAAAATTGTGAAATATGCTTTGAATTTCAGTGCAGTCCACATGGAGGAATCATCTGCTGTGATGCAAGGAGCCCAGGGGATGCTGGTCCAGAACTGGCCCACTGTATCCAGCGCTGCAGGTGAGTGGAAAATTATTATAGTGAAAACCTAATTTGAGTGACACCATTAGACAAATTATGTATGAAAAGTAAAAGCTGTTTAATTCCAGTTTCTTGGAATTTCTGTCTGATGTGATCTGCAACTGCTATTTATGATACAATTATAATTTTTATTTATAAATTATTTTCAAGTCAGTTATGACAAAGTCTTGTACAATTTCAACAAAATTGACTTTGATGCACGAAACGTGGCAAACATATGTGCCAAGTTGCTCAGGCAACATCAGACTTACCAAAAGTCAGTCATTTAAGTGAAGGTTCTTTACGACGGAGTTTTAGGGCCACATTGTATTTCTTTTTTTTTTTTTGGACTTCGAGAAAAAAGTCGTAATATTACGAGAAAAAAGTCGTAATATTCTGAGAACAAAAAGTCGTAATATTATGAGAATAAAGTCGAAATATTATATTATGACTTTATTCTCGTAAAATTATGAATTTATTCTCGTAATATTATGACTTTATTCTCGTAAAATTACAACTTTATTCTTGTAATATTACGACTGTATTCTCATAATATTATGACTTTTTCTTGTAAAATTATGACTTTATTCTTGAAGTCTTAAAACTACGACTTTATTCTCATAATATTACGACTTTATTCTCGTAATATTATGACTTTATTCTCGAAGTCTAAAAAAAAAAATTCTCTTTGGCCATAAAACGGCGTCTTAGTCCTTGGGGGCCACAAGTCAATTTTTTTTCAGTGTGATTTTGCACCACACTTGGCGCACGCATGAAGGTGGGTTCCAGAATTGTTCAGGAAGGTCAAATTTGCCAAAGGTCAATCATTGGAGTCAAAGTCATTTGTACACATCTGTTTTTTGAACTGCTCATCTTCGTTGCTGTATCAAGTAACAGCAAAGGTCAAAGTCAAGGAATTTGATTTTCAAACCAATCTTGACCAAATGTGACACACACTTCAGGAGATTCCAGAACTGCCCTGGCATGGTCAGCCAGAGGTCAGTCATTTGTAATTCATTATTATCAAGTTGTCCTAAATTTTCCCTGAAAAGCCTTCAGTTAATTCAAAATGCTGCAGCTAGAGTGCTAACAGGGACTAGAAGGAGAGAGCATATCTTACCCATATTGGCCTCTCTTCATTGGCTTCCTGTTAATTCTAGAATAGAATTTAAAATTCTTCTTCTTACTTATAAGGTTTTGAATAATCAGGTCCCATCTTATCTTAGGGACCTCATAGTACCATATCACCCCAATAGAGCGCTTCGCTCTCAGACTGCAGGCTTACTTGTAGTTCCTAGGGTTTGTAGAGTAGAATGGGAGGCAGAGCCTTCAGCTTTCAGGCTCCTCTCCTGTGGAACCAGCTCCCAATTCAGATCAGGGAGACAGACACCCTCTCTACTTTTAAGATTAGGCTTAAAACTTTCCTTTTTGCTAAAGCTTATAGTTAGGGCTGGATCAGGTGACCCTGAGCCATCCCTTAGTTATGCTGCTATAGACTTAGACTGCTGGGGGGTTCCCATGATGCACTGTTTCTTTCTCTTTTTGCTCTGTATGCACCACTTCTGCATTTAATCATTAGTGATTGATCTCTGCTCCCCTCCACAGCATGTCTTTTTCCTGGTTCTCTCCCTCAGCCCCAACCAGTCCCAGCAGAAGACTGCCCCTCCCTGAGCCTGGTTCTGCTGGAGGTTTCTTCCTGTTAAAAGGGAGTTTTTCCTTCCCACTGTTGCCAAGTGCTTGCTCACAGGGGGTCGTTTTGACCGTTGGGGTTTTTCCGTAATTATTGTATGGCCTTGCCTTACAATATAAGGCGCCTTGGGGCAACTGTTTGTTGTGATTTGGCGCTATATAAATAAAATTGATTGAAATTGATTGATTGATTTGGATGAAGATCAAGGTTGTTGGGGTTAAATGTCCAATTGCTATGGCCATAACTGTCTTTATACTCACAGGTCTTTAATTCTCATGTTAATGCGCCTGACTGAGATGTCAAAAACTCAGGGACCTTTAGGCATAACCAAAGATAAATAGTTATGCCTTCCTCTAATAGATCTCAGCAGCATGCAGAGATTTCAAAGAAATATAGTGGCCTTCAGCAGGTGAGAACTTTGAAATTATGTGGCAACACTTTTAAGCGTAAATAGAATTGGCCTTACAGATGACCTATGCTTTATTATTCATATCTAGATTTGCTTCGAGCAAACTGGTGAGTAGTATTTAGATGTCTTTTTAAAAGAAGAGAACGAGGAGTGCGGCTGCTGCTGCTCAGCTGGAAATCGTTTGCAGTTCAAATTATGAGACTGTTTTGTTTGAAACAGTGTGAGCTGTTTGCTCCATCTTTCAGCCACATTTCCTTCCATTGATTTTCTGTCTTCGAGCAGGAATTAGAACATAGGTATGGCACTTCAGGGTGAAGCGGAGCATCATAGTCAATTAGTCAACGAGTCAGTGAAATATCCTATTTACTGTCAGCGTGCATGTGGAGGTGAAGACTGTTCTCTGCAGAAATTCCAGCCGGGGAATTGCAGAAGGTTTACCAGTGATTCTCTGCCAGGTTGCAGCAGAAACAACGTTGTGTTGTTGTCATGTGGACGCACAGCCGTGTCTCCGATTGTGTAAAGACTGTGAAGTGCTGTGTTTAAGCAGAGTGCGGCTGCAGACTTACCAGCGGTGCCTTGTTGCATTAGGAACTATAATGTGTGAGGAGTGGCTCAGTGCAGATTGGCGCTCCCTAACGATGCGTCGGGAAGGGGCGCCGTTTTGCGACGCATTTTCGCATCTGCAGTGAATTGTTATTACAGCGAGCTCGTCTCATTCATGTGAATGCGGCACCATGAAATTTATGTTTTTGTAGGTGACCTTTGATGCGGACGGGTTGACAACCATGTAAAACCAGAGGGAGCGAGGAGCTGTTATAGGTCCTGTAATGTATAAATAAATAAAAATAAATAATGGGGGGGATCCTGTAGCCCTGACAGCAATTATTGTGAGGAAGAGCACAGCAGCAATGGGGGGGGGGGGGGGGGGGGGGGGGGGGGGGGGCTTAAGAGGATTGGCAGGTTTCTGCAGTAGTGTTGTTGCTAGGTAACACCATGTGACCTGCTGCTAAGCAACACTGTCTAACTGAGAGATTGCTGCAGCAGCCGCACCCTCCATCAGCAGGGAGTGGGCGAAGGCAGTTTCCATGGCAACCAGTCATATCTCTCTGAATGGAAGACATAGAGATGGGAAAAAACGGTAGAAGGAGTAGGGAGTGGGGATAAAAAAAGAAGAGGAGTTGGCAAGGACAGGTATTAGGATGATCTGAGGAGATATAATGTAGCGCGTTGGATACGTGCCTTGTCTGTGCAGTTAAAGTGTGCATGTGACCACAGCAGAGATTTCTTCTGAGCTGGAGCTGACACTTTAAATGTGGGACATCAGGTTAAATAAAATGAGGTCTCTCAGATAGCTATAGCAGGCGTCCTGGCAAACATCTCTCAAGGAGATTGACTGACCTGCATAATCTCACATGTTTGCAGACAAATATGGTTGTTCAAAATAGTCATTCATGTTGGAGGTACAGAGGTTCTGAGAAGCTCGTCAAACATCATGCACACTCCTCTAAGCTCCATGCACACACAGGAATATCTCTGATTAATACCTGCACCAGGATTCTAATTAACAGTGTCAGAGGCTTGGATTCATCACACTCTGTGCACAAAGTATGTCCTCGGATGCAGACAGTTTTCATTTGATTGGACTTCACACACCCACTTTACATTTCAGGATGTTCATGAAGCTTTGTTACTGAACTGCAAATAAATCACATATAGATAAGAAGCAAAAAAACAAAAAAAACAAATGCATATATATATTATATATATATATATATATATATATATATATATATATATATATATATATATATATATATATATATATATAGACAACCCCAATTCCAGTGAAGTTGGCACTTTGTGTAAAATGTAAATAACAACAGAATACAATGATTTGCAAATCCTCTTCAACCTATATTCAATTGAATACACCACAAGACAAGATATTTAATGTTCAAACTGATAAACTTTATTGTTTTTGTGCAAATATTTGCTCATTTTGAAATGGATGCCTGCAACACGTTTCAAAAAAGCTGGGACAGTGGTATGTTTACCACTGTGTTACATCATCTTTCCTTCTAACAACACTTAATAAGCATTTGGGAACTGAGGACACTAATTGTTGAAGCTTTGTAGGTGGAATTCTTTCCCATTCTTGCTTGATGTACGATTTCAGTTGTTCAACAGTCCGGGGTCTCCGTTGTCGTATTTTGCACTTCATAATGCGCCACATATTTTCAATGGGTGACAGGTCTGGCAGGCCATTCTAGTACCTGCTCTTTTACTACAAAGCCACGCTGTTGTAACATGTGCAGAATGAGGCCTGGCATTGTCTTGCTGAAATAAGCAGGATGTCCCTGAAAAGACGTTGTTTGGATGGCAGCATGTGTTGCTCCAAAACCTGGATGTACCTTTCAGCATTGATGGTGCCATCACAGATGTGTAAGTTGCCCATGCCATGGGCACTAACACTTTTTCCACTTTTTTTCTGGAGGACGCAACGTCCATGATTTCCAACATTTCAAATGAGCTCAGGCCCAGAGAAGGTGGTGGCATTTTTGGATGTTGTTGATGTATGGCTTTCGCTTTCCATGGTAGAGTTTTAACTTGCAGTTGTAGATGTAGCGACGAACTGTGTTAACTGACAATGGTTTTCTGAAGTGTTCCTGTGCCCACGCGATTAAATCCTTTACACAATGATGTTGGTTTTTAATGCTGTGCCGCCATAGGGATCAAAGGTCACGGGCATTCAGCATTGATTTTCGGCCTTGCCGCTTACGTGTAGAAAGTTCTCCAGATTCTCTGAATCTTCTGATTATATTATGGACTGTAGATGATGGAATCCCTAAATTCCTTGCAATTAAACATTGAGAAACATTGTTCTTAAACTTTTGGACTATTTTTCATCATTCATTTTGGGGATGTTCCTTTTGTACCCAATCATGACACTCACCTGTTTCCTGTTAACCTGTTCACCTGTGGAATGTTCCAAACAGGTGTTCCTTTCCCAGTCTTTTGTTGCCCAACTTTTTTGAAATGTGAATGTGAAACAAAAAGTCTGTCAGTTTGAACATTAAATATCTTGTCTGTGTGGTGTATTCAATTGAATATAGGTTGAAGGGGATTTGCAAGTCAATATATTCTGTTTTTATTTACATTTTACACAACTTCCCAACTTCACTGGTATTCACAGCCTTTGCTATGTAGCTCAAAATTGAGCTCAGGTGCTCCTGTTTCCACTGATCATCCTTGAGATATTTCTACAGCTTCATTGGAGTCCACCTGGGGTAAATGCAGCTGAGTGGACATGATTTAGTAAGGCACACACTTATCTATATACATGGTGACCAAAAAAAAAAAAAAAACAGAACCCATGAAATTGTAAAAAAAAAAATCCTACAGAGGTCTTCTAAATTTTATGAAATTTGCTAGACTTAAACTTCAGTCTGTGTACGATCATTCCCCAAAGTATCAGTTATCTTGGTTGCTTTGCATAAAAGTCATGTTCTTTCAAAATTATGCTCCACATGATATGATTTATTTGCAAAATAGGTCTCCAGACAAAATGTCCTTTCCTTGGTTGACCAGAAGAGAAGGGAATACAGTTGGGGAAAACAATTGGAACAATAGTCCAATTGTTTGAAAGCCTTTGTGGCAAGATGCATTACCATCCCCAAAAAAGAGTTGAGATGCAGTGCCTTGCCACTGCAAGCCAAGTGTTGCACTTCACAGCATTATAAAGTAACATAATTAACTCCACAGTACTGATGTATTTGTTAATCATAGGAGAACAAAGTCTGTGCAGAATATTACATTTCATGTCTTTCTTGAGATATGCTCATTAATGTATTTTAAAAGAAAACCTCTGATTTGACTTTAGATCTATGACTTTGACATGGTCTGTTTTGAGAAAATGGTCCAGAGAGTTTATTCACTAAGACTGACTGAAAATGCCCACTGCCATCAAAGATATCACTGTGGACAGGCAGACCAACAAGGAAACAGACAAACACATACATATCCATTACAATATCCTCTTTCTGCCTTGCAGAACAGCTAAAAATGATTTCATCATCAAACCCACTTTTCCCTATCTATGGAAAGGGAAAAGTTTAAAATTATGAGAGCTGGTATTACATGCATAAAAGACAAGCATGGAACAACCATTAAACAAAATAACATGAAACACAGAAACAATTAATTAATTAAAAAAAAAAACATTACTTTGCTGCTACACACCTTCACCTCAGGGAGCTTTGGTGGCCTCTGTCCACTGTGCATTATGTCAGTATGGCATCAGTCCATTGACAAGCCAGAAATCCTTTCACTTCCATCTGCTTCCTTCATTCCACAGTGCTTTGCAGCTCAAACTATGTTGTTTAAAAGGAAGGACAGGTGCCACTCTGATTGTTTGATATACACGGTCTACATAACATCCATCTGTAATGAACATGGTAAACCCAATACTTTTTTTGCACAGCACTGGGCTTTGTAGGAGTATTTTCTACCAATTAAATACCATAAAGTTATTGGATACACCCTAAATGGATTTGCTAAATGGCCTGACACATTGTAGTCAGACATATAAAAATCAAATTTCTATTTGGAAGTTTACCTCAAAGAATAGAGAATGAACTCAAATATCTGTTGCCAGAGCCCTGAAAGGGTCTCTCTTTTTTTCTCATTTTACTTCTTTTGACGTGCACACACACCTTTTCATGCAAAAATCAGCAGATCTTTAATCACTTTTCACCACTGGATTCCTGAAATAAACTTTTGTCACAGAGTATCCACCGCACACTAAAACACTATTTTGTGGAGATTTTGCTGTAATCGTAGCACCACATAACAGAACATTGTATGACATGGAAGATGGAGATGAAAACAAAAGCACTTTATCAACTTGTTTCCTGCAGGATTTTGTGAGAATGAGATGAATGGACCTCAGACCTTCAAGCATCAATCTGGTGCACTTTGAGAACAAACTTGAGAAGCTACAATTATAAAGATGTTTGTGTTCTTTCAAATAATTTTATATCTATGTTGCAATGTTATCTTACACTAACTGGTTGTATTGATATAAATAATGATGACATAGCCAAAAGTTAAACCTATAATCCACAGTACATGAGGTGGACTTTGGTCAAAACACAAAATCTACTAGCACACATTTGAGCCAGTCAAGAAATTAAGTACAGTTGTTGAACTGATTTACTTTTATGTTTTTTAGGAAAACAAATGATGATGAAAGCACTGTATAAGTTTGAAGAATAAAAACTGAAGCTTTTGTCCAAAATCTGTGGTTGAAAGGGATGTTGTATAAATCTGAGACGTTTGTATCTTACTTGAGTATGTCTATTTTCTACAATTTTATACTCCCAACCGCTACATCTCAGAGACAGATTACTCAGCTTACTTTGCAGATTCAGATTAACAGTACATAATATAATCAATAAATGTATTATTATTATTAGATTAGATTAAACATTGATTTTGATATTGATCCCTAGGGAAGACTCCCTCAGGGAAATTGAGGTTCTAGCAGTGCTGTTTGGCAGCACACAGGGTAAGAAGCACACAGAGCATCAAAAGTGAACGTTTACAAAAAAAAAAAAAAAGACATTTATGTTAATAATGCTTCATTGGTCCACAAGGGAAGATTCACACGCTCCCCAGCTGTATCTAAAGTAATTTATAAATAGATTAAAAGTTGTTACACATTTACCAACTGCTGCATTAAAGTGTTAAACACATTATTACATTGGGAATTATAATACAGTAATATAATACACAGTACATTCTACGAGAGTATTTTTACTTTTATTACCTTTTATTACCTTTGTGTGTTTTGCTTTGTAGGATTTCTTCAAAACTACTTCACGGATTCTCACCAGACGTGCACCACAGATAGATATTAGGGCATGGAAGACTCCACTGAATTTTGGAGGTGATCCAGATTGGCGTACATCAGAAATCTCTGATTGCTCTTGTTATTGCTTGTGGTCACCAGGTTTTACACCAGATGCGCTTCTTGATACAACTCCACATTACACGGATAATGTAGTACATGAGCAGTCTAGAACTGGAAACTTGTTTTGTTTGGTTGTGAAAACATGTGCAGGACCAAAAAAGTTTACGCTGTCACAATCAGTGTCAGTGTTGTGACAATGTAGATGCACCCTTGTGCCAAAGTTGTAGTAAAATCCAGTTGTTAGTTGTTAGGTACTTTCGTTTGTATTTTTACCCTGCAGGCTGGCAAAGGAGGGTATTATTTTCACTGGTGTGTGTGTCTATGTGGACAAGATAACTCAAAGTCAGCTGGACAAATTTACTTCAAACTTGGTGGGAATAGTACTTTGACAGATATCTTGAGATGATTAGATTTTGTAGTAGATTGGTCAGCGGTCAAAAAACATGGCCCGAAAACCACCTTTTTTGTATATCTCAACAACCAAGAAGCTGAGATGGATGATCTAAAGCATATATTGATCAGCAAACTATTTATGATTGATTGGTGTGAATGATGTCATAATTTAGTCACACAGAAGCCATGATGAAGTCATACATAGTCAAAAACACAATTGCACACCTGTGCATATTTACTTGCTCATTTATATCATGGCACATAGAGCATGCTACAACAGAGTATTTATGCAGTGTGATATTAATGAAATGTTTCCAGTACATGAGCTCATACAATGAGAATGTGGTAGAGCTGGAGGGAGTTTTCTGACTGACAGTTTGCTGAAGCACATTTGTAGTGATCTTTTGTGTTAATATGAGACTTTGGCTCATTATGATATCGTGGTGGGATAAATTAGGCTATGGTGGGCAGCCACAGTCTCTGTAGTTTATGTGAAACACTCGCTCACATTGTTACTGTAACTCATTGATTGGTTATCTTTGCAGTTCAAATTGCTATTTCTCTCTTTGATTACAAATGATTTATTTAAAATCTTGGGCCTCCATATGTTAACTTGGTCGTGTAGTTTAAAATGAATACTTCTCTCTTTTAGTATGCAGAGCACAAATTATTTATGTGTCTGTCTTCTTTCATTCAGTGCTCTGCTTTGGTCGCTAAATGTCACAGTATTTGACATTTCCTGTTGGTAACATCATGGTTTGGCAGCGTCAGTTGAAAGCTGACAGTGGAAACAACTGTCAGCGTCCACATCTGCTGCCATTATTCTCCACATGTGATTTGCTCTTGCGCTTGAACTCATCATCAGAGCTCAATGGGATAAAGTGTGTACAGACAGTGCGTATATTCAGAATAGCACACATCCCAAAGGGACAGCGGTTGAAACCATTTCAGAACTCCAGCAATGTCATAAATAGCCTACAAGAAAAAAAATCAAACAGAATCTTTTTGCAAACGCCTGTGTTTGATCTAAATAAAATGCAGAGTGAAAGTAGGTCAGTGCAAAGGGAACTGGTGTGGGCCTGAGAGCAATGTGTCTGCAAAATTCACCCATTGCTTTTTTTTTTTTTTTTTTTAGTCCCGTACTTCCTGCCTCCCCTCCCCTCTGTCCTCATCTCCCCTAATGTCCTCTTTCCTTTTGTTGTTGTTGTTACTTCTCTAAACTTCTTGAGTGTAATAACTAATCATGTCTTTTATTTTTCCTTGTCTGTATAATAATCGTTACAAATATATTTTTTTCATTTGTGGTGTTTTTCATTCATTTCTGTATCTGTCACATTTACATTCATGCACTAAAGGATCAATCCTTCAGTGCGCAAGAATGGGTGTCTCTGTCTCCTACAACTGTACTTCAAATCACAGTGTCCAAATCTAAGCAACATTTCCGTTTTATATTCAATTCTGGTTGACATTACGAGTACTTCCACAAAATTTATCTTTATGTTTTGCTTTTTCTGTCATTGTGTAATGTCCATTAATATGTCATATTCAGGCTAAATCCCATCTTGTGAGATATACTGCAAAGGTGCACTCCATCAGTGGTTTCAGTGTGCGGCTGTGTGTGTTTTCTGAGATTTATCCATGGGAGAAGCATCCCAAAGATTCCTGAAGAGAGCCAATCAGAAATAGTGCAGTAGATGAGAGAATATTTACAGAGCAATCCTTCAAATGGTGATGCAAGCACCAAATTTAGCACAAATACTCCTTAGATGTTACTTTTTTGAAAAAGCAGTGTCCACTTGAATTTTCAATAGGTGGCCAGGTAGGGGTCAATTGAAGAATTACACAGGGGTCAAAATGTAAAAATGCTCCAGTCATATTGAAAAATATTCCATATTATTTGTCTGATCATAAAGATTTCAAAAAGGTATAATTTGGACTATCTGTAACTGAATTCCATGGAGTTATGAAGTAAAAAAAAAACAAAAAACAAATACAAAAATTGAAGGTCAAAAGGTCAATTGAAGTTTGTACAGGGGTCAAAAGTTAAAGCACCTGTCATGCATTGCAAGAATGTGCAGGAACCAGGCCTACACAGCAAATATGGTCATAATCCAGATGCAGTCGCAAGAAAAAGAGGCGTGGTCAGCTGTGTCAGAACGCATCCGGACTGCCTCGTGCACACCTGCATATTTCAGACAACAGTCAAATGACACAGACTGCTATCAGACACCACCAACATTGGAACTGTCACTCACTCACTCACTTACTCACCCACGCAGTCACATCTTGCTTGTCTTCACACTCTCAGCGCTAAACTGACCTCTCATCAGGAGGAGGGTGCACTGGCAGGAATGTGTGTTTCACATGACGGCGTGCGCGCATGTACATGCGAAGAAAAAGTGATCCAAACAACATGTGAGTGTGTGGCCAGATGGAATAGTCACTCAGTTGCGCGCGTGTGTTTGTAATTGGCTGAACGAGCCACTACGCGCGTGTGCCTCCATGCGTAGAACAGGTAATCAAAGCAGTGTGTGAGATTGTGGCCGAAATGTTCGCTTAGCTGAAAGTATGTGTATTCATAGCTTAACGGGGAAATTAGTGCAGAAAATCCACTATGGTGATAGTGCAGTTTATGTGCCAGGGAGGGAAATTCATCAAGTTGAGACTGTGGCCTGTTTCCGTAGACGTGTCCATAAAAATCATAGGGGGATATGATTTCCAAACTTAATGCCAAGTACTACACTGGATGACATTGAAATTGAGGATGGCCCGTTGGCTGTTCCAGCATTATTAAATATTTCCTGTCTGCTACCCCACAACCAGCGTGGAATGTCTCAAACCTAAACCTACTTTCAGGCATCTAATATATGCTACTCTGGAACCACCCCTAAATCCAAACAGTCCAACTGTCAACCCCACTGAGTTCCTTAGTCTGGGTCTTATTAATATAAGATCACTATCTTCAAAATCATTGTTGATTAATGATCTAATTATTGATCATCACTTAGATATGATGGGGTTGTGTGAAACCTGGCTTAAACCTACAGCTGTCCTCCCCTTAAATGAGGCCTGCCCACCGGCATACACATTTAGTCACATCCCTCATGATGTGAAGCAAGGCGGGGGTCAGAGAGAACATAGAGAAGGCCGACTTCCTATATGCTGCATTGTAATTGGCTGAGCGCTGACAGCCATTTTGAATGTGTGTAACTGGGTGTTGCTATAGACGCACAATGGCAGTCTTTGTGTCACTCTAGAGTCGTATTAGAGACAAAAGTTTCTGTTTATGTGCATTTTTCATGACCATGGATCATAACTATCATACCAGCAACCTATCACTTGCACCAAGTACACTAAAACAAACAAGGAAGTGGCATTCTACTCCTTTCCAAAGGGTATCGATAAGAAATGATTCGATCCGCCAACATCAGTAACCTTTTTTTCTTAACAATTCCCTTATCAGTCCTTCAGAGTGGCTGTTGTTTTTAGGGGTGTCAGGAAAATGATCATTTCTCTACATTGATTACAGACCCTGCAGCGGGTCTGTAATCAATTTTTCTGCAGCGCGGTTTTGCTTTGAACCTTGAACCAATCGAAGCAGTGATTCGCAGATCGAAGCAGTGCTTCATCTAATGCTTCATTGATTCATTGTTTTATTTCGCTTTATCTTAATTTCCCCCCACTAAAACCCTAAAGAGCATATGTCTGTGAGTAATATTTACCTTTTTTATGTTAAACCGACCTGTTATGGTCTTCTGAAGCAGTTGATAGATGTATTTTCTAACTTAAAAACAGGACCGATGTTACCGCGTTAGCATGTCTATAGCATTTTCAATGTTAAAGTTAGCATTAAATTGTTGCAGCTGTCAGCATGTTTGTGTGCATTTTTTTCTGTATAATAATGGCTCAGCGTTTGTTGTCGTAAAAGAGTCAAATGTATTACAAATTGTAATAATTTTAAATTTATTTTTTTATATATTAATAATAATAGCAACAACAAAAATAATCGTAATAATAACTATTAGTGCTACAATACAATTTTAGAGAAAGAGACGAAAAGAACCTGATTAAAAACACAACAGAAAATATAAAACTAAAAATCTAAAAGATGCCTAGGTTATAATATACTTTCAGTGCCTTATTTTCCACTCTATACACTCCACACTCACAACAGCTGTTTAAATAAATGTTTGTAATAGTACTTCCTTGTGTTCTAAAGTCAAATTCATTACATTGCATTACAGTAGCTTGTAGTACACTCAAGAGAAGTTTTGTTTACAAAACGTCACTCCACTCAGCAGCCAAGCTACCCCAGTTACACACAATCAAAATGGCGTCCAGATTACATCATTTTGTGGGAGTCGGCCCTCTCTATGTTCTCTCTGGCTGGGGTGTTGCTCTTATTTATAAATCTAGGTTTAGCTTATTAGCTGTTGGGGGTGACAAATATAACTCATTTGAACATCTGGTTCTCCGCTCTGCCCACGATACTCTGTATTGCCAAGGTCAGAAGAATAAAAATCAGCCGCATTACTTTGTCACTGTATATAGGCCCCCTGGCCCATACTCTGAATTCTTAGATGAATTTGGTGCATTCATCTCTAACTTGTCAACCAGTGCAGGTAACAGTCTGATTATTGGTGACTTAAATAAGCCTTCTGATCCCCTCTGCAAATCATTTATGGGAATTGTGGCTGCATTTGGATTTGAGTAATGCATTCAGGACTCGACACACATTAATGGAAATACGGTGGATTTGGTTCTCACACGTGGTATTGCTGTCACGAATATTGACATCATGCCTTTTACATAAGTGGTCTCTGATCACTCACTTCTTAGATTTACAGTTTTGCTGCCATGTTTAGTGGAACAACAACCTTATTTATCACGCATCAACTCCTCAACTACGACTGAATTCGAAGTTAGACTGCCTGATATCTTAGCTTCACGTTTGGAAAATGCCCAGCCAGTAGACAGTCTTGTGGATAGTTTAAACTCAGCGTTCAAAACTACATGTGACATGATTGCGCCACCTTTATTAACCCTCTTGTTCGACATGGTGGCAGCACTTATTCATGGACAACCACCTGTAAGTCGCTCTCCTTCCTTTTACAGCACAAGAATTCTAGGATTACTTTGAGAACAAAATAGAATACATTAGGTTAAACATATCTCACCATGCCTTAACCCAGCCACTACACCCTGCTATTGAGGTGGGTGCCATTACTGAGGCATTACCTAGATTTACAGAATTTGATAGTTTCTCACTAGGCATGCTGATGAAACTTGTAATGTCTACAAAAAGTACAACCTCCTTATTTGATCCTATACCAACAAAACTGTTTAAGGACCTGTGGCCCACTCTTGATCTGGCTACTGGAAATTATTAATCTGTCATTTTTTCTGGATGTGTTCCTAAATGTTTCAAATCTGCAGTGATTAAACCATCAAATCAATCACTTTGCTCTAAAATTCTGGAAAAGGTGGTTTCACTGCAGCTTGTGGACCACCTTACTGACAATAATCTCTTTGAGCCACTGCAGGCTGCTTTTAGAAAATATCATTCCACATAACCGGCTCTCACTAAAGTAGTGAATGATCTTCTGCTTGCAGTGGATTCGGACACCACTACGGTTGTGGTGCTGTTAGATCTTAGTGCTGCATTTGATACTGTGGATCATCATATTCTACTCGATAGGCTGGAGAATCATTTTGGGATTACTGGGAGTGCCCTTGCATGGTTGACATCATATCTGACCAGTCATTCTCACTGTGTTTTGTACAATAACACTACCTCTAACCTTAAGGCCCGGTCCCACTGGGGAGGGGATTAATTGCACATGAATTGAGTATACAAATGTTCGGCATTCGTTGTCGTCCGCAGCAAAAGTGGCCAAAAATGACAGATGGACTTAGAAAAGTTGATTGGAGTAAGCAAGCAGTGAGTGGTGACGTCAGTGGATCGCATCAGATTAGATTAGAGCCATTTTCAATGGTGAATTTGCAGAAAACATGATTAATCTGCCACAAAATAATTATTTTATATACACAGCGTCCAGCGCAGGGTGCGTGGCAGCTGGTGGAACAAAGAACGGCGCCCAGCTGTGAATACAGTGGGTGGGATCATCAGGACACAGGTCGTGCTGCTGTGTGAAGCAAAACATGCTCGGGTCAGTGCGCATTTATGTTATTGGATGGCGTTTTTGGGGATCCATAGCTACATCTGTCTGTTTCAACAGCTGGACTGGCACTGACTGGCAGGTATGTCGATGTCTGCCATGGTACTTTGGGTTTACATGGAGTGGTTGTTGTGCATTTGCAAATTGTCTGCAAATCAGATGCAAAGCTGAAGTAATACAACAGCTTTATTCGTGGCCACTCTGTATGCAGTCCCTACATGTTATTTTAGTTTGTGATGTGGACGTGATAGGCACGCAATATATCCGTTTTACACACTGTCCCAGTGTGCTGCCAAGCCGCAAATCCCTGTCAGTTGCGGATATCAGCAGATAACGGCGGATATACAGAACATAGATTGAGTATGTATTGAGTGTGTAAGGCGGATGTCATCCGCAGCCAAAATTTTGTGCAGCTCAAAAATCCTGGCAATGGAAAAACGTGTCTCTGCGGATAATTGTGGACGTGTGCGGTTGTCGGCCAACTCGTGCAAGCATGTTTCACGGATATTGCAGACGTTTAGCGAATATGAACCAATCCTGTGTGCAGTTCATACGCAAATCTTCCTAAACGCCAGTGGGACCGGGCCTTTATTGACATGAAATTTGGGGTTCCACAGGGGTCTGTCTTAGGCCCGCTGCTTTTCTCCCTTTATATAGCACACCTTGAGCACATATTGCGGCATTTTGGGATTGCTTTTCACTGCTATGCTGATGATACTTAGTTATTACATGCCGATAACTACTGGTAATCTCATCCACATAAAATCCTTAGAAGATTGCCTTGCATTAGTGAAAAACTGGATACTTTAAAACTCTGATAAGACTGAAATGATGGTTCTTGGTGCAGTGAGATATCGGCATCAATGTGTGTCATACATCGTGTGTCATACATCACACTGACAACGTGAGGAA
Source organism: Thalassophryne amazonica (assembly GCF_902500255.1). Classification (NCBI taxonomy): domain Eukaryota; kingdom Metazoa; phylum Chordata; class Actinopteri; order Batrachoidiformes; family Batrachoididae; genus Thalassophryne; species Thalassophryne amazonica. Next base: position 96,598,430 of record NC_047111.1, read on the forward strand.
CCTTGGGGTAATTTTTGATCGTACGTTGTCCTTTGACCTCCACATTAGAGATATTATGAAGACTGCTTTCTTCCACCTGTGAAATATAGCGAAGATTCATCCTATCCTGTCTATGGCTGATGCTGAGACCCTGATTCCTGCATTTGTCTCTTCTTGATTGGACTACTGCAATGTTCTATTTTCTGGTTTACCGCAGTCCAGCATTAGGGGTCTCCAATTGATTCAAAATGCTGCAACCAGACTTTTGACATGAAGCACAAAGTTTACACTGTGGAGGCAAAATTTCAAATTTTGGACCACGTGGTCTCTGGCTGTCGTGGAAGGAAGAGTCAGGAGGTTGACTGTTTGTCAAAATTAACAGGTTTATTATACAAAGCGCTTTGGACACACCAATGAACAGCATACAGCAAGTGTCTGAGAGTGTGTGTGGTGTGTGTGTGTGTGTGTGTGTGTGTGTGTGTGTGTGTGTGTGTGTGTGTGTGTGTGTGTGTGTGTGTGTGTGTGTGTGTGTGTGTGTGTGTGTGTGTGTGTGTGTGTGTGTGTATCAGCACTTAGAGTGCACCCTTATGTACAGGTCAGGACAGTGTTCGTGCTCAAGTTCTCATGAGCTCATCTACCCAAAGTGATACTGGTAGCTATCTGAAAATGACTTCATCTGCAAACAGGGACCAGACAGGACTTTAGGACAGCTTCAAACTCTTTCATGTCCACTGTATGCAATGCACGCCTTCTCTTGCCGGACGATAAGGTCTGTCACGGTTTCACCAAGATTTTGTTTGCAGGCTTGGATCACTGCCATGTCCACTGTGGCTGGACATTTGGCCTTGATGTCATCACAAACTGCTTTGACATGCAGTTCGTACTCGCTGGCGTTTTCCCAGGTGATGGTTTCAGCTCTCAGTCTTTGTGCAGGTGGTGTTTCAACCACAGTTTGGATTTTCAGGTATTGTTGGACTGGAACAAGTGTCTTTAAAAGGCTGATCAGTTCTTCACCTGTCAGTCTCCAGGCATGACAGAAAGCATCCAGTTTTTCAGCAAACCTCTGTCCACCTTGGCTGAGTGGAGGGAGATAGTCTTTTGCAGCAGTCATCATCTCAGTCCACATATGGCAGTGGACGAGGACATTTTCACCATGGGCACCAGGAAACTCGATCATTGGCATGGCAATGACGTCTTGCTGTTTGATGCCCCAGGCTCTGGTGTAATGAGGTGAGCGGTGGACAGCTTTGACCTCAACGAGTGGTTGCGGTTGTCCTCCCATCGAGTCTGAAGGATCATCGTCATCCAGGAGGTCTGGTGCAGGAGGTGTTAAGGGCTCATCTTGTGGTGGAGCAGACGGACCTGGCTGGGCGGTGTCAAGCTGCTGGACTTGTGGCGGTTGGGATGGGTGATACACAGGACACCAGTCCTCCCCTCGCGGACTTGGACCCTTGACTTCGGGCACAGCCAGGCTCAGATAGAGGGTGTTGGGGGGGGGGGGGGGTGGTGGAGGAGGAGAAAAGAGATTATTAAGTGATAATGTTTGTCCCTTGGGTACTTATGTGTGTGTGTCTTTTTTTCCCCCTCCAGTTCCTTCTTTTCAACATTCCTTCTCCCTTCTTTCTGGTTTTATTTCTCAAATCACACTCATTTGACCACATGGCAAATGCGGTATAACATTTCTCTATGTCTGTCACATTCACTGTCCTCACTGTCATTTTTGACATAATCTTTGCCTTCTGTTTATCCATATTTTCTTTTAGTTTGTCCAATTGATTTCTGCTTAAGCTACCTCCTGCTGGGAACCCAAAATCTCAGACCCATATAATCATATATAACCTTATGTTTACTTTAGTTGTACATATACTCTGAATAATTTACTGTTAAATTTCACTATCTTTTATTTGGCTAAAAATTACTCGCACCACGGAAAGCACCTTTTGGAGTTGCACTCAAATCTCATTGCAATGCAAATGACAATAAAGGCAATTCTGATTCTGATTCTGAGACAATTGTCCCCATATTCTCCAGCATTCTTCGCACAATTGGAGAGCACGAGTCAACTTCATCAGGTTTTTCTTTCCCTGTTTTGTTCCTCATTTCATTCAGAAATAACACACTGCAGTGTGATAATTTTCTACAACTCAGAGTCACCTTTGACCCTTCTATACTTGGAGTCAGCTCTTTTTTTATGCTGACTCTTACCTAAGAAACTCAGACCACTTGTCTTTAAAGAGTTTCTTACCAGGGCCCACACTCAGTTAAAATAAAGTTTTATTTTAACTTGCAACGCCTGGTTGTCAAACAGTCAATTTTAACTTCCACAGTAATGACAGCCTCTCTCACCAGTGTGGTTGGTACAACAGCCACGGTTCGTGGAATGCTGCATTGACGATCGGGAACCCGGAGCCAGACCGTCCTCCGTCCGTTAATAGCGGGTACGAGGCAGATCTCTACCTACTAGATCTGTTTGGCCAGCCGTCCAGTCCAGTCTAGCATACTGGCATAGTATGTTACTATGCTTTTTACTCTTTTAAATTAATTTTATTAGGAAACAGAGTGGGCCACTGCCTCAGCTTTATCTAAATTCTGGGTCTTTGCTTCATGCTGACAAATTATACTGTATTTGTTGTCTTTCTGATGCCTGATTTGTTTTTTGTTTTTTTTCCTTTCTGTTTGAGGTGTGGCTCCATCCAGAGATGGGTGTGGTGTCTGTTTCTGTAACCCTCCTGTCCTGTGCACTGGCAACATTTCCTGTATATTCATTTTGTGAATTGTTTTGTAAATTGTGTTGTAGCATGGCCCAAGCAGAGGGTCACCCCTTTGAGTCTGGTCTGCTTGAGGTTTCTTCCTTAGAGGAAGTTTTCCTTACTACTGTCGCTGTGTGCTTGCTCTGGGGGTTGGTAATGTTACACCTTACTTGTGTGAAGCGCCTTGAGGCAAATTTGTTGTGATTTGGCGCTATATAATTGAAAATAAATTGAAATTAAATTGAAACAATGTTGATGTCCATGTGACATATGTTACCCCGTAACATGACAACTAAGCATGACACATGATGCAAACTATTGCTTTTTAAAACCCTATTAACTCAACCAATTATTTGCATTATTTTTTTCCAAAATGAGAGGAACTTTTACTTCTGACCCCTCTTCAAACTGAAATTGACCTTTGTCATAATTCTTTCTGTTTTTAACCCTATAACTCCATAACGTTCAGTCACAAATAGCCCATACTATACCTTTTTGGAATCTCTGTGATCAGGCAAATAATGTGGTATAGGTCTCAATATGATTGGAGCAGCTTTTAACTTTGACCCCTGTGTAATTCTTCAATTAACCCCTACCTGGCTGCCTATTGGAAATTCAAGTGGACACCCTGCCTTTTCAAAAGGGTGATGTCTAAGGTGTAGTTGTGCCAGTTATCCATTGCACTAAAGTTATCCTGAGAATCCAGTGCTAATCATGTAGACCAAAAAAAAATGTGTCCACTTTAAATCAAAAATGTTGTGCTTGTCTAAATCAGACAACATTATACAAATAGTGACTGTTTTGGAAGGCAGCATATTGGAATGTCACCCCAACGGATCATTGTTGCCGTTCGGCCGCGGGCAACAATGATCCCGAGGGGTGACAGCATTATGCTGCCCGATAAACCAGTCACCATTCCCAGACAGCAAATAGATCTGGGCCGGATGTAGTCCAACATCTGGTACCAATCCTGAAAACAGATCCAGTCCAGACAGTTTTTGCACCCTGGCCCAGATCTGGCACGGCTCCGCTTTACAGTTCTGGAACAGATCCGGACCAGATCTGAACTGGATCTGCAAAAGACCAACCGTTTACAGACCATATCTGGCACGGATTTGGGGCAGATGTGGACCGCATCACAGCACCGTGGCAGGAACAAGTTTTACAGGGGTAAGTTCCGTGGATCCGAGGAAACTGATTTGTATCTGTAACACACAGATCAGTGTCCCTGGACTTATAAAACTTGATTGTCGTAAAGAAACAAACCGCTTTGCAATAAGCATTTAAAAAAGCCTCAGTGATGATCATGATTACAGAGTACAGCGTTTACAACCGCTAATGGATAGTTTCTACCGAGTGCAGATAAAATTGCTTATCATTATGCCCCATGTTCCTGCGACGGTGCTGTGATGCGGACCACATCTGTCCCAGATCCGTGCCAGATATGGTCTGTAAACGGTTGGTGTTTTGCAGATCCAGTTCAGATCTGGTCTGGATCTGTTCCAGAACTGTAAAGCAGAGCCGTGCCAGATCTGGGCCAGGGTGCAAAAACTGTCTGGACCGGATCTGTTTTCAGGATTGGTACCAGATGTTGGACTACATCCGGCCTGGATCTGTTTGCTGTCTGGGTTTGTTTTATTATACATCTGTGTAGTTAATGAATTTATCTTTACAACTGTGTGAAAAATTTGCTGTCATTTCCCGTTCAAACTCAGGATTCCCCATAATTTCAGTACCCTTATCCTTAAGGTACCTGGATATCCCGTACCGTAGTGAGTTCATGGTACTGTGTTTCAGCCTCTGGCCAGACTTGGAGCGCACTGATGCATAGAACTGTCCCAGTTCATGGTCGAGTGTGGCAGTGGGAAGCTTCTCGAACTCGTCGGGTGAAACACCATGCAAATCTTTCCTGTCGTCCTTCGCTAAAAACTCCTTGAACAGTGCAAAACTTTTCTTGATACATTTCGCGGTACTCTCACTATCTTTCTTGGATAGAAGAGCGTTTATCCCATCAGTATCTACGGACGCAAACCTTCTGCTCTCCGCCATGATGTCATCTGCGACGCATCACCCCTGCGGATGCGCGAAACATTGTTTCCCCGTTATGACAAAATCGGTCCGCAATCACTCATAATGTTGCCCAAAATGGTGCAGAATCAGTTAATAATGTGGATATTGTTAACTTTTGGATGATTTATTGTGAAAAGTATTGCATCAGCCAATCAGAAGAAAGGATTTCAGTCAGATGTATAATGAAATAGAGTATAGGGGAAACCGGGGCACAGTGGATCAGCATAAACACATTAGGCATAAGTTTAGGTCATTCTATTGTTGATTTAATACAGCAAGTTATTGTTTATAAGGCTGTGTTATTTATGTCTCCCCACATGTAATTTGCAGGTGTTTAAATATATATACAAACTATAATCCAGCAAACCAGCAATGTAATGTGAGTGACTTATATAGTGATATAAGTCCTTTAGAAACTATTATAAATACAACTGTCATCATTTCTGTTCAAACATGAAAACAGTTGTTTATATACACAAATTATAGAACTAACTCATGAAAAAATAAATGTATAAGCTTCAACAAGTAATATTTGTCATCCACTTGATACTGAGGATGAGTAAATCGCTTTCTAGACTGATTCACTGTGCCCCGATTCACTGTGCCCTGATTCACTGTGCCCCGGGTGCACAGTCATGTTATCAAATAGCTGATAGTCTGGAGAAGACATAACACATGGTCATCAGTAGGATGGGGTAGTCTTCTAATAACAATTTTTTTGAGCCACCATTCCTCTGTTGTGAGAAATAAATATAAAGACACTGACATCTACAAAATTTACTTTTGATAGGAAAAAACTGACTTCACTTGCCACTTAGTTTTACCCTTAATGTATCAAAAAACAAAACACTAATTCATAAGGGAGATGTCTTTATGGATAAAAATATGGCATAACTGCTGCAAATATATATGTAGTTTTGCAGATATAGCTACTGATTCACCGTGCCCTGGTGTCCCCTACCTGTTGTCTGAAGAGCTTTTCTACTTGTCCTGGAATTTGGACAAGTGTTAACAGCAAACCTTGAAAAAAGAGAAAACAGAACTGGAAGTTACCTTTATGATGTATGTTATGTTACATAATGTGCAGATTAATGTTAAATGCATTCCTGGAGAGGTGAAGGTCCAGAAGTTAAAATGGTGGGCTTGACACCAGAGGAGCTTCAATTTGATCCCCCATCAGACAGTAAAATCACTAAATTCCCCTTGGGTAGGAAGGACCTTAATTCCCCAAGTTACTTCCAGTGTGCATTTGACCGCAGGCATGGCAGCGCGCTGACATCTCTGTGTGTGTGTGAATGTGAGGCATCATTGTAAAGTGCTTTGAGCATCTGTATTGGATAGAAAATCACTATAAACTGAAGAGAGTCAGACATACATATTTAAGTTATGTTTCTTTTCTTTCAGTGTAGAATTGTAGTCTATTTGGTGATTGCATGCTTCTAAATATATATTTTTAATTATTTTACATTCAAATTAGTAGTAATTCTTCTGAACACCTGATCCTGTCATACCTCAGAAGTGCAGCAGCGTAGGTCCTGATTAGCATTTGGCTGGGATAATGCTTGGGAAGACCTTGGGAAGACATTATACATGGCACATGCAAGTCATACCAGCAGGCTTTGCCAGATCCATCTTGAGGTTCCCTCGTATGCATTGAAATTATTTTGGATCCTGATTGCCACCATCAGAATATTTAAATTGCAGTCAGATGGTCCTTAGACTGCACATGGACCGCTGTCGGATAGGTGTCCCATCTCAACAGCACCCGGAGGTTTTTGAACATGTACATCACAATCGGGGCCGCCGGCCGATTTTGACCAACTGTGTGGACTCTCACAGATGGCTGTCAGAACCTTTTGGAACTGAAACCCAACACTCTTCCAATGTGCGGTGATTCATCATTCTGGCACCATTCTGCATGATTCTGGTTATGTGTGACGGGGTATAAGAGTAGCCATGTTCTTTGAAAGAGCTGGTATGGGTGGTGTGCCTCAGTGGCAACACTAATTCTGTGAGAAAATACAGACCAATTACAGACTGAGGGTTTCTTCATACTAAAGAAATGAATGTGGTTCTACATTGTCGACTGTGCTCACTCTCAGCTGAAGCTATTGACTTGGAACTTTGACAGAAGGTACATGAGAAACCATGATTGGGCCCTTTTAACATTTTAGTTTCAGTCTATATGGGATTATAGAGAATTTAAAAAGCCACAAAAAAGCACTTGAGTGTTTCGTTTAAGTGTAAAGGTCAAAGACAGTTTTACGGTAGGTGTCACATTGATGGAGTTGTTATAACCAGTGATAGTAACAGGTTACTCTAATCTGACCGCTTTTTTCAGTAACGAGTAATCTAACACTTCCAAATCAGTAATCAGATTAAAGTTACATCTACAAGTCACTGTGCCTTCCTATTATTTTTGCATTGGGGGTCAATCTCAGCATTAAACTGGCTCATGGGTGGGATGTCGGGGTTCGACTGTACTGCCCACTTTCACTGAGCTGCAAGCGTTTCCTCCGCGGTTTTCAGCAGCAGTTCTGAGTTGAAAAACATGTTGTGAAGGTGTAGGAACACGGACCCACAACAGGGGGCGTTAAATGAACGGACAATGGATAAGCCAAACACTAACAATTTAATGTTGTGAAGTGCACAACGGAATACAGACGAATACAGTTTTGGTACCACAGACAATTATATGTTGAGTGACGTGTGGGCAGGCTTGAGGATAGGAGACGTCCGTCCTGAACCGAGCCGGATCCCACACGGCCTTCACCGCCAACGGATCTGAAGAACACCGGAGCCGCCAAGTCCTGGATCCCCAGGTGGCCACCATCTCCAGCTGTCAGACCTGGTACTGCTGGCAGAGAGCAGGAACAGTTTTAATGAGTGTGAGTTCGCACACTCATTAATCCCACCGTCTGTGTTCTTTAGGGAGGGAGCACCTCCACCTCCAATCACACACTCGTGCAGCTCCTGTCTAACCACTTATCTGGTCGGGGTGTGAAGCGAAGCCGTTGCTGATCACACCAAACTCCAATCCCACCGATAAGGCACACCACATGAAAGCGGCTGCAAAAAGAGTTCAAACTAAGACACAGTTTTCAGTTTAGCAGAGTATTACCTCTTCTAGTGGCTGATTTCTCGGCGAGGAGGTGGAGTTGCAGTCCGGCCTTTATGGTGAGGTTGATGAGTTGGCTGAGTGACAGCTGGTGCTGATGATGTGTGACAGCTGTCACTCCCAGTGGCTACGACGCCCTCTCGTGCTTGAAGCCCGCACTTCAAGCAGGGCGCCATCTGGTGGTGGTGGGCCAGCAGTACCTCCTCTTCAGCGGCCCACACAACAAAACAGTCCTCATCTCTCAAAGTGTGGTGATAACAGCACACCTGCACTGAGCTTTACAAAGATATTTTTACACGTTTTTCCCCTTTATTTAAAACTCTGAGCACCGCTCTGTGTCTTCTCGGTAAAAACAGCTGATCCGCAACACATGAACAGTTAAGACTTTTTTTCCACTCAAATGCGCCTAAACTCTCTTTCTGAGGATTACATGACAAAAAAAACCTCTGATATAATTTTCTTACCTGTCAGTCTGGTCGTGTTTTCTGCATAAATAAACGTTATCCATTCTTTCTGCTCAAATGCCAAAGCAGGAACAAATCCAGATGGAAAGGGGGCGTGGGGCAGGCAGCCCCCCCCCCCCCACAACACACCCACAGTAGTAATATAATAATATTAATACTACTACTACTACTACTACTACTACTACTACTACTACTAATAATAATAATAATAATAGTAATAATTTCAACAACTACAATGTGTAGAGAGAATTTAAATGTTAGAATTTAATAGTTGCATTTATAAAAGAGTGTAGGCTAGAAATTGCAAGTTTTACTGTTACAGTGCTGTTAACAGTTAAATTTGAGGTCAAGAAAGACTGACTATTCTGTTTTTTATAAAACAAGTATTTATGTTCATTGAAGTCAAGAAAGGGTGACTGTAAAGTGAGTATTGGCAAAACCGCTTATCAATTTCATGTTGGGGTGGCAGGGGGTGTTGTCAGCAGCAGCTGAAAGTAACTAATAAAGTAACTCGTAATCTAACTTAGTTACTTTTAAAACTGACAAATCAGTAAAGTAACTAAGTTACTTTTTCAAGGAGTAATCAGTAATTGGATTACTTTTTCAAAGTACAACTCCAATTCCAATGAAGTTGGGACATTGTGCGAAATGTAAATAAAAACAGAATACAATGATTTGCAAATCCTCTTCAACCTATATTCAACTGAATACACCACAAAGACAAGATATTTAATGTTCAAACTGATAAAATGTATTGTTTTTGTGTAAATATTTGCTCATTCATTTTGAAATGGATGCCTGCAACATGTTTCAAAAAAGCTGGGACAGTGGTATGTTTAGTGTCATGATTGGGTATAAAAGGAGCATCCCCAAAAGACTCAGCCGTTCACAAGCAAAGATGAGGCAAGGATCACCGCTTTGTGAACAGCGTGAAAAAACAGTTTAAGAACAATGTTTCTCAACATTCAGTTACAAGGAATTTAGTGATTCCATCATCTACAGTTCATAATATGATCAGAAGATTCAGAGAATCTGGAGAACTTTCTACACGTAAGCGGCAAGGCCGAAAATCAACATTGAATGCCGTGACCTTTGATCCCTCAGGCGGCACTGCATTAAAAACCGACATCATTGTGTAAAAGATCTTACCACGTGGGCTCAGGATTTTTCTTTTTTTTTTCATTTATATAGCGCCAAATCACAACAGAATTGCCTCAAGGCGCTTCACACAAGCAAGGTCCAACCCTACCAACCCCCCAGAGCAACAGTGGTAAGGAAAAACTCCCTCTGAGGAAGAAACCTCAAGCAGACCAGACCCAAAGGGGTGACCCTCTGCTTGGGCCATGCTACAGACATAGATTACAGAATTCACAAAATGAATATACAGGAAATGCTGTTGGTGCACAGGACAGGAGGGTCTCCAGCTCAAATACCACACCCATCTCTGGATGGAGGTGCACCTTAAACAGAGAGAAAAAAAAACAGAATCAGGCATCAGAAAGATAAGAAATACAGTATAATTTGCCAGCATTAAACAACAAGAAAAACAGGAAATACTTCATTTCCGGCTACTAGCCCTAAGCTTCACTAAAAGACCCAGAATTTAGGTAAAGTTGAGACCACGGCCCGCTCCGTTTCCTGATAAAATGAATTAAAAGAGTAAAAAGCATAGAACTATACTATGCCAGTATGCTAGCCATACTAAAGGGAAAATAAGTGCGTCTTAAGTCTGGACTTGAAAGTCTCCACAGAATCTGACTGTTTTATTGATGCAAGGATATCCTTCCACAGATCAGGGGCATGACAAGAGAAAGCTCTGGGACCCGCAGACTTCTTATTCACCCTAGGGACACAAAGTAGTCCTGCACCTTGAGAACACAAAGCCCAGGCCGGTACGTAAGGTTTAATTAGGTCAGCTAGGTAGGGAGGTACCAGGCCGTGAACAATTTTATAGACTAGTAGCAGAACCTTAAAATCTGATCTCACTGGGACAGGAAGCCAGTGAAGGGATGCCAAAATGGGTGTAATGCCGTCGAACTTTCTGCTTCGTGTCAAATGTCTGGCTGCAGCATTATGAACCAAATTGAGAGCCCTAATGCTGGACTACGGTAAACCAAAAAATAGAACATTGCAGTAGTCCAGTCTTGAAGAGATAAAGGCATTGATCAGGGTTTCAGCATCAGTCATAGACAGGATGGGACGAATCTTCGCTATATTTCGAAGGTGGAAGAAAGTAGTCCTCATAATATTTCTAATGTGGAGGTCAAAGGACAATGTAGGATCAAAATTTACCCCTAGGTTCCTCACTTTGTCAGTGTGATGTATGACACACAAGCCTAGGCTAAGCGTTAATTGGTCAAATTGACGCCGATGTCTCACTGGACCAAGAACCATCATTTCAGTCTTATCAGAGTTTAAAAGTAGCAAGATTCTCAACATCCATCTTCTCACTGATGCAATGCAATCTTCTAAGGATTTTATGTGAATAAGATTACCAGCAGTTATTGGCATGTATAACTGACTATCATCAGCATAGCAGTGAAAGGTAATCCCAAAGCACCACAATATGTGCCCAAGGGGTGCTATATAAAGGGAGAAAAGCAGGGAGCCTAAGATGGACCCCTGTGGAACCCCAAATTTCATGTTACTAAGGTTAGAGGTCATGTTACTGTTCAAAACACAGTGAGAATGACTGGTCAAGTATGACGTCAACCATGCAAGAGCACTCCCAGTAATCCCAAAATGATTTTCCAGTCTATCAAGTAGAATATGATGATCCACAGTATCAAATGCAGCACTAAGATCTAACAGCACCATAACCATAGTGGTGTCCATTGTAAGCAGAAGCTCATTCACCACTTTAGTGAGAGCCATCTCTCAACTGAGGAACACTTCAGAAAACCGTTGTCAGTTAACACAGTTTGTCTCTACATCTACAAGTGCAAGTTAAAACTCTGCCATGCAAAGCAAAAGCCATACATAAACAACATCCAGAAACACTGCTGCCTTCTCTGGGCCCGAGCTCATTTGAAATGGACAGACGCAAAGTGGAAAAGTGTGCTGTGGTCTGATGAGTCCACATTTCAAATTGTTGTTGGAAATCACGGAAATCATGGACGTCATGTCCTCCGGACAAAAGAGGAAAAAGACCATAAATGGTAAATGGACTGCATTTATATAGTGCTTTTCCATCTGCATCAGATGCTCAAAGCAATTTACAATAATGTGTCACATTCACCCCGATGTGAGGCTGCTGCCATGTAAGGTGCTCAGTACACACCAGGAGCAACTAGGGGATTAAGGACCTTGCCCAAGGGCCCTTAGTGATTTTCGAGTCAGGCTGGGATTTGAACTGAGGATCCTCTGGTCTCAAGCCCAATGCCTTAACCACTAGACCATCACCTGCCCAGATTGTTACCAGTGCAACGTTCAAAAGCCAGCATCTGTGATGGTATGGGGATGTGTTAGTGCCCATGGCATGAGCAACTTACACATCTGTGATGCATCATCAATGCTGAAAGGTACATCCAGGTTTTGGAGCAACACATGCTGTCATCCAAGCAACGTCTTTTTCAGGAACGTCCCTGCTTATTTCAGCAAGACAATGCCAAGCCACATTCTGCACGTGTTACAACAGCGTGGCTTCATAGAAAAAGATTGCGGGTACTAGACTGGCCTGCCTGCAGTTCAGACCTGTCACCCACTGAAAATGTGTGGCACATTATGAAGCACAAAATATGACAACGGAGACCCCGGACTGTTGAACAACTAAAGTCGTACATCAATCAAGAATGGGAAAGAATTCCACTTATAAAGCTTCAACAATTAGTGTCCTCAGTTCCCAAAACGCTTATTGAGTGTTGTTAGAAGGAAAGGTGATGTAACACAGTGGTAAACATACCACTGTCCCAACTTTTTTGAAACGTGTTGCAAGCATCCATTTCAAAATGAGCAAATATTTGCACAAAAACAATAAAGTTTATCAGTTTGAACATTAAATATCTTCTCTTTGTGCTGTATTCAATTGAATATAGGTTGAATAGGATTTGCAAATCATTGTATTGTATTTACACAACATCCCAACTTCATTGGAATTGGGGTTGTAACTGTGGCAACACTGGTTGACGTGCTAAAATGTGGAACTGATTAAGGTGGCCATGGTTTGTAATCGCTCATTTTTCTTCTTTAATCACTGTACTAAGCAGCCATACTTGACATATCTTGTGTTTTTTTTTCCCCTCCTCTTTTGGCTAGATGGTGAGGGTGGTGGAGAACTATCACCCCCAGTGGGCGCTGGAGTGAACAGCAACAGCTGGCACTTCAGATATGGTGCCGGTCCGGGCTATGGCCCCCCTCAGCCCCTGAAGCCTGGCGAGATTCCTCCTGAAGCCTTTATCATCCCTGGATCTCCCGCAATCATCTCCATCCGCCATGATGCAGGCCCCGTGGATGACAAAGGTGACTTCATAAGCTTTGGCAAGAAGGAAGATGCTAAGAAGAAGAAAAAGAAGAAGGAAAAGAAAGACAAGAAGGAAAAAGGAAAGGATGACGGAGAGGAAGAGTAAAGGATAAAGTGTGGTTTGAAAACAAAGCTACCAATAAACCACTGATGACAGAGCCAGAAATAAAGCCAAATACATATTTTAGAAATGATATTTGCATAAGCACTGTACAGTGGCCAAAGCCTTATTAAACCAGGCTTGGCTCTCACATGGTAAACAGACATACTTTATCTTTATTTGGCCTGTTTTTTTTTTTCCTGAAAAATAAAGTCTAAGGCTTTAAATGCTCTTAGTCACTAGAAATCATCTGGAATAAAAAGTTGGATGAAACTGATCTAACAAAAAGCATTTTATTGGATTACATTTGACTTTGTGTAACTTAACATACCCATAATTTGTATAAGAAAATAATAAAACTCCTATTAAGGGGTATTTTAATGTATGAGCTGAAGCTGCCTATGTTGGCATCTCTGTCTTTATGCAGCCACCTTCCTTTTTGACTCAACTAGCTGGAGACAAACTTAAAATGTGAAACAGAGCCTTTTTTGTTTGAAAGAGGCCTTCTTGAATTTAAGAAAATGTGGTCTTTTGTACAAAACATGAAGTCTAACAACTGATATACATACCATCTTCTTTCTGAAGATGAATTGTCTGAAACGAACAGAACCACATAACAAAAGCTCTGTTTCAGTGTAACATAGCACAGTGCAGAGGTCGAGGACCTGGACTGGGTTGCATCAACTATGCGCAAGTTTGTTCCAAGGTTATAGCAGAAAGTAGTGGCTTTACATCTACTGCTTCATGGACAGTTACAAAGTTACCAAATTCTACTTGGGTAATGAAGAGGCATCCAAGTTAGTGATTATATTGCCTATAAGATAGTAGCCAATCAGTGATGTGAACTTTTGAATGAGGACTAGATTGGCATTATAATTAAGATTCATAAATGCAACCCATATTTGATGCTTAAAGGGCCATACTGTTCTGCATGTTTTAGTTCTTTGTCTAAGAACATGGATATGAAACATTAACCATATCCGAAAGCATGTTAATATCATTTTTGGATGAATTTTTCCTACCTTGTTGAGATCATTTCTGCCATTTGGTTATGTAGCCATGGTGCAGTTTGGTTTGAAAACTGCACTGTAATTACCATGACAATGAAATGTGGCGTTCACTGTGATCTATTATATATCTGTAGTCTTCAGAACCGATTGCAGATGCCTGCACTAAGAAGCCAAAAATACATTTTCAAGCCTCTAACCAGTTGTGGGCACAGCGAACCTAAAAGTTAACTTTGATAACTCCTAAACTGCTAACTGAAAAGGCAGTTGTAGTAGCGCTAAATCAATAAACTGCTGGAACATTCAGCTGAAGCTACCACGAGCCATTAACATTTATTTTATGAATTTACCTTAAGATGTGTTTACATTAGCTGCAAACATTAGCAAGCGACAGAGGCAAAGCGATGACTTGCCATTCATTTTCAATCAGAGTGGATGTCTTTCAGAGGCAGCAGACAACGGTCACTCTACCGCCAGCTAGGTGGGGCCAAAATAGACCTGAAGTCTATTTTATGCAATTACTGAGTAAATTCAACACGGCAGCTGCCAATCCAAGTGACTTGGCCATGTAATGTCAACTGGTTGTTTGCGCAAACAAAATGATTCAAATACGGAATATGCTCCGAAACAGTTGTGTTTCTGTGTGCATCTAATGTGTTTCTCTTATATTTTGTAAAGGTTAATGCGAAATAAACACTTCTAAATCTAAAAACACTGTTTTTGTAACCAGGTAACATCTCTGAAGTGATTTACAAAACATCTTACAGAGATGTAGCGGTTATGCCCCGGGAATGCCCATCAAGTGACAAAGCAAACTGCTTATCGTCCTCATTTGTAGCTAATGTGACTGTAGCTTTAGGCTTTCTGTGTTGGGGATGGGGTGGGGTGCTGTAAAACCCAGAAAAATGTATGTAAAGAGCAGAAATGATCATATACTGTAGTGTAACAATGCAGGTTCCCAAACAGGTTCAGCATGCCAAGATCAGATTATGATCAATACGTACATGAATAGTTAAATGAACAAATGGAATTAAACCATATTTTCCATCCAACATATAGTTTATTCATAGTACAGAAAGTATTGAACAAATAAGCCATAATAAGAAATAAAAATAGTAAGTCTCTTTGGCTGCTCCCTTGTTTTATTTTTTACTCGGGGTCACCACAGTAGATCCGTGGAGGACTTGTATGTTGATTTGCCACTAGTTTTATGCCGGATGCCCTTCCTGACGCAACTCCAGATTACATGGAGAAATGTGGCAGGGCTGGGATTTGAACCGGGAACCGTCCGCACAGAAACCAAGCACAAATACTCATGGAAAACTATTTTAATAATCAAATTAATGCGTTTACTCTGGCTTGGCGTCGTGCTCCTTGATTTCCTTGAGGCGGTACTTGTTCCCACCTTATGATGTGTCAGATTAGTGTATAAGCTCTAACAGGAACAAACATATGATTTTAGGCTCTACAAACATTTTTGACTGTTAAACTTTATTCAAAGCTGACTTAATAGCTGACTTAAATTTATTGGAACAAAATTTAATGGAAGCTAATTGGTCGTCTAATGGTTTTCAAGGATAGGTGAAAAGCTATTCTGCTGACAATAAAGTTAGCTTCACTAATTAGCTGTTAGCCAACTAGCTGAACTGTGCCCATTACTGCAACAACAACAAAGCACGTGATAGTTGTCATAAATGGGCAGAAACATTCAAAATCCAAGGTATGGTCCTTTAGGTTGCAAATTGGTGTTGAGTGACTATTTTAAAAAGTGCTTTGTGTAAAAATACTGCTTTATTGTTAGTGAGTGCAATTCTGTGACTTTGTATCATTTGCACCTGCTTTAATGCTTGCTTAACTATTTAGTTATTACTTAGGTTACGTAACAAATTTTTGTGGTGCTACTGCTTGTATTTTAGCTACGCATAAATCAGAACTAGTGGCTACTTAGGATAAAACAAGGGAACCTACGTGCAGCTGTTGCGACCAGCCCCTGACCTTGCCTCCATCTCATGGAACACGGTACAGGTCAAAGGGATCTCAGTCCCAATGTGTGTCAGCACATCCTGTCTGACTCACATTACTGCACACATACTGACTCTCCATCCACCTCTTACGCACACACACCTCCATACAAACACTACAGAAACAGCTTGGAGATGGACGCCGGTGGACATCCTTATCGCTGGCAGTGTATTATATGGCTGAAATGCAGGAAAGTTGCTTGTTGCTTTGTTTCTGTTCAGGCCTGATCCCTGTACTTCTGTCTTTGAATGTTAAGTAGTTGTTCTTCAAGCCCCACGCCACCGCCTCGGCTAATTCAGTGCTTATAGGGTTTGCCTGTTTCCTCCCTCTGCTCCTGTTTCTTCAAACTGATATGGTCGGAATACATCTTTGTGTAAAGGACATACAACACGACACCCAATAACACAAACTACACGTGCATCTTTTTTATCAGCTCTTCTTCAACTTATTGCTCATATTTGACAGTTCTGTTGCACCGGTTTTACGTGTTGTGTTGTAAGGATGTGACAGTGTAACTATGTTTATGTCATACTGGATGTACCGAGAAAAGACTGAGAAGCAAATAAGCAAGTAAAAGGGTTAGAGGATAGCAGTCATTTTAGTGTACAGCATAGAGCTGACACACAAGAGGCATGGACAAGTTATGCACGAGCTGCAGCATCACTTTATTTGGCAGCTGTTAGTGATGGCCATATGAGGTCTCATGAAGTATTTGCTTTTTTCAGAGCCCACAAGATGGCAGGCACTTTTCAGAAAGGTTCAAAGCATATTACACTTCTTTTTTAAAGAGCATCTAGTGGATTCAGAAAAAAACAACAAATGCTTCATGAGGCATCCTATGACCATCACTACCCGCTGTTAGTGAAAACCAGGGTTGATTAAAACAACTGCAGTGTAGTTAAACAGCTCTGAAGACAGGTTTATAGTGGACTTGTAAGAGCGTAAAGCCAATTTAGAAGACAGGTTCAGGTTCAGGTTCAGGTAAATTTATTTGTACCCGTAGGTAGATTTGGCTTGCAGCAAACAGAAAACAGAAAAAAGGCGTCCATGTTAGTCAACACAACAACAACAATAAAAACACTAAAAATACTAACAAAGAACATACACAAAACAAGTTAACAAACACCACCAAGGACTCACAACCTTAAAACCACTAAAAAGATGGTCAGCTTAAAACTAGTGTGCAAAGGGCAAATAAATAAATAAATATATAAATATCTAAATATAAGCATATGCAAACCTACTAAGATTTGTTCAGTTACACAATTGCTGCTGGGACAAAACTACTCCTGTAGCGTTTTGTTCTACACCTTGGGACTCTAAACCTATGGCCAGAAGATAGAAGCTGAAATTCATTAGCCAGGGGGTGGGAGTCATCAACTATAATGCAGTTGGTTATCCGCTGTAATTGTTTAGTGTACAGGGACTCTAAACTCAGCTGCGATTCACCAATCAACCGACTGGACCATTTAATGATCTGACTCAGTCTGTTCCTATCCTTCAATGTCAAACTTCCAAACCATGCCACCAAAGAAAAAGCTAAAACAGATTCAATAAAAGCACGATAAAATAGTGTTAACATGGTTCAGCCAATGTGAAAATACGACAGTTTCCTGAGACAGAACAAGCGCTGATGTCCCTTCCTACACACCACCTCACAGTTTGCCTCAAACTTCAGCGAGTCATCAATAATAGTCCCAAGGTATTTATAAGTTTTCACAATTCCAACTGGTTGACCATTCATTGTTGTGTTGCCAGGTGTGCTACCATTCTTCCTAAAATCAATGACCATATCTTTATGGTCTGGTGGTAACCAGCCAATATTTATTCTGCATACATCATGGTCAACTTTGAAATCAGCAAAAATAAGCAATATATATATATATTTATTTATTTATTTTATTTTATTTTTTTTTTACAGTAGTGTTCAGAATAATAGTAGTGCTATGTGACTAAAAAGATTAATCCAGGTTTTGGGTATATTTCTTATTGTTACATGGGAAACAAGGTACCAGTAGATTCAGTAGATTCTCACAGATCCAACAAGACCAAGCATTCATGATATGCACACTCTTAAGGCTATGAAATTGGGCTATTAGTAAAAAAAAAAAGTAGAAAAGGGGGTGTTCACAATAATAGTAGCATCTGCTGTTGACACTACAAACTCAAAACTATTATGTTCAAACTGCTGTTTTAGCAATCCTGTGAATCATTAAACTAGTATTTAGTTGTATAACCACAGTTTTCCATGATTTCTTCACATCTGCGAGGCATTCATTTTGTTGGTTTAGAACCAAGAGTTTGCTCGTTTACTAGTGTGCTTGGGGTCATTGTCTTGTTGAAACACTCATTTCAAGGGCATGTCCTATTCAGCATAAGGCAACATGACCTCTTCAAGTATTTTGACATATCCAAACTGATCCATGATACCTGGTATGTGATATATAGGCCCAACACCATAGTAGGAGAAACATGCCCATATCATGATGCTTGCTCCACCATGCTTCACTGTCTTCACTGTGAACTGTGGCTTGAATTCAGAGTTTGGGGGTCGTCTCACAAACTGTCTGTGGCCCTTGGACCCAAAAAGAACAATTTTACTCTCATCAGTCCACAAAATATTCCTCCATTTCTCTTTAGGTCAGTTGATGTGTTCTTTGGCAAACTGTAACCTCTTTTGCATATCTTTTATTTAACAGAGGGACTTTGCGGGGGATTCTTGCAAATAAATTAGCTTCACACAGGTGTCTTCTAACTGTCACAGCACTTACAGGTAACTCCAGACTGTCTTTGATCATCCTGGAGCTGATCAATGGGTGAGCCTTTGCCATTCTGGTTATTCTTCTATCCATTTTGATGGTTGTTTTCCGTTTTCTTCCACGTGTCTCTGTTTTCTTTTGGTTTTTTTTGTTGGTTTTTTTGTCCATTTTAAAGCATTGGAGATCATTGTAGATGAACAGCCTATAATTTTTTTGCATCTGCATATAAGTTTTCCCCTCTCCAATCAATTTTTTAATCAAACTACGCTGTTCTTCTGAACAATGTCTTGAATGTCCCATTTTCCTCAGGCTTTCAAAGAGAAAAGCATGTTCAACAGGTGCATAGGGGACACGTGATTCACACCTGTTTGTTCCACAAAACTGAGGAACTCACTGACTGAATGCCACACTACTATTATTGTGAACACCCCCTTTTCTACTTTTTTTTTTTTACTAATAGCCCATTTTCATAGCCTTAAGAGTGTGCATATCATGAATGCTTGGTCTTGTTGGATTTGTGAGAATCTACTGAATCTACTGGTACCTTGTTTCCCATGTAACAATAAGAAATATACTCAAAACCTGGATTAATCATATATATATATATATCAAATTAGCAGATGAGAGCAAATTAAAATGTGGACACTTGGATGGGATGTGCTGGTAGAAATTTTGACAAGTTATCATGACCCAAGTGTGATGCGTGAAAGGCTGTTATTTTGTTATGATTCTGGCAGCGTTCCCATTATAGGCCGTATTTACTGATTCTGATTTTTGGGGTAAAATCCAGCCTTTTTGTATGTGTGAATGTTCTAAATGGCCACATGCATGGGTGTTAACACAAAAATGTAATTTTCATGCAATCGTGAGCAACAAAAAACTCATTCATGTAACAGTCAAATCATAAAAATGGCCACAAACATACGCAGAAATCAAGAACTGTTGACCTGACAGTTATGATGCGCTGATGGGAATGAGAGTGAAAACGCTGCATAGTTTCGCAACTGTGCAGACAGAAGTGATGGAAAAGTAGCAAAATGTGCTGAAATATAAAAGAAGAATAAAATATCAGCTGTAACTTGACTGTTCTCAGGTTGCTTTACCAGAAATCAGGTTCATACTGGATTTAGGGTTGCATAAGAAAGTGGCCCAAATCTGATAATCTGATTGGCTGCTGTATACTGCTGAGAAAAAAAAAGTCAGTGGCTGACTGTCTGGCAGATAGCTATGTTGTCGAGCAGCTGGCCATATGGAGTGGGATAAATATTTGGAGTAGCATGAACCCCAGCTATGAAGTCTGTGGAGGGCCTTCACTACTTGACTGAGTATATGAGTTTGCAAAAACATTTCTGCTACCTTTGCCAGTCACAACATGGTTGGAACAACTGTCCTTCATGAGACTCCCCAACGTGTAACGGGTTGGACAGGCAAACTTGGTGATTTAAAGGGATAGAAACAAAGCCCCTAAGTAGGGTATAATCTAGCCGATTGAAAACCTTGAATGACACCCAAATAAATTGTTGGATTGTCAGCATTTGAACCAATCATATAATTTCTTTGCTGCTGGAATCGTTGCATCATCTTGTGTAATTTAACAAAAGACACTTTCCTAAAAAAAAAAAAAAGAAAGATATATTTGTTACTTTAGAGCAATAGTTTGGTGTCTGTTTGGTGTTAAATCAAATTGTATGTTTACAACTTTAGGTTCCACTGAGATGTGACCGGGGGTTTCTATGGTTACAGTTTAGTGTACTAAAGCCAGCTGTACATGACACAGTGATGTAACAGGAATGTGGTTTGTTATAAGATCACACAGAAAAGCATGACATATTGCAGGATATATAGGTTGCCACTGTGATAAGATCCTGTATGTTAGTGAGATGGTGCGGTGTCATGTGAGTTTGAACATAAGCAATACGTCTGCAATTTCTTTCAGACAAGTTTTCATAAGCCTTATATATGTGTTCTATACAGGCACAGAGGCAAACACACACACACATTTGCTGTTGTTGATACAGATCTACATGGCACACTCACCTGTCACCACATACTGCAGTTTAGTGCACCTACTACAATATACGGATGATAAAAATCAGATTTCAATAATGAATTCAGATGAGATTCTCTATAAAGGCCATGAACGGAAAAAGGTCCACCCTTAGAAAGGCCCGATAGTTACATACAACCATCTCTGGTAGTTCATGAGAATGCTCAGGACTTCTCGACTTGATCACAGAATCAGTGACAGATGGAACTCAAACCTGTTGTGCTGTTCCTGGCCCTTCTCATTTGCTGCAAGGAGTGGACCATCATCATTTTGCGCACATGGTTCTTCTGCAATGCACTGCTGCATTAACGTTAAAACATCAAATCATCATGTAACATTGAGCTGGCTTTAGTATTACCCCTTGAAATCACTGTTTCAGTAGAAAAGACACCACAAATCAAAATAGTGAAAACACCAGATTATTGTATTATTTCTAGAATTGTCACACCAATAAGGTGTTGATGATGACAAAATAAATTGGTCAAACAAAACCCTCATATTTAAGACTTTTGAAGTAACCACTATATAGTTTATGATTACCAGAAAAAGGTTGTTCAAACTGAAATGTAGGTTGTGGAATGAGGTTAATGTATAGTATAAATAAAAATATAATATATGTGTTTTGTTTACTGTAATCATGACACAATCACTAAGAATCTCATTTTAACATGGACTTTAATTTGGAGTCAAATTACATTCATGGCATTGTTTCCAAAGTGTTATATGAGGGTGAACTTGCCTTCAGAAATATGGGGCAGGTGACGTCTGGATTTTCCATGCAACCTGCTGCCAAACAACTGTTCATCTGTCAGTCTGGTGTTCATAGTTTTTTTTTAAATAAACAAAAATAATTAATAAACAAAATGAGCTCCATGTCACATGTGGGGGGAAAAAAATTGAATATGGGACACCTCAGCCTATGAGGTGAACGTTGCCGTTGTAAAAACCCAGATGTGGCGCAGCGGAGAAAGTAAATACTGGAAGAACATCGAAAAGATGAAAAGTGTCACCAAGTCCCACCTGACTGTTCCGTTTGTTAAAAACCTTGGTATTACCAGTCACAGAAGAGGTAGAGAAGTGCTGTCATCAGGCTTCAAAACTGCCATGCACACATCTCCTCCTTCGCGCCTTCCTTCAGGTGTACCTCTGTGCTGTCAGATCACCAAGTGACTGTTTGCATGTTCTAAGCAAAGGAAACAGATACTATATATACATAGATATGTTTTTCCACTGGGAAATGGGTACTGGAATACATTCACATTCTCAAAGACAATAACTGAAAAGATCAACAAACATACATACAAACAAACAGTTATCTGTGGAGAAACCGAAAACAATCACATTTTCTATGCTGTTTAAAAATGAATTTAATCTTCTACATATACATAATACTATTGTGTTATTCTACAAAATGCCATTTTATTTCCATTTTTATCCTTATGATTTTTCATAGATGAGGAAAAAACATTGATCCAAAACTTGTGTTAGGCTTTGAAATAATGATCAAACAATGTTGTGAAATCATTTACTCACCCTACATATATATTTCATGCCCAGTGGAAAGAAAAAAAAGAAAAGTTAAAAATAAAACACAAAAAAACAATAAAAATAGATAAAATGGTTGAAAAAATAAAGTTGATGTATTCTCTGCTTGTGTATAGTGAATGTTCCTCAGTCATGGCATGCCGAGACGGCACGAACCAGTCGGCTGTGACAGTACAGATCTGTTAATAACTTCTTTTTTTGTACACTTGCTTATCATTGTAAAGGTGATATTAGTGATTCATCTGATTTAATCAATCTGGTAATGTGTTTTGTTAATAAGTCACAAATAAAGTTTTTCTTAAATATCTTAAGCTGTTCTTCTTCTTGCCTAAGAACTTACATTCACGAACACACACACACACACAAATACCCTTGGCCATCTGAGCATTGTCCTCTTTAAAATTTGCAGTTGTTTAAATTGGTATCCCAGTGCAAACTGGGATACTATATATATATATATATATATATATATATATACACTCAACAAAAATATAAACGCAACACTTTTGGTTTTGCTCCCATTTTGTATGAGATGAACTCAAAGATCTAAAACTTTTTCCACATACACAATATCACCATTTCCCTCAAATATTGTTCACAAACCAGTCTAAATCTGTGATAGTGAGCACTTCTCCTTTGCTGAGATAATCCATCCCACCTCACAGGTGTGCCATATCAAGATGCTGATTAGACACCATGATTAGTGCACAGGTGTGCCTTAGACTGCCCACAATAAAAGGGTTCTCTGAAAGGTGCAGTTTTATCACACAGCACAATGCCACAGATGTTGCAAGATTTGAGGGAGCGTGCAATTGGCATGCTGACAGCAGGAATGTCAACCAGAGCTGTTGCTCGTGTATTGAATGTTCATTTCTCTACCATAAGCCATCTCCAAAGGTGTTTCAGAGAATTTGGCAGTACATCCAACCAGCCTCACAACCGCAGACCACGTGTAACCACACCAGCCCAGGACCTCCACATCCAGCATGTTCACCTCCAAGATCGTCTGAGACCAGCCACTCGGACAGCTGCTGAAACAATCGGTTTGCATAACCAAAGAATTTCTGCACAAACTGTCAGAAACCGTCTCAGGGAAGCTCATCTGCATGCTTGTCGTCCTCATCGGGGTCTCGACCTGACTCCAGTTCGTCGTCGTAACCGACTTGAGTGGGCAAATGCTCACATTCGCTGCCGTTTGGCACTTGGAGAGGTGTTCTCTTCACGGATGAATCCCGGTTCACACTGTCCAGGGCAGATGGCAGACAGTGTGTGTGGCGTTGTGTGGGTGAGCGATTTTCTGATGTCAGTGTTGTGGATCGAGTGGCCCATGGTGGCGGTGGGGTTATGGTATGGGCAGGCGTCTGTTATGGATGAAGAACACAGGTGCATTTTATTGATGGCATTTTGAATGCACAGAGATACCGTGACGAGATCCTGAGGCCCATTGTTGTGCCATACATCCAAGAACATCACCTCATGTTGCAGCAGGATAATGCACGGCCCCATGTTGCAAGGATCTGTACACAATTCTTGGAAGCTGAAAATGTCCCAGTTCTTGCATGGCCGGCATACTCACCGGACATGTCACCCATTGAGCATGTTTGGGATGCTCTGGACTGGCGTATACGACAGCGTGTACCAGTTCCTGCCAATATCCAGCAACTTCGCACAGCCATTGAAGAGGAGTGGACCAACATTCCACACGCCACAATTGACAATCTGATCAACTCTATGCGAAGGAGATGTGTTGCACTGCATGAGGCAAATGGTGGTCACACCAGATACTGACTGATATCAACCCCCCCCCAATAAAACAAAACTGCACCTTTCAGAGTGGCCTTTTATTGTGGGCAGTCTAAGGCACACCTGTGCACTAATCATGGTGTCTAATCAGCATCTTGGTATGGCACACCTGTGAGGTGGGATGGATTATCTCAGCAAAGGAGAAGTGCTCACTATCACAGATTTAGACTGGTTTGTGAACAATATTTGAGGGAAATGGTGATATTGTGTATGTGGAAAAAGTTTTAGATCTTTGAGTTCATCTCATACAAAATGGGAGCAAAACCAAAATTGTTGCGTTTATATTTTTGCTGAGTGTATATATATATATATATATATATATATATATATATATATATATATATATATATATATATGAAGCCCCTCAATCAGTCATAAACAATATTCACATTTTAATGGCACCTGCAGGAGGACGTGTGTGTGCACATACATGACAAGAGCGGAAGTTAGCTTTGAGTTAGTGGAAGTTAGCTTGCACACTGACGTTCCCAAAATGTCTTGTAAATCACTCCAGAGGCGTTATCAGGTTACAAAAAACAGTGTTTTCAGTTTTAGAATTGTTTATTTCTTGCTAGCTTTTATATAATATATGACAAGGAGGTTATATTTACACTCAAACAAAACAGAGTTTGCATCTCGCTGGACCAGCTTGTGACATCACCACAATAATGTCCACAAAATGTCTTGTAAAATCATTTCAGAGGTGTTATCAGGTTCCAAAAACAGCATTTTTAGTTTTGGAAGTGTTTATTTCTCACAAGCTTTTACATAATATATGACAAAGAGGTTGTATTGACACACAAACAAAACAGAGTTTGCAGCTAGCGAGACCAGCTACTGACATCATGGTAATGGTGCCGCTCTACTCTGATTGGCTTCCATCCCCGCCCCTCAAAAAAAAAAAAAAACAGAACAGAATGAAACAATTTGACATTTTAACCTCTTAAAACACCTCAACATAGATCAAGGTTAGCCATCTTTGAACTTGTCCAAGGTCTGTGTCCCAACAATATTCCCTGTGAATTAGCTCTGGCAGTAATAGGACTGGACTTATGCTGAGCACAGACAGACAGACGGAAAAATGCGACGTCTTCGCAATAGCCAATGGCCTCAGGTAAAAACTCATTGTAACTCAATTCAAGTTCTGGGCAGGATTTCAATCCAGTAAATATATGTATACATGTATGCAATATAATGTAACTGAGCTGGGGCCACATATATAGGGTGACTCAAAAAAATGTACCCAAATGTACTCTGAAATATGAATACTCCATCCATCCATCCATCCATTTTCTTCCGCTTTATCCGGAGTCGGGTCGCGGGGGCAGCAGCTCAAGCAAAGCCGCCCAGACTTCCCGATCCACACACACCTCCCCCAGCTCCTCCGGGGGAACCCCAAGGTGAGATGTAATCCTTCCAGCGTGTCCTGGGTCTTCCCTGGAGCCTCCTCCCAATGGGACGTGCCCAGAACACCTCTCCAGCGAGGCGTCCAGGGGGCATCCGGAAAAGATGCCCGAGCCACGTCAACTGACTCCTTTCGACGTGGAGGAGCAGCGGCTCGACTCCGAACTCCTCCCGAGTGACCGAGCTCCTCACCCTATCTCTAAGGGAGCACCCAGCCACCCTGCGGAGGAAACTCATCTCGGCCGCTTGTACCCGCGATCTCATTCTTTCGGTCATGAGCCAAATCTCATGACCATAGGTGAGGATCGGAACGTAGATCGATCGGTAAATCGAGAGCTTTGCCCCCTACTCCGCTCTCTCTTCACCACGACGGCCCGACACAGCAACCGCATCACTGCAGACGCTGCACCGATCCGTCTATCGATCTCACGCTCCATCCGTCCCTCACTCATGAACAAGACCCCGAGAAACTTAAACTCCTCCACTTGAGGCAAGGACACTCCACCGACCTGAAGAGGGCAAAGCACCTTTTTCCGGTCGAGAACCATGGCCTCCGATTTGGAGGTGCTGATT
This sequence comes from Thalassophryne amazonica, assembly GCF_902500255.1. Lineage (NCBI taxonomy): Eukaryota > Metazoa > Chordata > Actinopteri > Batrachoidiformes > Batrachoididae > Thalassophryne > Thalassophryne amazonica. The sequence goes on from NC_047111.1 coordinate 96,624,530, forward strand.
TTCATCCCGGACGCCTCACACTCGGCTGCAAACCGCCCCAGTGCACGCTGAAGGTCCTGATTTGACGAAGCCAACAGAACCACATCGTCCGCAAACAGCAGAGACGAGATTCTGTGGTTCCCAAACCAGACCCCCTCTACACCCTGGCTGCGCCTAGAAATTCTGTCCATAAAAATAATGAACAGAACCGGTGACAAAGGGCAGACCTGGCGGAGGCCAACGTGCACTGGAAACAGGTTTGACTTACTACCGGCAATGTGAACCAAGCTCCTGCTGCGGTCGTACAGGGACCGGATAGCCCTTAGCAAAGGACCCCGGATCCCGTACTCCCGGAGCACTCCCCACAGGGTGCCCCGAGGGACACGGTCGAACGCGTGTGTGTGATGGTGTTTTTCTCATTTCAGGAAACCTAAAGTTTGTTCTGCAAGACATTAAAGTCCAGGAAAAATGCTGCAGTTGACCCTAAATCGGAGAATAAATATCGTTGAGTTCTGTGCAGTGCATCTTAAGGGCTGACTTGCATCTCTTTCCAAATAAAATTCAGTCTCAGAGCGAACTAACTCCCAATGGCAAGTAGATTTGAATTTGCTAGGTGGTTTTCCAGAAAACTGGAGCCATATGATTTCTTAGGAAACTTCAGACGAGGAGGTTACATTGATCATGTGGTGTACAACCCTAATTCCAATGAAATTGGGACGTTGTGTAAAATGTATATAACAACAGAATGCAATGATTTGCAAATCCTCTTCAACCTATATTCAATTGAATACACCACAAAGACAAGATATTTAATGTTCAAACCGATAAACTTTATTGTTTTTGTGCAAATATTTGCTCATTTTGAAATGGATACCTGCAACATGTTTCAAAAAAGTTGGGATGGGGCAATAAAAGACTGGGAAAGTTGATGAATGTTCAAAGAACACCTGTTTGGAAACAGTTGAGTGTCATGGTTGGGTATAAAAGGAGCATCCCCAAAAGGCTCAGCCATTCACAAGCAAAGATGGGGTGAGGATCACCACTTCGAGAACAACTGCATGAAAAAATAGTACAACAGTTCAAGAACAATGTTTCTCAATGTTCAATTTCAAGGGATTTAGCGATTCCATCATCTACAGTCAATAATAAGAAGATTCAGACAATCTGGAGACTGATGCTGAGACTCTGATTCACGCATTTGTCTCTTCTAGATTGGATTATTGTATGCTTTATTCTCTGGTCTGCTGCAGTCTAGCATTCGAGGACTTCAGTTGGTGCAGAATGCTGCTGCCAGAATTTTGACACAAAGTAGAAGGTTTGACCACATTACTGCCATTCTGGCATCCCTTCATTGGCTACCGGTTTCTGCCAGATTGGATTTTAAAGTTTTATTGTTGGTTTATAAAATTGTTCATGGACTGGCGCCTTCCTACTTGGCGGACTAGGTTAAGCCCTACGTACCTGCAAGGCCTTTGCGTTCGCAGGGCGCAGGGCTTCTGTGTGTTCCGAGGATGAACAAAAAGTCTGTGGGGTATAGAGCCTTCTCCTACCGTGGTCCGGCTCTTTGGAATGATCTACCTGCTGTTATTCGGCAGTCTGACACGGTGGAGATTTTTAAATCAAGACTGAAGACCCACTTTTTTAGGCTGTCTTATCATTAATTTTTTAATCTGTTTGTGTTTGCTTTGTAATTTATTTTTATTCTACTGTGTTTTATCTTTTAACTGTGCTTTTCTTGCTTTTAATTTTGAATTTAGATTAATTTGTGTTGTTGTGAATTATGTGAAGCGCCTTGGGGTGACTTTGTCGTGATTTGGCGCTATATAAATTAATAAATTGAAATTGAAATTGAGAACCTTCTACACGTAAGAGGCAAGGCCGAAAACCAACACTGAATGCCCATGACCTTCGATCCTTCAGGTGGCACTGCATTAAAAACTGACATCGTGTAAAGGATCTTGCCGTGTGTGCTCAGGAACACTTCAGAAACCACTGTCAGTTAAAACAGTTCGTCGCTACATATACAAGTATAAGTTAAAACTCTACCATGCAAAGTGAAAGCCATACATCAACCACATCCAGAAACGCTGTCACCTTCTCTTGGCCCGAGCTCATTTGAAATGGACAGACGCAAGTGGAAAGTGTGCTGTGGTCTGATGAGTCCACATTTCAAATTGTTTTTGGAAATCATGGACGTAGTGTCCTCTGGACAAAAGAGGAAAAAGACCATCCAGATTGTTCCCAGCGCAAAGTTCAAAAGCCAGCATCTGTGATGGTATGGGGGTGTGTTAGTGCCCATGGCATGTGCAACTTACACATCTGTGATGGCACCATCAATGCTGAAAGGTACATCCAGGTTTTGGAGCAACACATGCTGTCATCCAAGCAACGTCTTTTTCAGGGACGTCCCTGTTTATTTCAGTAAGACAATGCCAAGCCACATTCTGCACGTGTTACAACAGCGTGGCTTCGTAGTAAAAGAGTGCGGATACTAGACTGGCCTGCCTGCAGTCCAGACCTGTCGGCCTTTGAAAATGTATGTCACAATATGAAGCGCAAAATATGACAATGGAAACCTGTAGAACAACTAAAGTCATACATCAAGCAAGAATGGGAAAGAATTCCTCCTACAAAGCTTCAACAATTAGTCTCCTTAGTTCCAGAAAGCTTATTGAGTGTTGTTAGAAGGAAAGGTGATGTAACACAGTGGTAAACATACCACTGTCCCAGCTTTTTTGAAAGTGTTGCAGGCATCCATTTCAAAATGAGCAAATATTTGCACAAAAACAATAAAGTTTATCAGTTTGAACATTAAATATATTGTCTTTGTGGTGTATTCAATTTAATATAGGTTGAAGAGGATTTGCAAATCATTGTATTCTGTTTTTATTTACATTTTACACAATGTCCCAACTTCACTGGAATTGGGGTGTAAAAAATAAAGGGTTAAAACATCCTGACAGAACTAAAAACTGTGCATTGGGGAGAAAAATTACATGCTTTGGCCACATGGTCATACAAACAATGTCTGATAACATTGATTGTTTTTTTCTGTGTTGTCAAAATATTTTGGACACATTTTTTTTTTAGACACCCTATAAATTTATTGGATGGAAATCATATACAAAATTAAATCGAGTTCATCCAATAAGTCATTTTATTTTTTATTTATTTACTTATTTGCATACTTCAGGCTTCATTTTTTTAGATATCACAGCTGACCACAGTGTCAAATCACTGAACATGGAAATAAATTTTGCACCAATATCAACAAAAGCACTGTACAGGATTTTTGGGGTGTTTATTAGCAGGAATGGAACATAGAATTCATAACCATCTGTTCATTCATTACCTGCAACAAGGAAAAGATGCGTTTCCATGAGCTTAGAATGAGCCCTTCATATTTACATGGAAGCACACGGTATCATAAAGGCCGTCATGCTGCAGTGCCATGATGCAACATGTTCACGTGTTTCATATGATATCATACATAAAGTTAAGCAGGATATTCTGTCTATATTCTTACATGCTTTTACGATGCATGTGTCACATTTAATGCTCAGAAACTCACATTCGGGTTATGGTTAAGGTTAGGAGGACAATAATTGAAAGACAAACTGTTGGCTTTTGTTTTTTGGTCAGAAAATCCCCCCCTTGTTTTGGTAACATTATCACATTGTTCTGGCTCACAAGTATGTGACATACGTACACAATTGGTGCATTATTTTTTGGACGTTTTACGATGAATCCTTCATTCTGTGTTTCGGAATTGTGAACCTCGTGCTGTCTCGCGGTCCGTGACACCCACGAGAGATCAGTTTCAGCGGAGTTCCAGTTCAGGGCACAATTTAAACAAATGTCGTTAAGTGTGGACAACAAGACAACATCTGGGCACGGCAGAAGTTCATCACCTCTTCTAAATAACCCTCTCAACTTCGGAGAATGTGTCATCATCATAATCGCTTGTGAATTCGCTGGATAAACACTTCGCTTAACCACTCCCTTTATAAGTACCTCCCATCCACCTTCAATCACTCCGAAGACAATGCCGCCTACCTGGACGATCTGTTTGATATTGGGGCACAAATTGTGAGGGGCTCTCCTCACAGGGCGAGGGTTTTTAAAGACTGCCAGAATGCGCTGACATACCCGGACGATATTCTCTATGAAAGATATAGATTCTCAGCTGAGGCAATTCGTCATCTTTGTCAGCTGATCGGGCCAGAAGTCTGTAACATCACCCATCGTAGCAATGCCCTGATGATCGAGCAGATAATGTGCCTTGCGCTTAGATATTTTGCCAGTGGACAATTTATGTATTCCATCTGTGATGCTGAACATCTGAGCAAGAATACTGTATGTCGTATGATTCGCAAGGTAGTACTTGCTCTATCTAAACTGTTGGATGCATTTGTTGTTTTCCCTGGCCATTTATCCGCAATGCAAATCAAAGAAGGATTTTATGCAATCGCGGGTAATTACTAATATCAAAATAGGTCTAATACATGTCCATTAATTAGGCGAAGTGGGGCTTATCAATGACAGTTTCTCCTAGGTTTCACAAGAGTAATAGGAGCCATTGATTGCACGCAAATCCCAGTCAGTGCACCCCTGGGAGAGCACGAGGGCGATTATGTCAATCGCAAATCTTTTCACAGTATCAATGTGCAGGTATAGCCGTTCTATTCGGCCTATTTCATATACCCATTATCGTGTAGTCCACTCTAAGCTCACCTTCTTTTCACTTATTTCAGCCACATAAGGGTTGCTTTGGTTTGGTTGATTTTTCTAAATATTCCAATATGCAGTTACTATACTCAGCAAAAATATAAACGCAACAATTTTGGTTTTGCTCCCATTTTGTATGAGATGAACTCAAAGATCTAAAACTTTTTCCTCATACACAATATCACCATTTCCCTCAAATATTGTTCACAAACCAGTCTAAATCTGTGATAGTGAGCACTTCTCCTTTGCTGAGATAATCCATCCCACCTCACAGGTGTGCCATACCAAGATGCTGATTAGACACCATGATTAGTGCACAGGTGTGCCTTAGACTGCCCACAATAAAAGGCCACTCTGAAAGGTGCAGTTTTGTTTTATTGGGGGGGGGGGGGGGGGGGGTTGATACCAGTCAGTATCTGGTGTGACCACCATTTGCCTCATGCAGTGCAACACATCTCCTTCGCATAGAGTTGATCAGGTTGTCAATTGTGGCCTGTGGAATGTTGGTCCACTCCTCTTCAATGGCTGTGCAAAGTTGCTGGATATTGGCAGGAACTGGTACACGCTGTCGTATACGCCGGTCCAGAGAATCCCAAACATGCTCAATTGGTGACATGTCCGGTGAGTATGCCGGCCATGCAAGAACTGGGACATTTTCAGCTTCCAAGAATTGTGTACAGATCCTTGCAACATGGGGCCGTGCATTATCCTGCTGCAACATGAGGTGATGTTCTTGGATGTATGGCACAACAATGGGCCTCAGGATCTCGTCACGGTATCTCTGTGCATTCAAAATGCCATCAATAAAATGCACCTGTGTTCTTCATCCATAACAGACGCCTGCCCATACCATAACCCCACCGCCACCATGGGCCACTCGATCCACAACACTGACATCAGAAAATCGCTCACCCACACAACGCCACACACACTGTCTGCCATCTGCCCTGAACAGTGTGAACCGGGATTCATCCGTGAAGAGAACACCTCTCCAACGTGCCAAACGGCAGCGAATGTGAGCATTTGCCCACTCAAGTCGGTTACGACGACGAACTGGAGTCAGGTCGAGACCCCGATGAGGACGACGAGCATGCAGATGAACTTCCCTGAGACGGTTTCTGACAGTTTGTGCAGAAATTCTTTGGTTATGCAAACCGATTGTTTCAGCAGCTGTCCAAGTGGCTGGTCTCAGACGATCTTGGAGGTGAACATGCTGGATGTGGAGGTCCTGGGCTGGTGTGGTTACACGTGGTCTGCGGTTGTGAGGCTGGTTGGATGTACTGCCAAATTCTCTGAAACACCTTTGGAGACAGCTTATGGTAGAGAAATGAACATTCAATACACGAGCAACAGCTCTGGTTGACATTCCTGCTGTCAGCATGCCAATTGCACGCTCCCTCAAATCTTGCGACATCTGTGGCATTGTGCTGTGTGATAAAACTGCACCTTTCAGAGTGGCCTTTTATTGTGGGCAGTCTAAGGCACACCTGTGCACTAATCATGGTGTCTAATCAGCATCTTGATATGGCACACCTGTGAGGTGGGATGGATTATCTCAGCAAAGGAGAAGTGCTCACTATCACAGATTTAGACTGGTTTGTGAACAATATTTGAGGGAAATGGTGATATTGTGTATGTGGAAAAAGTTTTAGATCTTTGAGTTCATCTCATACAAAATGGGAGCAAAACCAAAAGTGTTGCGTTTATATTTTTGTTGAGTGTATAATTACATATTTCACATTCTTTTTCTCCCCACATGGGGCTGTCCTGTTGAATAACCTTCATGCCAAAGTGATATATATGTACCTATGTTAACAGAATGACCATTAATGGCTTTAAATCCTTAGATGACATGTGAGCATTTACCCGATCAGCAATACGTTGCCAATAAGCCTGTCTTGCTTTATTGGCACAATGTGTTTGATTTCCCCCTTAATGTTAATTTAAATTCCTCGTAGCTCCGCATAATAATCTTGCATTCTTCTTCAGTAAAGTAAGGTGACCACGCCATCATTGAAAAATGGTGACGTGCGCTGCAACCTGCCCCTTTTATGTGAATGCGCACAAACTCCAATTAGGTTAACACAGGTTCAACAAATCAACATCTTACTCAGTGTCGTAGTACCAATTAACACCACTTGAGAAAACCAGGTTTTGTCAACCCCGGTTTAAGAGGTTGACCCTGGGTTACATCCGATTAAGTTAACCCCGCTTCATAGTACAGGCCCTGTGAACTTGAGGTGGGTGGATTAATCCTAATATTGATAATATCGATACCAATGCTGGTATTGATATTGAATGATCCTTGTGTAAAAAGATTGATACTCAAGCATTTTTCTCTCCTGCAGGCACTGACTGCTGCGCACACAGATTCATCAAAGTCTACTCTCTGTCTGTAAGAGCAGCACTGCGCTGTGTCACACAACACGGAGCAGCGCACCCTTGTATTGTGGTTTGTCAGTCCTCTACCTCAGGAGACTTTGTTTTAAGTTGTGTTGAGTGATATTTTTTTAAACAAAAATGTTGATTGTGATAATAAAGTATTTTGTTGTCACATAGAATGTTTGGCAAAATTCTATCCTAGGGCTTTTGGATCCTTTGGATCTATGAAGCTTAAATATGAAAAAGTATCGATATCGATATCGGCGATACTGGGCCTGTATTTACTTGGTATTGGCTCAATACCAAAATTCCCGGTGTCGCCCACCTCTAACCGGAACTTTGCTGGCACCGCGGTGCATTCTGGGAAGTGTAGGGAACCACCAGGGGGATTATGAGAAATGTTAAAGTACCGAATGAAAATACTACACACACACTCACACATACACATCCTCAACCGCTTATCCAAGAGCGAGTCGTGGAGCATGAAAATAACCTTCATGGTTAATACAACAGGGAAAAATAAAGGAATGTACTTCCACTATCTTTTGCATTTTGCAGTGCATCCTGAAAGACTTAAAATAAAAGAAGAGGAATTAGCTGTTGCTGTCTACTGGTTGCTACTGCAGGCTAACATGTTTGAAAACACTCGTTTTTTGAAATGGAGGATCATTCATATTGCTTTTCATAACAGAAGGAGAGGGAGTATGAATCCCTTTGAGCCAAAGAAACAAAACCTTGAAGGGATAATCAATATTGTGACTCGTGATAGCATAATGCAATCTGCACTCTCACCACAAGATGGCACTAAATCATACACACTGCAACTAATGAAGTATATTCTCTTTAAGATGTCATGGTTTTTAAAGAAGCTGCACATCTGTTCTGAGTGCAGTGGCAGTCTTTTGACTACATACTTGCACAGAGAGCCAGCATTATTAATATCTGCATTTCTATCTGGATCTGGATTGAGCTGCACATGTTAGTAGTCAGTTATGTGACACCAAAGCCTCAATGCCATCACTTCCAATCTCCATCTCATATTGATATGATCCCTCTCATTGCACACGTGATACAGTTTCACGTATGGAGTTTCATTCCCCCTCTCTCCAATGTGTACCCCCACCTCCAATGGCTTTCCTCAACCTACCCTACTGCCCCTGCAGATCTTATCACATTGGCAAATATAACAATCCATGGACACTCTTGTCTGACCTTGTCCATCACCCACTGGAAAAGGCAGGGGTCAGAGCCCATCCTTGGCACAATCCCACAGCATCTCAGTTTAATATCTCTTACTCTCATGACAACCAAATTTTCTCCATGTTTTTAAAAATTCTGTTAATTGATTCATTTTATACACTGGCAACAAACAGAAGGAAAAACAGAACTTGATTTGCTGAGAAAGAACTTGATATTAACTACAGCACCGTGCTCCTACAGTGCAAACCTCTGCCAATACTAGTTTCCAATTCCTAAAAATTTTACCTTGGAAACATTTTTTTAATGTCAGACTCCTGCTTGAACCCTACTTCTACACCCAACACTAACCATAACCACCCAGACCCCCCCCCCCCCCACCCGCTTCACTATTAATTTTGTGCAGCCACCACAGAATGTATTATAATGAAGGCTGTGACAAAAATGAGGCGCTTTTCATGACAACGTCACGAACCAAAAGATTAATGTACAGTAGTGTTCAGAATAATAGTAGTGCTATGTGACTAAAAAGATTAATCCAGGTTTTGAGTATATTTCTTATTGTTACATGGGAAACAAGGTACCAGTAGATTCAGTAGAGTCTCACAAATCCAACAAGACCAAGCATTCATGATATGCACACTCTTAAGGCTATGAAATTGGGCTATTAGTAACAAAAAAAAAGTAGAAAAGGGGGTGTTCACAATAATAGTAGTGTGGCATTCAGTCAGTGAGTTCGTCAATTTTGTGGAACAAACAGGTGTGATTCAGGTGTCCCCTATTTAAGGATGAAGCCAGCACCTGTTGAACATGCTTTTCTCTTTGAAAGCCTGAGGAAAATGGGACGTTTAAGACATTGTTCAGAAGAACAACGTAGTTTGATTAAAAAGTTGATTGGAGAGGGGAAAACTTATACGCAGGTGCAAAAATTATAGGCTGTTCATATACAATGATCTCTAATGCTTTAAAATGGACAAAAAAAACAAAAAAAAAAACCAAATCAAAACAGAGACACATGGAATAAAACAGAAAACAACCATCAAAATGGATAGAAGAATAACCAGAATGGCAAAGGCTCATCCATTGATCAGCTCCAGGATGATCAAAGACAGTCTGGAGTTACCTGTAAGTGCTGTGACAGTTAGAAGATGCCTGTGTGAAGCTAATTTATTTGCAAGAATCCCCCACAAAGTCCCTCTGTTAAATAAAAGACATGTGAAGAAGAGGTTACAATTTGCCAAAGAACACATCAACTGGCCTAAAGAGAAATGGAGGAATATTTTGTGGACTGATGAGAGTAAAACTGTTCTTTTTGGGTCCAAGGGCCACAGACAGTTTGTGAGACAACCTCCAAACTCTGAATTCAAGCCACAGTTCACAGTGAAGACAGTGAAGCATGGTGGTGCAAGCATCATGATATGGGCATGTTTCTCCTACTATGATGTTGGGACTATATATCATATACCAGGTATCATGGATCAGTTTGGATATGTCAAAATACTTGAAGAGGTCATGTTGCCTCATGCTGAAGAGGACATGTTGCCTTATGCTGAAGAGGACATGCCCTTGAAATGGGTGTTTCAACAAGACAATGACCCCAAGCACACTAATAAATGAGCAAAATATTGGTTCCAAACCAACAAAATTAATGCCTCGCAGATAAGATAAGATAAGAAAAGCCTTTATTCATCCCTCAATGGGGAAATTTCAGTGTCACATCACAGCACAGTGGGAATAGACAGAAGGGCATGCAATAAAACAAATAAGTATCTCTTAAAAAACAAGAACTAAAAAAGCACTGAGTGCCGGGTAAAGCTAAGGCTACCATTGTTCAGTTCAATGCTGCACTGCCGGGATGATATACACTGTCGGGATATAAAAAGATGTGAAGAAGTCATGAAAACTGTGGTTATACAACTAAATACTAGTTTAGTGATTCACAGGATTGCTAAAAAAGCAGTTTGAACATAATAGTTTTGAGTTTGTAGCGTCAACAGCAGATGCTACTATTATTGTGAACACCCCCTTTTCTACTTTTTTTTACTAATAGCCCAATTTCATAGCCTTAAGAGTGTGCATATCATGAATGCTTGGTCTTGTTGGATTTGTGAGAATCTACTGAATCTACTGATACCTTGTTTCCCATGTAACAATAAGAAATATACTCCAAACCTGGATTAATCTTTTTAGTCACATAGCACTACTATTATTCTGAACACTACTGTATATTTCGTGCTGCTGAATCACGACATGCTGTGAGACTGGGTTGGAATTTAAGATTTTTTGTGGTGTTGTCAGTTTTTTTTTTCAACATTTTCAGTTTCTGAATTCTTTTTCAGATAATTTTCACAGAACATTGGTTATCTTTCTTATGCACAATTTCTCATTGGTTTCTGGAACTTGATTTCTGACTGATAAAGGCATAATGTTGTGGGCTGGGGTGTTTGGCTAGCTTTGTTTTTGTTTTCTGTTTCTCCCACCAGGTGGTATGCGTTCAGGACTGAGTGGCTGACGTGTGGCTGAGTAGACCTCACCCTGAACACCTGAGGCTTGTTTTCACATGCAGGTCATCAGGACTCACAGCTGTGGTGTATCTGTCTTGATCAGACCTTGCTGCACTTAAACCTTGAATGCACAGTGTGTGATTACCAGAGACTCGACCTTGTGAGCAGACGTGTGAGATCGACGTCAGGAGATCAATCTCACCATTACGGATGCAGAGACCGCTCCAGGTTTGACGCCACAGTCTGTGAAGGAGGATTGGGTGAGGTCTCACGCTCTTCAGGAAGTCTCACACACTTCCTGAGGTAATTTGGTTTTGGTGACTTTCATGAAGTAATGACAGTGGATTTGGTGTCCCTCACACCTTGTTATATTGAGCTGTTACGCTATGCTAATTGCCTAATCAGCTTCTGCTGCAGTGGAGATTTGAACTGAGTTGTTCCGTGCCTGCAGGGTGAGAAGCTGAGTTATATTAAAGCCAGGAAGTGTTTGCTGATTGTGTGCACCTTTGAGCTGTGTCTCTCTGTGTGGAGAGTGTTGGACTCACCTCATGATTTCTTCCTTCGCAGACTCGGTTTGTCGCGGCCGCCTGGGGGGTGTCGGCGGGGTCCCTGGGTCCGAACTGCTGTGACTCCTGAGAGCGCGCCGTGTTTCCACCTCACCAGACCGCGGACTTTTTGGGTTGTTTATCACTCCACTCACTATTATGTTTATTAAATTCTGTTACCTTTTGAACCGTGCTCTGCTTATTTTATGCTGGGTCCTGTCAAACGCTGGGTCGGTGCTCCGACCACGTCCGACACATAACACATAAACAGGCATAAAATTGGAATCTCCACCCAATTTTGGAGGTGTAGGTAAATCCATAACAGAAAAAAATGAGAGTGACTGAGACACTTAACTGAGATATAATGCAAAATGTACACTAAATGGGCCTTTCAATAATTTAAATGTCCACAAAATCTGTAATATGGATCAGATCCAGATCAAACTTTGTCAGTCAATAAAGGATATAATCCTACACAATGTTCTGAAAGATGAAAGAAATTGGATCTTTTTTAGCTCAACGTTAAAGGATGAGGATTTTTCCAGTCTTCCAAGATTTTTCGTGACTTTGACCTTCACACACACACACACAAAACTAACCAAAAATATGAATTTTTGCAGATTAAAAAGGTTTGATTTGATATAAAACTAAAATATGAAATCTGCCCACTAATGTGACACTAAGGACTCGACGTTCACTGCATTGGCTTATGGATGTAAAGTTAGCAGCTCTATTGTGAAAGACTCACCTCCCTCTACATGATAAAACCTGATACAAATGTGATATATATATGCATCCTAAGTGGCACTACGTGCAGTGGGATTCACTTTTCTTTCTGTTAATTTCTGTGCTTTTGGCGCCATCTGTCGGTAGACTAAGGTAATCATCTTGTAAGACTCCTGCTCTCTTCCAAGAGCTCAGGTATCCGACAATAGTGCCTCCTACTGGTAAAAAACTAAAATTGACAAATTGAAATTATTCGTTATGGAAGTGCTGAAAAGACCATCCCAAATGAGGCTTTTTCACTGGCATATATTTGGTTATCATAATAACTTCATAAGAAAAATACAAGTGAGTTGAATGTCAAAGTGGTGAAAAGTTTATTCATTTCATATCACAAATTGTTCAGATTTAAAATGGCAAACGTATAACCCCAAATCAGAAAACGTTAGCATGGTATGGAAAATGCAAATAAAATAACAACTCTATAGATATATAGCTATAGATGTATAGTGTAGCTATAGACATATCTGTATTTATAGATACAGATATCTATCTATCACCGGCAACATTTCTTTCTACTAACCTACAGAGGGAGAGAGAGGATGGATAGATAGATAGATAAATAGATAGATAGATAGATAGATAGATAGATAGATATTTTTGAGCCACTGCAGTCTGCTTTTAGAACATATCATTCCACAGAGACGGCTCTCACTAAAGTGGTGAATGATCTTCTGCTTACAATGGATTCAGACACCACTACGGTTCTGTTGCTGTTAGATCTCAGTGCTGCATTTGATACAGTGCATCATCATATTCTATTTGACAGACTGGAAAATCATTTTGGGATTACTGGGAATGCTCTTGCATGGTTGTCATACCTGACCAGTCGTTCTCACTGTGTTGTGTTGTACAGTAACATTATCTCTAACCTTAGTGACATGAATTTTGGGGTTCCACAGGGGTCTGTCTTAGGCCCCCTTCTTTTATCCCTTGATATAGCACTCCTTGGGCACATATTGCGGCATTTTGGGATTACCTTTCACTGCCATGCTGATGATACTCAGTTATATGTGCCTATAACTGCTGATAATCTCATCCACACAAGATCCTTAAAAGATTGCCTTCAATCAGTGAAAAGCTAGATGTCTAGGAACTTCCTACTTTTAAACTCTGATAAGACTAAAATGATGGTTCTTGGTCCAGTGAGATATCGGCATCAATTTGACCACCTAATGCTTAGCATGGGCAGGTGTGTCATACATCACACTGACAAAGTGAGGAACCTTGGGGTAATTTTTGATCCTATGTTGTCATTTGACCTCCACATTAAAAATATTACGAGGATTGCTTTCTTCCACCTGTGAAATATAGCGAAGATTCGTCCCATCCTGTCTATGGCTGATGCTGAGACCCTGATTCATGCATTTGTCTCTTCTAGATTGGACTACTGCAACGCTCTATTTTCTGGTTTACCACAGTCCAGCATTAGGGGTCTCCAACTGGTTCAAAATGCTGCTGACAGACTTTTGACACGAAGCAGAAAGTTTGACCACATTACACCCATTTTGGCATCTCTTCACTGACTTCCTGCCCCTGTGAGATCAGATTTTAAGGTTCTGCTACTATCTTATAAAATTGTTCATGGACTGGCACCTCCCTACTTAGCTGACCTAATTAAACCCTACGTACCGGCCCAGGCTTTGTGTTCTCAGGGTGCAGGACTAAATTGTGTCCTGAGGGTGAATAAAAAGTCTGTGGATCACAGACTATCGTGCCCCTGTTCTGTGGAATGATCTCCCTGCGTCAATAAAACAGTCATATTGTGTAGAGAATTTCAAGTCCAGACATAGGACGCACTTATTTTCCCTTTTGTATGACTAGCATACTGGCATAGTATGTTACTATGCTTTTTATTCTTTTAAATTCATTTTATTAGGAAACAGAGCGCCCGCGGCCTCAACTTTATCTAAATTCTGGATCTTTTAGTGACTTAGGGCTAGTGGCCAGTGATCACCTTAGTATTTCTTCTGTTTTTCCTTTTTTAATGCTCACAAATTATATTGTATTTGTTATCTTTCTGATGCCTGATTCTGTTTTTTTCTCTCTCTCTCTGTTTGAGGTGCACCTCCATCCAGAGATGGGTATGGTGTCTGTTTCTGTAGGCCTCCCGTCCTGTGCACCGGCAAAATTTCTTTCGTTTTGTAAATTGTTTTGTTAATTGTGTCAGTAGCATGGCAAGCAGGTCCAAGATGGTCCAAGCAGAGGGTCACCCCTTTGAGTCTGGTCTGCTTGAGGTTTCTTCCTCAAATCAACAGAGTGACTTTTTCCTTACCACTGTCACCTGTGTGTTTGCTCTGGGGGTTGATAAAGTCAGACCTTACTTGTGTGACGCACCTTGAGGCAACATTGTTGCGATTTGGTGTTATATAAATGAAAATAAATTTAAAATAAATTGAACTGAAATTGAAATTGTAATGTTTGAGACTAGCCATGAAATTCTTATTTTTTTTTTTTTTTTTATATTGATTGCTTTTGTTTTTATTTTGGCTTTTCATTCTCTTAACATTAGTTATCTTGTCAGCACATTTTCATGCTTCCCTTCTTCCCTTGATTGATTTTGTTTTTTTTTTCCTAAAATTAGGAATTCTTGTCAACACATTTTTATGCTTTTTACTGAGCATATTAATTTAGAGACAGTCCCTAAACTACCAAATACAAGCTACATCCTCTCCCTCCCTCTTTCTCTGTCTCTCTGTCAGTCTTTCTCTCTCTCTCCCCCTCTCTCTCTCGCTCTCTCTCTTCCCTTCTTGCCTTGCTCTCCTTCTCCACCCAGCAGTGTCTGAGGATGCGTGGATACTGAGAAGGAAGATCGTAGCTGCAATGAAACCGAGCCACAGAGGGAGAGAGGAGGTAAAGATGCTGCACACAGTGGGATGGAGTGTATTGGAAGCCAGTGGAGGCAGCTGCTGTGTTTTCATTCTGGACTGAACATGGAGCAGGGACAGCAAAACAACAAGAGGATGGAGACAATGAAAACACAGCTTGGCATTATAACATATTCATTAATTATGAAGCAGTTTATAAAATCAGGTCTCATTAAGTACCACCTCTTCTGCAGAACTGCCTGAAAATATGAAGACAAAGTGACTCGAAATGTTGAAAACTTGCTGCTGACAATCGGGATTCAAGGATTAAACAATAAGGTACGGCTGCAATAAAGAAAATAGTTTTTCCTTACGTTTATTCTTTAAGTGTGCAACATTGCAACAAATATTTTGCTCTGCAGAGCACAAAGATTGATTCATTGATATTATATGGAAGCAGTTGGGCAATTGACATGAGGCAGTGACAGCACTATGCAAAAGTTTTAAGGGCAGCTAATATGCCAAAAAGTTTTAAAAATAATGTGTGGGGGGGGGGGGGGGGGGGGAACTAGTAAATGTATGAAAGAAATTGAAAGAAAAAAGTAAAATATGTGTCCTCTTTTCAGCTTTAGTGCCTGAACTCATTTTGTTTGTCTCCTGCAATTTAAATCGTACATCTATAATATGCCGTCCATAGTCCAACTGATCAAGTTGTTGCAATCTGATATTTAATTCACAAGATGAAACAAAATACTGTCTTCGTGATCTTGGTTTTGCATCGTGACGTATCTGTGAAGTAGTTTTGATGTAATCCTTAAAATTCTACAAAGTGAAATCCTGGTCTAGAATCTGGATCCGGATCCAGATCATTGCCAAAATTGAATGGAGTCTTCCGAGGCCTAACACCAATGTGTAGTGAAAATTTGGTGAAATTCCGTTAAGTAGTTTTAATGTAATCCCCAAAAACCGACAAAGTGAAGCATACAAATTGAAATCCTGATCAGGATCCAGATCCAGATTACCAAAATTCAGCGGAGTCTTCTATGGCCTAATATGTATCTATGGTGCAAATTTGGTGAGAATCTGTGAAGTAGTTTTGACATAATCCTTAAAAGCCAATATAAAGTGAAATCTTGTTCCAGAATCCAGATCCAGATCACCTCCAAAATTTAATGGAGTCTTCTGTGCCCTAATATCGATCTGTGGTGAAAATTTCATCAAAATCTGCACAGTAGTTTTGGTGTAATACTGCTAAAAGTCAGACAAGACGAATAAATAAATGCCAATGATTTTATTAGCGTAGCAGATGTAACTACCACATGCAGCTGATGTCGCTGCTCCTTAAAGTGCTACTGCTTGTTCAAATAAGTCATGGCCTCATTTGGGGTTGTCACAGATGGAGATAGATGGATGGATGGATGTTGAGTACATGTTTTAGTACAAGTTTTGCGCTGAATGCTCTTCCTGACACAACTCCACATTACATGGAGAATGGGCAGGGGTGGTCTTGTACTGGGAACCTTCTGCTCTGGAGACAAGCAGACTAACTGCTTGTCTGCCACCTACTACTCTAAGATGCCGTACATCTAAAACTCCTAGGACCTGCTTGCTGTGAGGCTTCCGTGCAAACCACTATTCCACCGTGGCACGATCAATCAAAATGAGTCAAATAAAAAAAAAATGGGAGGCAGGGTGGTTTAGTGTTTAGAACTGTTGTCTTACAGCAAGCAGGTCTGGGACTGCTTCTGGTCCTTTCTGTGTGGAGTTTTCATGATCTCCCTGTGTCTGTGTGGGTTTCCTCCAGGCCGTCCAGTTTCCTCCCACTATCAAAAACATACTTATGTTGGGTCTGCTCCTTTTTCTGCCCTTGACCAGGGAAGCATCTTTATAAGTACGTCCCCCAGATGTCGGAGTGTGACTGCCCACTGCCCCTAGTGGTTCGACTGTGTGCAACTATAATTAGGATCAGTTAAATGCAGAGCACACATTTCATTGTAGGTACTGATCTATGTACAATGACAATAAAGGCTCTTCTTCTTAGAAATGTTTTTTCCTGACGGAAGAAGCTTAAAAATGCAACAAATGTTTCATTGCATATATGTGTGGCATTTATGGGAGAGGCAGAAGGGAGATCATAGCCAATGATCTTAGATGCTGTGCAAAAAAATTATTTGCATTTGTCACCTCTCAAAGGCACTAGAATTGCTGTACCACACTAACTGAAAAATGTGAAGACACTATCTATCTATCTATCTATCTATCTATCTATCTATCTATCTATCTATCTATCTATCTATCTATCTATCTATCTATCTATCTATCTATCTATCTATCTATCTATCTATCTATCTATCTATCTATCTATCTATCTATCTATCTATCTATCTATCTATCTATCTATCTATCTATCTATCTATCTATCTATCTATCTATACAGTTTATCCAGAAAGTATTCACAGTTGTTTACTTCATCCACATTTTGACATGTTACAGCGTTTTCTAAAAATGGATGAAATTCATTTTTTCCTCAAAATTCTACACACAATACCCCATAATGACAATGTGAAAAAACTTCTTTTTTTTTTTTTTTTTTTAGATTTTTGCAAATTTATTAAAAACTAAGAAATTATATCCAGGCTGTGAATACATACAGTTGTGCTCAAACATTTACATGTCCTGTCAGAATATAAGTGATAACACAAAACTCATGGTTAGTGGTTGAATAAAGCCATTTATTGTCAAACAACTGTGTTTACTCTGTTTACTCTTTAAATCATGATAGCAGAAACTACCCAAATGCCCCTTATCAAAGGTTTACATACCACTGTTCTTAATAGCAGTGTATTGCCCCATTTAACATGAATGACAACTTGGAGTCTTTTGTGGTAGTTGTGGACGAGGCTCTCTGTTGCTAAAGCCGCCACTGAATATGTCTTGGACTTTATTTACATCAGTTATGAAAAGTTATCATGAAGTTATCAAAAACTGGGTGACTGTGCAAGAAGAAGAGTGAGAAAAGCCACAAAGACACCCAGACAACCCAGAAGAAGTTATCGGCTTATGTGGCTGTGACTGGAAAAATTATGCACAGTGCAAGCTTTGCATTTTGTGTATACAACTTCATGATGAAGTGGTATAGAGGAGGATTTTCTTAAAAAGAAGATCTGAAAGTTTAGCTGCAAATTGCCAGAAAGTACATCTGAGATGCAAGCCTGGATTTGATCTGTTTTGTTGAAAGAATATCCCTCTCCTCTCTACTTTACTATGAAGCTAAGGGTGGTGATGCAAAATGCAAAATTAAGCAAAATACTTATGTACATGTGATTTCTTAGTTTTCTTTTTACTTATTTATTTATTTTTTAATTAATTTGCAAACCCCCCCCCCCTTTTTTTTTCCATTTTGTCCTTATGGGTTGTTGTGAATAGAATTTTGAGGGAAAATAATTTACATTTTCAATTAATTTATTTTGGAATAAGGTTTAAACATAACAAAATGGAAGTGGAAAAAGTGAAGCGCCGTGTGTACTTTTCCAGATGCACTATATATATATATATATATATAAAGCCAAGTGGCCTCTGTGAGCATGCGTGTGTATGGCTTTGATCATGGAGAAACTGGGGAGACCTGACCTTTGCCGTTTGGTATGCTTATGTATTTTTGGTCAAGGATGAACGCCGTCAAAATGGTACATTGATAGGACAAATGATTTTTGGAAAAACTGCAGATATTAATCAACAAGAGGAAATGATGGACATTGATAATTACATTCTGGACTCACTAGCCGTTCCAGCAAGTCATCTATATATTAAAAGTGAAGGGGTCTATGTGTACATGTGTGTGTGTGTGTGAGTGTGTGTGTGTGTGTGTGCATACCTTCAAACATGGACAAACTGGGGAGAGCTGACATTTGCCATATATATATATGTGTGTGTGTGTACGCGTGTATAGGGCCAGATTTACTCAATTTTGAAATCATGATAGAAATTAGGGCCAAGAATTTGCAATAGGAGACCACCCTTACGCGTCTCTTTCTTCTGCATCTAGGTTTCTTCTGCAATGCCTCTCACTCTAAGCTTTTCCTCCTGTTCTCTTAGATTATCAGAATTTTGAGTCAATCCGGCAAGAGATGGGGAGGCGAGTTGCTGACCTGACCACTCCAGTTCCAGTTTTAGGTGTCCCTGCCCTGGTTGGAGTGCGCAGTTGGAAGACAACAGGAGAGGACAGAATCGGAGGAGCCGTAATTCAGACTGGGGGGCTTCAGTGCAGCGTCAGTATCCAGACATCCCCTGGGATAAGGAGAGCACCTGCATATCTCAGTGTAAAGCTAACAGATACACTCTCTGCATCGTCAGATATTTACAGCATCACTCAATCGTCTAGTAGTTACACTGCATCAGAAACAGAGAACTATGAAACACAAGTGTTAGTAAAGCGTGACAAGGACATAAGGACTGTTTTAAAAAACAAAACTGGAGAAACTAGAAGAAAAAAAGAAGTGACGTTTAAAGCGCTTACAGATGAGACCTCTTATTCATCCATTGAGAAAAACAGCAAGACGTACTGCTATGCCAGGGCAATCAAAACAAACCCACACTGTACAGGGGATGCAGCTGTCACCAGGACTAGAGCAAAGCCCGTTTGCCGTTACACAAATGGCAGTGTTGTTGATTCTGATGCAATCGGTGGCATTAGCATTGATAACGATGAAAACGAGCCCACTGAAGGAGCTGCTTCTCGTTTAAAGGATCGGTTCAAACCGCAAGGTGATTATGCAGAACAACCCAGGGAGACACTGTCGTTATCTGATGTCCAACCTTTCAGTGTGCCGCGAAAAATATGCAGCCTCTGTGGTGGAAGACAATCTATAAATACCAGAGCTGCCACATTCAGGCAGAAGAATTACATCAATGACGCCTGCCAAGGAGGCAAAGTGCCAAAAACAGTTTTCCCCTCACTGTCAAAGGCGACACATTTCCAGAGGTTGCACACTGAGAAATGCAAAGACGTTGAGGCCATTACAAACACAACAAAAGTTACGGTCAAACCACCACTGCAATGTCTTAATAAAGTGGATCACAGCAAACAACTGCACCCTTTATGTGCTGTGCATTCTATCAGCGGACACCCTAAGGGCAGTTACGCTACACTCTCCGATACATCGGCCACTCTCCATGCAAAAACAATCACCGTTACAAAAGCAACTATTGAAACAAGACAAGCTGAATCAAGTTTGCAATCTGTTGAAAAAGAGTCACAGGTGGCCACAGTTGCAACAACAAGCGACTTGCATTCAAACACTTATCCTGAGTGTCCAAAAAGTCCACAGAACAACACCCAAAATGTAGATGAAAATGCATCAGCCACTTCTCAATCAAGTATCTCAACCACAGGTCCTGGACTAACCAATAACAATGCATGCAATGCAAACACAGGACTTGCCTCAAGTACAACTGTACCTCCTAAACATGCTTATGCTCCACAGAAAACAATACCCCAAACTAGCCCACACAGGACATCGAATTACTCCACCCTCACACAAAAAAATCCATTTTTAGACTCCACTCACAGCTCGCAAACAACTTCACACCATCCCCTGAGTTCTGCACCTGAACCACCCCATGAATCACAAGAAAACGTAGAATCAAATAGTGAGAGCAAATGCAAATCCAAACATTTCCCCACTAAAGTCACAGCAACACAAATCGGCCGATTTCACCCAAACTGCTCAGAGCCTGGATGGCAGCTTCTACTTGACAAAGCTTCTCAAAACAAAACGCCAACTCCAATTAAACACCAAGAATGCACAGCAAAAGTGACAGCAAACACGACCACAAACTCCCCTCCGACAAGGAACAACACTGTATGCAAAGTACTACCCCTTACCAACAGTTCAGCCAATGTGATACATCCAAAATCAACTGGAAGCTGCATGTTTCTATCAAGTACAGCTTCACCAGATGCAACACTGCACAGCAAAGCACTTCAAAATGAAGCACTACATACAAGTAAGCCCGAACACACACAAATCAAAATGTACACCAGTAAGGGATCCAGTTATTGTGTTGTTCCTGAGCTGTCACCAACCGAGCTGCTGCAACAGAGCCGAGCCGCTGACAACACAGTCGCCGATGTTTCCTACACATTGTTCAACCACAACAAACAACAGCGTGTTATCGGTTATGCTAGCTCTCAAGCTACAGACAGTAATTCAACCAATTGTTCACAATTATGTACTGATAATCGCTGCAATCTAATCAAAGAATTAACCATGCTGCAGTCAAAAGAGCATGAAAATTCAAATTTATTACAGTTCGCTCATCCTCAGAATTACATTTCTCTAATTAAGTCAAACAGCTCTTGTCTGCAGGGTTGCATAAATACAAAACAACAAAGGCTGGCACATTATCAAGGACATACAGAAACAGACCACGAGGGA
This sequence comes from Thalassophryne amazonica, assembly GCF_902500255.1. Taxonomy (NCBI): domain Eukaryota; kingdom Metazoa; phylum Chordata; class Actinopteri; order Batrachoidiformes; family Batrachoididae; genus Thalassophryne; species Thalassophryne amazonica. The sequence goes on from NC_047111.1 coordinate 96,645,892, forward strand.
CACGGTGCGATATGCCCAACAGGAAAAACAGCCAAAGGGACAAATTCAAATGCAGAACTTTTCACCTCCAGGATATCAGATAGCCATGCAAATGATAAGCTTGAATCCAGACCTGATCAACAGATACATCAGAGTTGGTCAACAACGTCTGACAGAGCAGAAACCAAATGTGAGCCCACGAATGCTCCATTGGCACCCGCAACGGGAAATATCAAACCCATCACTGAGACTCTAGGCCAACAAAACTGGGACTCTTATACAACATGCACAGGTTCAGCGCTTTCCTTCATTACACAACCTTCATTTGTCAGTGCAGCAGAACTCAGCGCCCACACGACTACAAAGCAGTCAGTAACATTGCAGTCGGAATCCTGCTTCCATTGTAATAAGGTGCAAGCAATCATCCGGCCGGATTTGAAGTTCAGGCCTGATTCCCCTCAGCCGTCCCTGGAGGACACACGCCTGGCTCACTCCCACCTGCAGGATGCTGCCCTGCTGCTGCCTCCTTCCCCACAGTGCTATAAATCAGCAGCTCTGCAGCAGAGGCTGGAGGCTGTGGAGGCCAACCTGGCAGCCAACAAGGACCGGATCACTACGCTACTCAACATTATCCATGACCTGGAGACAAGCCACACGCCCACCAGAGGGTAAGAGCACATGTTTTTGTACCTGTTAAAGATGTGATCAATCTTACAAATGTGCTTTACATGTTCTTTTAAGCTGTAAAGGAATGTAAACTATGAGTCATCAGTTGTCCTTTCTGGAGATTGTACTAAGGTAATGCGGGTGTAAGTGACCAGTGCTTAAGTAACAAAACAGGCACAGGCACAACAACCTTCATAATTACCTCCGCCAAGGAGGTTATGTTTTCAGTTGAGTTTGTTTGTTTGTTTGTCTGTCTGTTTGTCAGCAGGATAACTCAAAAAGTTTTGAAGGGATTTTGATGACATTTTGTGGATTGGTTGGAAATGACAAGAGGAACAAGTGATTAAATTTTAGTGGTGATCCGGATCACGATCCGGATCCAGGAATTTTTTAAAGGATTCTTCACCATTGCGGGATAGGGGGAATTTTGACATTCTAGTTTCTAACTCCACAAAAACAAGGCAGAAAGGCTTGAAAAAAAATTAGGGTGTATCCATCCATCCATCCATCCATCCATCCATCCATCCATCCATCCATCCATCCATCCATCCATCCATCCATCCATCCATCCATCCATCCATCCATCCATCCATCCATTTTCTTCCACTTTATCCGGAGTTGGGTCACGGGTGCAGCAGCTCAAGCAAAGCCACCCAGACCTCCCAATCCACACACAGCCAATTACGGTGTAACATAGTCAAATGTTCTATCAAACAACAAAGTGTGGTGGTGACCGGATGCGGATTCCGGATCTGGTGATCCAGAATATGCAAAAATATAGGGAAAATAGAAAATGTGTCAGTGCGAGGTGACAAATGAAGCTAGAGATGCACAACTAACACCATATTGTAGGTTAATCCGTACTGATTCAGTAAGATGTCATCAGATTTGATGTAGCTTCAAATGTTATGGAGCTAGATCCAGAAGAAAACCGCCATTACCGAAAAATCATTTTTATACAATAACGTTTGAACTAATAAAGACATAAAAGTGATTCCAATTTCTAGTGCTATGTTTTCATGGTCAAGGATGTCAAATATAAAGGAAAGAAAAGTGTATGTATCATAGTTTTGGTTGTAACACTGAATTGTTGAATTGATCACTGTGCCAAGGAGGGAATCTCTTTAGGGTCAGTGACCCTACGGCCTTGTGTAGCACATGCAACACTTAAAAAATAGTTCTATTTCAGAATTTACTGTTATTTATTTAGAGAAGTGTTTCATAAATGTTAAAAAAAATCATATATTTGCAGTTTAGTTGAATAATGAATTGAATTTTGTCTCTTATTTGTTTTTGTCTATAAACACATGCAATATCAATATCAGTGCTCAGATGACAGTAGCTTCTGGGAAAGGTGCAAGTTGCAATAAACTGTGATGCCAAGCGCTAAGGATACATGCTATCCAGTCACAGCAGATGAAACTTTTTTACTACTGAGCAAACATCGTTAGACTTTTTTAGGTTCAATGATTCCACGGCGTGTAGATGTTATGGCGTCAGTGACCCCATGGCTTTGGCGGAGGTTTGCACTCTCCGAGTGCTTCTAGTTTACGTTTTCTTTTTCATGTTTGTGAATTCAATCAAACATGTTTATTTAACATCAGACAAATTCAGTATTTGCAGAAAAAGGACTGCATTCGGTATGTGGGAATTACACACAGTGTGATAATGACAGTTTTATAATTGTACTTTCATGTTAAACAATTATGATCCTTTAGTCTGCGCATGCCAGATTTCTTTCAATTAATACCATAGGGCCCCTTCACACATAGTACGAATAAATACAAATCAGGGTGAATCATGGCGGAACAGCTCGTATAAGCAAAGCACGTAAACATCGAGCTGACGGGCAGGTGTGAACGATCCCTCTGCGATGGTTTTGTGCACACGATGGTGTTGTGCACGAGCATGCATGAAACCATCGCAGCGGGAACACAATGCGAGCAGCTGGAGCATGTGTAACCACATCGCGCAGCTGCTGTGAACAAAAAAAATGAAATACATGCCACCCACAGGATTCGAACCTGCAATTTACAACGTCTCTGATTGCCAGCCAGAAACTTTACCACTGTGCTACCATTGATGGCCTGAAAAGGTGCGGAAAAATGCCTGAAATCAACAAGGAGATGGACGTATTTAAAAAAATAAAACCACATACCATAAAATACTGCATTTCATTGAATCCCTCTTATCAAGTGGACAATACAAGTATGAACCATCTGTTCCTCTGCAGATGACCCATGGTCACAGACATACAGTCATGAAATGACATGAATGGAGCAGTGCGCTCTTATCATGTCCACATCTGCTAAACCCACCGTGTCCAGACGGCCCTGCACATGTGTCTGACCCGATACACGTGTCTTGTGGACGGCGCACCACAGGACGGACACCATGTCATGTGGAACAGAGCTCACGTGGGTGACATAAATGGACTGCATTTATATCGTGTTATTCCATCAGACGCTCAAAGTGTTTTACACATCAATGCCTCACATTCACCCCGATGTCAGGCAGCCACCATGCAGGGCACCCACTACACACCTGGAGCAAGTAGGGGATTAAGGACCTTGCCCAAGGTCCCTTAGTGATTTTCCAGTCAGGCTGGGATTTGAATTCTCTGGTCTCAAGCCCAACGCTTTTAACCACTAGACCATCACCTCCCCTACTTGACATTCAGATCGCCCACTGCATGTTATGATCTGACGGTCTGTATCACCTGGGGCAGCGTGTCAATGTGCGCACTGTACTCGCTCTCCAGCCCGTCGCAAAACCGATATATGGTTTTATGTATTTCCACGTGAGGACAGCAAGCACACATGTGCGTGTCCGTCAAAACACGGTACATGTTCTGCAGCTGTGACGTCCAGGACCAGAGATGTCAATGGCTGTTGCTGTTGGGAGCCAGCCACACCCCTCTGTCCATTCAGCGCACAGACTAATGTGTCACTCTGTGATCAGATGAGAGGCTGAAGCACACGCACACCATGTGTTGGGGGAGCGGGAGGAGCGGGGGGAGCAGTGGGGAGCACGTGAAACACACGCACACTTTTTGTGGGGGGAGCCGATGCATGGCATGCCACATGTGTACTTGGCAACTTCATAGTTGTCGGGGCACTTAGACAAATTTACTTGAAAGTGATTGTCTGCTGACTGTTTTCGTGGTAATAGCGTGAATGGCCTCACATTTTCTAAATGCCAAGAGAGCGGTGTTAGATATTTGTGTGTGTCATCTGGAATTTGGCCAACACCTGCCATGAGAAGGATCAAATGGGCTCTCACAGGGCACACTCTGTCTTTCAGCCGCTGGTGTGTGCAAATAGTTGGAGCAACAGGTGTACAAGGCGTTGGAAGCAGTAGCGACACATGTATGAGGCACTGGAGACAGATCAGATTTTTCACAATTGGCATGCAGTTGCACGAAAACAGGCAAAAAGGCAAAACTTTCTCATGTGGAATCTGACTGACAGTCTGCACACATACCGTGCAACAGCCACTGACATAGCGCAGCACACACGCGAAAGTCGAGCAGCACTGGGGCCACTTTTATAGGTGCAAGGATTTGCACATGAATACCACACAGCACTCTCACAGATGTTCAGCACGGCTGAGATGATGACGTTTGTGCACACAGTTCTCAGGATAGATGTGGGCTATTACATAGTTATTTTGTGAAAGAGGCTGTGAAATTTCCCCCGACTTCAGGCAGAAAAAGCACGATAAATAATAAATAAATCAATGGACGCGTCGCTGGAGAGGTGTTCCGGACACGTCCCATTGGGAGGAGGCCCCGGGGAAGACGCAGGACACACTGGAGGGACTACATCTCTCGGCTGGCTGGGGAACGCCTTGGGGTTCCCCTGGAGGAGCTGGGGGAGGTGTGTGTGGATCGGGAGGTCTGGGCGGCTTTGCTTGAGCTGCTGCCCCCACGACCCGACTCTGGATAAAGCGGAAGAAAATGGATGGATGGATGGATGGATGGAACTGTAAACAACCACTCAGGGACTTACAGAAAGATCTCCACTGATCCATTGATGTCCTCACAGACAATGAAAATAGAAACAATAAATCAAGATTACCTTATCCACGTTGTCCACAGGTGAAGTCCACTGTCCAGTGGCGGTTCTATATTGAATTACTCCATGGGCGAGACCCCCTCCGAGTGCCCCCCCCCCAATTTTTTTTACAATAACGTGCACAATCTCTACCCACCTCCAACAATGCCAAAACACAATGAGGCAATTCTGCACAAAACAGTATAAGTTATCAGAACTTCAATCAATATACATAAAAGTGGCAAATACTGTATATACAATCTGACTCATCATTCAGATGGGAAAAATATGTGTGTTTTCAATAAAAATTATATTGAGCCATATCACTTCCTGTTTCGGAGCACAGCGGTGTTTTGCTGTATCTGTTAGCTGTTTAATCTGCGCAGCTAGATTGATCTAGTTAACTAGATAACGATTTGTTTCACAGTGTAATCTTCACGTGCCTTAACTAAAGCACTCCCTCTGCTGAATCACCTCTAAATTATTTACACATTATTCACTTTGTGTGTTTTTAGGAATCCGCTAGCTTAGCGCAGCTACTAGCTCTTAGCCGGTTTAGCATGGCAGCTTCTCCTGTCTCCCCCGCACTTTTCTGCTCTGGGTGTGAAATGTTTAGTTATTCCTCTGGCTCCTTTAGCAGTAATGGTACTTGTAATGTGTAGCTTATTCGTAGCTTTGGAGGCCAGGCTGGGCGAATTGGAGACTTGGCTCCGCACCTTGAAAAATCCTACAGCTAGCCAGGCCCCTGTAGTCGGTGCGGACCAAGGTAGCTTAGCCACCGTTAGTTTCCCTCCGGCAGATCCCGAGCAGCCGGGAAAGCAGGCCGACTGGGTGACTGTGAGGAGGAAGCGTAGTCCTAAACAGAAGCCCCATGTACACCGCCAACCTGTTCACATCTCTAACCATTTTTCCCCACTCAGCGACACACCCGCCAAGGAACAAACTCTGGTTATTGGCGACTCTGTTTTGAGAAATGTGAAGTTAGCGACACCAGCAACCATAGTCAATTCTTCCGGGGGCCAGAGCAGGCAACATTGAAGGAAATTTGAAACTGCTGGCTAAGACTAAGCGTAAATTTGGTAAGATTGTAATTCACGTCGGCAGTAATGACACACGGTTACGCCAATCGGAGGTCACAAAAATTAACATTGAATCGGTGTGTAACTTTGCAAAAAAAATGTCGGACTCTGTAGTTTTCTCTGGGCCCCTCCCCAATCGGACGAGGAGTGACATGTTTAGCCGCATGTTCTCCTTGAATTGCTGGCTGTCTGAGTGGTGTCCAAAAAATGAGGTGGGCTTCATAGATAATTGGCAAAGCTTCTGGGGAAAACCTGGTCTTGTTAGGAGAGACGGTATCCATCCCACTTTGGATGGAGCAGCTCTCATTTCTAGAAATCTGGCCAATTTTTTTAAATCCTCCAAACCGTGACTATCCAGGGTTGGTACCAGGAAGGAGAGTTGTAGTCTTACACACCTCTCTGCAGCTTCTCTCCCCCTGCCATCCCCTCATTACCCCATCCCCATAGAGACGGTGCCTGCTCCCAGACCACCAATAACCAGCAAAAATATATTTAAGCATAAAATTCAAAAAGAAAAAATAATATAGCACCTTCAACTGCACCACAGACTAAAACAGTTAAATGTGGTCTATTAAACATTAGGTCTCTCTCTTCTAAGTCCCTGTTAGTGAATGATATAATAATTGATCAACATATTGATTTATTCTGCCTTACAGAAACCTGGTTACAGCAGGATGAAAATGTTAGTTTAAATGAGTCAACACCCCCGAGTCACACTAACTGCCAGAACGCTCGTAGCACGGGCCAAGGCGGAGGATTAGCAGCAATCTTCCACTCCAGCTTATTAATTAATCAAAAACCCAGACAGAGCTTTAATTCATTTGAAAGCTTGACTCTTAGTCTTGTCCATCCAAATTGGAAGTCCCAAAAACCAGTTTTATTTGTTGTTATCTATCGTCCACCTGGTCGTTAGTGTGAGTTTCTCTGTGAATTTTCGGACCTTTTGTCTGACTTAGTGCTTAGCTCAGATAAGATAATTATAGTGGGCGATTTTAACATCCACACAGATGCTGAGAATGACAGTCTCAACACTGCATTTAATCTATTGTTAGACTCGATTGGCTTTGCTCAAAATGTAAATGAGTCCACCCACCACTTTAATCATACCTCAGATCTTGTTCTGACTTATGGTATGGAAATTGAAGACTTAACAGTATTCCCTGAAAACCCCCTTCTGTCTGATCATTTCTTAATAACATTTACATTTACTCTGATGGACTACCCAGCAGTGGGGAATAAGTTTCATTACAGTAGAAGTCTTTCAGAAAGTGCTGTAACTAGGTTTAAGGATATGATTCCTTCTTTATGTTCTCCAGTGCCATATACCAACACAAGGCAGAGTAGCTACCTAAACTCTGTGAGTGAGATAGATTATCTCATCAATAGTTTTATATCCTCATTGAGGACAACTTTGGATGCTGCAGCTCCTCTGAAAAAGAGAGCCTTAAATCAGAAGTGCCTGACTCTGTGGTATAACTCACAAACTTGCAGCTTAAAGCAGATAACCCATAAGTTGGAGAGGAAATGGTGTCTCACTAATTTAGAAGATCTTCACTTAGCCTGGAAAAAGAGTCTGTTGCTCTATAAAAAAGCCCTCCGTAAAGCTAGGACATCTTTCTACTCAACACTAATTGAAGAAAATAAGAACAACCCCAGGTTTCTTTTCAGCACTGTAGCCAGGCTGACAAAGCGTCAGAGCTCTATTGAGCTGAGTATTCCTTTAACTTTAACTAGTAATGATTCATGACTTTCTTTGCTAATAAAATTTTAACTATTAGACAAAAAATTACTCATAACCATCCCAAAGACATATCGTTCTCTTTGGCTGCTTTCAGTGATGCCGGTATTTGGTTAGACTCTTTCTCTCCGATTGTTCTGTCTGAGTTATTTTCATTAGTTACTTCCTCCAAACCATCAACATGTCTATTAGACCCCATTCCTTCCAGGCTGCTCAAGGAAGCCCTACCATTAATTAATGCTTCGATCTTAAATATGATCAATCTATCTTTATTAGTTGGCTATGTACCACAGGCTTTTAAGGTGGCAGTAATTAAACCATTACTTAAAAAGCCATCACTTGACCCAGCTATCTTAGCTAATTATAGGCCAATCTCCAACCTTCCTTTTCTCTCAAAAATTCTTGAAAGGGTAGTTGTAAAACAGCTAACTGATCATCTGCAGAGGAATGGTCTATTTGAAGAGTTTCAGTCAGGGTTTAGAATTCATCATAGTACACAGCATTAGTGAAGGTTACAAATGATCTTCTTATGGCCTCAGACAGTGGACTCATCTCTGTGCTTGTTCTGTTAGACCTCAGTGCTGCTTTTGATACTGTTGACCATAAAATTTTATTACAGAGATTAGAGCATGCCATAGGTATTAAAGGCACTGCGCTGCGGTGGTTTGAATCATATTTATCTAATAGATTACAATTTGTTCATGTAAATGGGGAATCTTCTTCACAGACTAAGGTTAATTATGGAGTTCCACAAGGTTCTGTGCTAGGACCAATTTTATTCACTTTATACATGCTTCCCTTAGGCAGTATTATTAGACAGCATTGCTTAAAGTTTCATTGTCACGCAGATGATACCCAGCTTTATCTATCCATGAAGCCAGAGGACACACACCAATTAGCTAAACTGCAGGATTGTCTTACAGACATAAAGACATGGATGACCTCTAATTTCTTGCTTTTAAACTCAGATAAAACTGAAGTTATTGTACTTGGCCCCACAAATCTTATAAACATGGTGTCTAACCAGATCCTTATTCTGGATGGCATTACCCTGACCTCTAGTAATACTGTGAGAAATCTTGGAGTCATTTTTGATCAGGATATGTCATTCAATGCGCATATTAAACAAATATGTAGGACTGCTTTTTTGCATTTGCGCAATATCTCTAAAATTAGAAAGGTCTTGTCTCAGAGTGATGCTGAAAAACTAATTCATGCATTTATTTCCTCTAGGCTGGACTATTGTAATTCATTATTATCAGGTTGTCCTAAAAGTTCCATGAAAAGCCTTCAGTTAATTCAAAATGCTGCAGCTAGAGTACTGACAGGGACTAAAAGGAGTGAGCATATCTCACCCATATTGGCCTCTCTTCATTGGCTTCCTGTTAATTCTAGAATAGAATTTAAAATTCTTCTTCTTACTTATAAGGTTTTGAATAATTAGGTCCCATCTTATCTTAGGGACCTCGTAGTACCATATCACCCCAATAGAGCGCTTCGTTTTGACCGTTGGGGTTTTTCCGTAATTATTGTATGGCTTTGCCTTACAATATAAAGCACCTTGGGGCAACTGTTTGTTGGCGCTATATAAATAAAATTGATTTGATTTGATTTGATTTAACAGATTTACAATTCCCCCATACTTAAATTTGGTTTGTGTGCTCCTCTATGGCTCGATAAGATGCTTCCAGCATGCATGTACAAGCTGGACTGTGCATTCAACACCGTGGCAGGACAGGATGCATAGGCATCATGATCCTTTCCAAGTGCTCCGATTAAAAATAAAATAAAAGATTGAAGCCAGAGTGCTGACATTATCTGGCCAGCACAGCGTACACGCATGTGCTGCGGGTGGTCGCTGACCATGAGCATTAAACTCAAATCCACCACTGTCCTCAGAATAATAAATAAATAAATACAAAAAAAAAAATCCGGATTGTGCAGGTTGTCCATGGGACAGGATATGTTCAGCCCGTGCGTGCATCTCGATTGTGCACCAACATTAAACTTAAATCTATTTCTGTCATTGGAAAAATAAATAAATAAACAATAAATCTGTTCCATTCATCTCATCTGTGGCTGGATAGGACACGTCCAGCTCACTCATGCGTGTGCACAGTGGGTGGGTACCAGCTGGCTGCAGAGTGGGGTGGCTGGAGGCTGCTGGAGTGTTCAGTCACTTCCAGAAGCCATGTTCCTTCCCAATCATGTAAAAGGAAATGTGTGTCAACCCCTCAAAAGTTGTCTGACATGTTGCCAGTAGTGGGCACAGTTCAGCTAATCCACTAACAGATAATTATCAAAGTTAATGTTTTTGTTAGCGGATTAGCTTTTCAGATAACCATCTGAGGGCCAATTATCTTCCGATAAATTTAGTTCTGATAACTTTCAGTCCGCTCACTTTTTTTTTTTTGCTGGTAAAGTGAGCAAAGTTTAACGGTCAAAAACATTTGTAAACCCTAAAATCAAACATTTTAGTCTCTGTCGTCTGTTTGTGGCAGAATGGCTGTCACTTGCTGATGACATCATCATTAAGCACAAGACGTGATTGGCTGGTCGATGCAGGGAGCATTGTGGGTAGTGTAGTTCAGGTTCACTTTGGACGTTACAGTGTAACCTTCGGCTCGACACAGAAACAAAACAGACTAATTTTAACATTATTTTATTTTATTTCTTTTTGGCTGATGGGATAGTTTAATTGCCAAGAGATCTCATGGCGCAGCCGTGTTACTGAGGGACTTTTCTTCACTGTTTAGACACCGTTTTAGATAATCAGGATGCTTTATGTGGATTATTCTTCTTCAGAATTTAATGAATCCCACTGAAACTAACAGGTAAGAATTGACATTTACTGTGTGTATTTTACTCTGCCAATCAATGTATTAATGGACGTATTTCAGTTGTTTAAGCCGCAGGGTTCAAAGCCTGTGAAAAAAGCAGCAGGTTTTAGTTCGTAAATGATGGTGTATGTAATACCGAGATAAACTGTGACTCCTAATACTGTGTTTTACTGCTTTTGAAAGATGATGACAGTGTTTGGGGTTTTATTTTTTTATTCATTTATTTTTTGTGTGTTCTTTTTGTGTTTGTGATCCTTGAATTTACCCAACAGCCCCTGCAGCACTTAAAGTGAAACTGGCTTATCAGAAGATGACAGTATAATCTGATGTGGCCATGTCCCAATCAGTACTAAAAGTTATAGGTTATCGGTTATCTGTAACGTCCGATAATTTTTTTTTAGCAGTTTATCGGTTTAGAGTCATAAAAGATAACTTTTCAGTTTGCGGATTAATGCTTATCGAAGCTAACTTTTTGGTTATCTGTGCCCACCACTGCATGTTGTGCACATTCTGAGTCACAGAGACTACGTGGTGACAGGTACAAGGTGCCCACCTGACGATTTGGGGAGGAACTTCATTACAGGGATTTTTTTTGGTCTGTTCAAAAATCAAGCGATGCTTGAGTGCCGCCCCGCGACTGAGGTGAGGGGATGGTGAACGGCTGCGAACCTCGAGCCAAGCTGCGCGGATGGCGTTCGCAGACTGTCGCAGACCTGTGAGATACTAGTCTATCTGTCACTGAAAGTTCAACATACGTAGATGAAAATGAGTAGAATGACTCTGCTGACTGTCGTCAGGGAGAGACGTTCCAAGGTGTGAATTAAAGCCTAGTCACAAGAACAACCCCATAAATTGTTAATCAGCATACAGTCAGAGGCCCATTTCACTTTCTATTTCTCAGATTTATCAATTATAAATACACCTGTATTCTACAGTGGCTGACAGAGGCCACAGCACTTCCAGCACTTTTTGAGTAATGCATATTTCCTTTCATTTGTGGCTTTTTGCAACACATCTTTGATTATGTGTGAGAGTTGTATCAGTGTGCATCAGACACATTATCAAATTCAATTGTTGCATGTGTTGCAGGCCATATTTGTGTTCTATGTTGTCAAATATCTTCTTTTTTTTCATTGTGCGATATATTTTTGGATGAAACTGCCTGTTATTAAATTGATGCAGAATTTTTTTTTACAGTTTGTTGTTTTTTTTTGGGGGGGGGGGGGGTTGTAAGAATGAATTTCAGAGGTTACACAGAAAACACTTGTGTTTCATAAATCGTAGAAGGTAGACATACAAATGCACTTGTATTTTATAAATTAAAGAAAAAGAAATGGACATATAATTTGCATTTAATAAATTTAAGAAGTACAAGAAATACACTTGTGAATCATAAATCTAAAAATAATTAAAATGCACAAACAGACTTGTATTTCATAAATCTCAAAAGTTAAAGAAGATATATAAATGAACTTTTGTAATTTCTGCATTTAATAAATCTCAGATGGAAAAGAAAAAAATACAAATGCATTTGTGCTTCATAAATCTCAGGCATAAAAAAACCCCACAACGGTTAAAAACAAACTGGGCCTCCAACTCTCTATTAGCTTGCACCTTGCAAGATAAAATACTTTAGATTTATTTATTTCATAGGTACACCTGCTGGTTTATTTAAGATCCTAATTCAGATGGGGTGTACTGTATATCGTACAGCACCAAATAACAAATTTAGTTGTGAGTGTTTGCCAGATCAACCTGCACTCTAAAAAAGGAACTGGTGTCTCAACGAGAAAAAAAAAATTGCATCAATTTCAACTTTCAAGTTGAGTTAATGCCACAAGACTTCTCTAGTTAAAAAAGTCCCTTAAGCTGCTCCCTTGTTTGCACTCGGGGTCGCCACAGCAAATCCAAGGTGGATCTGCATGTTGAATTGGCACAAGTTTTACGCCGGATGCCCTTCCTGACGCAACTCCACATTACATGGAGAAATGTGGCATCAGTTAAGTTCAAATAACTTTAATTAAGTTGAAATAACTTTAAAAAAATCTATACAAATTGTAACATCACTTTTTGTCGTTGAGACAGCAGTTCATTTTTTAGAGCGTGTCTGATACATGAAAGAACACCCAAAAAATTATTGTGAATTAATATTATTACTACTACTACTACTACTACTGCTACTACTACTCCTACTACTACTAATAATAATAACAATAATAATGCTAATCCATCCATTGTATATACCCGCTTACTCCAATTGAGGGTCATGGGATGTGAGTCAGGATATATCCTGGACAGGACGCCAATGTATCGCAGGGCCACATATAGACAAACAAGCAAACACATTCACACCCTCACACACACTTACGGACAAATTAAAGTTCCCAATTCACCTAACCTCCATGCCTTTGGATGTGGGAGGAAGCTAGAGCACCTGGAGGGAACCCATGCGAGCATGGGAAGAACATGCAAACTCCACACAGAAAGGCCACAGGTGGGATGCAATCCCACAACCATCTTGCTGTAAGGCAACAGTGCTACCCACTAAGCCACTGTGCTGCGATAACAATAATAATAATAATAATACCATCTTGCTGTAAGGCAACAGTGCTACCCACTAAGCCACTGTGCTGCCATAACAATAATAATAATAATAATAATAATAATAATAATAATAATAATAAATTAAAAAGTTAAAAAAAAAGTTTAAAAATCTTAAATTTGATGATGTAAAATCAAAAGACCAGTTTCTATTAAGCTAGAGGTGTAAATCACTGTCAATAAAAGTACCTGTTAAATGTATGAATATAAATGGAAATGACTTTTGAACATTTTTTTCATAGTGGCAGCGCAGCTGGTCTGTTCTGTGTCAGCCTGATCCCGTCAGCTAAGCAGAGCAGGATCTGGTTAGTACTTGGATGGGAGACCTCTTTGGAACACCAGCGGCTGTGTGTTTCTTCAGGTAAAACTGGAGTTGCGTCAGGAAGGGCATCCGGCGTAAAACTTGTGCCAATTACCAATGCAGATCTGGCAGTATCCACTGTGGCGACACCGAACAAAACCGGGAGCAGCCGAATAAACAACAATAACATGGACTCATAGTGGCACAACACAAGCTGGATAAACCCTGACCAAGAGCAAATAATGGATCAGACCTTTTTAGCAAAGTGTGATGTAATTAATTACATAAAATTATAAAATTATACAATGTATATGTAATTATCTTCTAATGTGAACAATATTTAAAAAATATGGATTTCTGGACACATTGGTTATAAATCCAAATGTTGAGAGTGATGAAAAACCTAGTTGGTGTTTTGGAAAGGGCACACTGTACTGGGATTTATTTAGCTCTATACCTCTTCTAGGACAAATAAGCAGAATTGAATCACCCTTCTGGCAAAGTGTCTCTGTCAGTCATCCTCATCTGCTGCGGTGTCCTAATAAGTTATGACTGACTGTGAGGTCATGTTTCAGAATAACCAAAGGATGTCAGATGTTGGGTATAGTGCAAGGTTAGCTCATCTCTGCCAGGAGCAACCTTAGTGAAGATTAGTGAAAAGTCTATTACTATGATTGCATTTTTAATTATGAGTTGTTATTTACATTATGCAACTTATTCTGTTTTATTCTAGTCGGCAAAGCTCCAAAACTGGACAGGACCTTAAAAACTGCTCAAAGTGCCAAAGGACTGCTTGTATTGTCTACAGGTGAGCAAATGGCGAAAAAGCAAACTGGTAACTCTTTAACTCTTAAAACAGTCATATTACAACATATATCTTTTTGGCACACACACACACACACACACACACACACACACACACACACACACACACACACACACACACACACACACACACACACACACACACACACACACACACACAAACAAAAAAATACCTGTAATTCAAGTTTCAAAAAAATATCCTTGTTATGTACCCGTTTCTTTAAATGGAAAGGAGCTGCAGCTTGCCACACCCCCTCTTGTTCTATCTCTAGCAGTGTTCTGTGACACGCCCACACAGGATCTTAGCAAGCTGTAATCAGTCTACTGCAACAAGTGTAACACTTGTAGGCCCAGACATTTCCAGTTCTGTTGCTTGCCGCGTCCTCTTTGCAAAACATGTTAATTCCTCTGAATATGCTGACATATTGAGGGGTCTCCACAGTAACACTCGGTCCTGCAGCCACACCCCCAGAGGTTGCTACCTGTAATGACAAAAGCCAAACTGCCTGTTTGAACGAAGTCTCATCAGCTCAACATACTGTGTGTGCAAGTATGGACCATCGCTAAGTAAATCTGTGCCATCTGAGTTTGAATTTAAGTTTTTTAGTTTGGATTTTTCTTAGCATCAGAATTTCTAAGGTTGAATTTGTTTAGCATCAAAATATTCAGCATCAAAAACTTCAACCTAAAAAAATTCAACCTCAAAAACTAGAAAAGCAGGGGATCGTATGGAAGTAAATCTGTGCCATCAGAGTTTGAATTTAAATTTTTAAGGTGGAATTTTTTTAGCATCAAAATCAGAGTTTGACGTTGAATTTCTAAGGTTGAATTTGTTTAGCATCAAAATATTCAGTCTTAAAAAGTTCAACCTAAAAAAAAAAAGTCAACCTGAAAAAATTTTCAACCTCAAAAATTCAAAATAAAAAAAATAATAATTCAACCTCAAAACAATTAAAAAAAGCAGGGAGAAACAATCAATCCATGTCTTAATCATCCAATGTTCAGCAATGTATCACGTCGTCGTCTTCTTCTTCTTCTTCTTCTTCTTTCGATTTGGTCTCGGTGTCACATGACCAGTGGAGCAAAGCGTGATTGGTTGAATGTTGGATGATTGAGACGGGGATCGATTGTGTCTCCTTTTCTATTTTTTGAGGTTGAAGTTTAATTTTTTGAGGATGATTTTTTTTTTTAGGTTTAATTTTTGAGGTTTATTTTTTTGAGGTCGAATTTTTTTTTTTTAGGATGAAGTTTCAACTTCAAAACGACATTCTTTGTCTCAGTTCCATTCTCTCCCTGCCACTCGACTTGAAAGAGGTTGTTTCTCAGGTGTTCTGTGAGTGAGTGTGGGTGTGTGTGTGTGTGGGGGGGGTGCTGGCAGGTACTCAGCTCATTGAATAGGCTCATTTAACCCTTAATGTATCCTGTATCTTTTGTTCATAAGAAAGGGAGGAGGTTTGTGGCATGCTAAACTTTGGGAGGATTTTCACTGCAGACTAAAGTCTGCTCTCTGAGCCTACGAGTGATCCAAAAACTCCTTGTGGTCTTATCATGTACATTAGCTTCCAGAGATTTGGCCCTTTGATGGTCAAAATTAGAATCAAAACACATCCAGCACTGAACATGTCCAAGGCCTTAGTCAGGAGACCTTGGACAACAAGTTTCACCAGGATACATGACGTCTTTTTCAAGATAACCAAAACACATTTGTCTAGGGAGGTTAGGATACAACACACCGACCACACACAAACACACACAGACTCACACATGGACTCATGCAATAGGGCAGCACAGTCTCACTTGAAGCTTGCGTGATATAGTAGGATTTGACCACTTGTGGACAGCCATTCCCGTTGCACAATATATACACAGCATAACTTCACATGGGAAAATGGTGTACTTTTTTTTCGGTTGCAATCATCGAAGCAGTTGCAAAAAGTGCAGTTTTTTTCAGTTCCCAGTGGAGAAGGGAAGACGAGGCAAATGTAAGAGGTCGTGTTGGTAAGTGCTAGCCTACACAGCTATCCAGAGTAGCTACATTCTCTCACCTGCAAAACCACCTCGATACGTTTGTGCTCCAGGTCATAAACAAACTGCAACACATGTCCACTTTCCACTGCATTGTCACTTTTTCTTTGCATTTTCACTTTGATTGCATGTAATTTGCCCAAAATCTTAGAGAAAGTGCCATGTTTCTGTCCCCAGAAGTAAAGAAATTGTGTCATATGTATCATATTTGAACTCTTTAGCGCCCACCCTCAAACGAGACTACGCTGCCCAATTCCTTTGTTTATACAGATAAACACATTTTTGCATGAAATGGAGCCTTTAGATTAGCCATTCCCAAATTTAAGAACACACTCTATGAAATCCAGAAATCTCCTGCAGCCCAAATTTTTAATCTCTCTCTCTCTCTCTCTCTCACACACACACACACACACACACACACACACACACACACACACACACACACACACACACACACACACACACACACACACACACACACACACACACACACACACACACACACACACACACACAATGTTGGTCCTTCTTGCCATTTCAGCTGCCAAGCCATCTCATGCCAGCTCATGTCTAGAGAATTAATGGCTCACTGTATGGGCAACCTCCCAAATGAAAACCTCTGTGCTGCCACATGAGAAGATTACATCTTCCTCTCTGAACAAGCCATCAATCTTTTTGGCAAAAAAATTGTCATTTTCTGTACTTACTCTTTGTGTCTCAATCTCGTCAAACAGCAGATATATTAAGATTGAAATCAACCAAGGTGGGAAAGAGGAGCAAACTGTCCAAAACCTTTAAAGATTAATTGCACTTTTATATTTCAACAAGTATGTGGTTGACATAGACATTAGTCATTCTTTAAAAGGTGATTTACTAATCTACTGAGAAAAATAACTGTCCTGTTAGTAAAAGGTCAGCTAGATGAGATCAGTATATTTATCTGAAGTCCCCTTGTCAAAAAAAAAACAAAATAAAAAATAACTCAGATATTGGTCTCACATTTTTTTTCGTGCTCCCGTGACAAAATGAGTCAAATTTTCATGACAAGTTTTTTTAAAACTCACTATTCACTATTAAAAAATACAAAAACTCTGGTACGCAAAGGATAATGGGTTAGGGTCTGAGCTTCTGGGCACCAGTAGATGGCAGTGTTTTATGCATTTTGGCCCCAGTTATATCAGACGGTTGTCTAATCACAACTTGACTTTTGGCTTATGCAAATGGCTTTTTTTAACACATGAATAAAATGGCATATTTTACAAAAGTACATTTATATGTAAATACCAACACACATGTCACATCACATTAACATGTTGGTTTTTACATAGAATGAATGAGTCAACCAATCAATGTTAGCAGAGGCTCATTTTACCCATAATCCCTTTGGCATCTGTCTGTGTTTGTTACAAAATTTCAGAATTAGTGCATTATTTAAAATAAAAAAGATATGCTATATTTTAACTTTGTACAAATGACAGAATTGACATTAATGGAGTTATACTATCTGGATTAATTTGATTTGATCCAAAACCATAAGTCAAAACTCCTCTATTTTTCAAGACCACCGCCTCATGAGGGCACTGCTATATGCTGTTAAGGAATAATGGTTTGTTTTTTTGTTTGTGTAGAGTTGAGCTTAGCTTCTCTTAATTGCTTCACTGCTGCAAAATATGTAGTAAATATGAGTTTTCAGCAGTGGGCAGGGTGCACAAAGACAGAAGTGCTGATTCATTATTTGGGTTTGTCGTCACCTTTGGTGTGACCAGAAGTGATTGTGGTGTTAAAACTCAGAATCAGCTTATTAGTAGTTATAAGTGTACCGAAGACAATACTGAAAGTTACTGATTATCAGTTAGCTGTAGCTTACGATAAATTTTTGGGTGGTTTATCGGTTTAGCTTTATAAAACATAACTTTTCAGTTAGCTGACTAGCTGTTATCAAAGCTAACCTTTTGGTTAGCTGTGCCCACTGGTTACACCGTAACGTGATAACTCAGCATGATACACGCTGCAAACTATTCCTTTTAAAAACCCTTTTCACTCAACCAATAATATGCATCAGTTTTTACCAAAATTAGAGTAACTTTAACTTTTGACCCCTGTACAAACTGAAACTGACCTTATGAAAAAGCTACTTCTAACAGGACTCTGACCTTGAAAATTTTGTCCAAGGTAAAATTTTGTGGAATTGGAAACTAGTAACGGTGGAGGTTTGCACTCTATGAGCACAGTGCTCTAGTTCATCATGTTTTAATTTGGAATAGAATATATAGTGTTCCCAATGCATGTGAGTGTATGGAAATAAAAGTTATAAGGATTTTAAGATTTACTCACTTTTTTAAAAACACTGCTATTATTTTGAACCCAACTGCATGGGGTATGTTTTAAAAATGTGCTATGTTGGCCAACTTCAGCATTATGTCTTGGTTGTGGTTTCCACTGACTGCCTGAAAAATTGCATCTGGTGGAAGCAAGAGAAAACTAAATCTCAAAATGAAACAGAATTACAGAGTGGAAAGGTGGCTGAGGAAGCTTAAAAAATTCTTATCTTTTGAAACTCATCCCTCAAGCTCTACAAAGGAAAAACCAACAGTGACACAGTTTTTAACAGTAAATATTCAAAACATAGAGTTGATCCACAGCATTTCAAACACATTACATGGTAAGATGAAAAGATGTTAGGTACATGGATTTGCTGAGTGCATTTGCATTTGGTTCTCAAAGGACAAGTGGGAAATATGCTACATTTGTGTACCTTCTTAAAAGAAAAGAAAAAATAGATTGTGCTGGAAAATGCCTCCTTGCCCAGACAAATGAACCTCTTTTAAATTTGATACGCACAAAGCCTTTCACATGGGGACTATTCCACTCAGCTAAAGCAGAGATGTAGAAATCCAGTATAGTGACTTTTGACTTGCATAGAATAGTCCAGGGTTCAACAAATCTAAGGTTTAATTTCCAATGTTTGGCAATGTCCAGGCTTTAAATGACTTCCTGGATGTGGCCACCAAAAGTGTGTGTATGTGGGGATAGTGTTGAACTTGTGGAGACATTTACTCATCTTAAGCCTGGTTCACATGACAGGATTTTAAAATTATCTTTAGGTTTCCAAAATCTGAGAGACCACACACGTGAAGATAAAAAAAAATCATAGATCTGACAGGTTTGGTGGTACAGTGTGTGGTGTTCAGCCACACGGTAAGGACAATAACACACACACAAACAGATTTCACACACGAACATTCCCAGCTCAGACAGGAAATCTCGCAAAATCTCTCAAGATTAAACGTGACTTCAGAGTAAACAAACAGAGATACTTTGTGGACTATTTAAAACAGAGGGAAAAAACAATACAAAAAGAAAAAGAAAAGGCGTTCTTTAAGGGAGTGGAGACAGCGCGACCACCGGACTTTCTGGTACAGTAAGTCAGAACAGCTGTTTTAGTTTATTTTCTGCTCCGTGCGTCCATCACCTTGCTTTCTGATTGGCTAAACGTCACATTCAGCAGGCTGCGTGCTCGTTTGTGGTCGGGGGACACAACACACGCTGCGATATCGGGTCAGAAAAATCCAACATGTTGAATATCCCTAATTTGTGATCAGAGCGCTCCTGACGCCCTTCCAAGCACATCAGAGTGCTCTTAAGCGACCACACACGAAAGGAATATCTGATAAGATTATCTTTAGCGTCATCACTATTGTCGGGGCGTCCTTAAGATTGTCGGAAGGGGAAGATCGGGTCCGATATCGGCCTAATTATCCTGCCGTGTGAACCCGGCCTTAGCAGTCACATTGATGACTCTGAGTCCTCTGTTATTGAAATAAAGAGACACCTGGGAAGAGCTTATGGAGTTCCTGGCATGATCCGGCATGCAGGTACCTCAGCATTGACTACCCCAGGGGCTGGAGAAAACCAAGGGAGAATCTTGCCACTTGGCCAATATGTCATCGCTGATGTTGTGATGCTCCTCATCTAAGTCTTCCTAAATAACCATTTGTTTGTGGGGAAAGTGTTGAACTTGCAGAGACATTTACTTTTCTTAGCAGTCACACTGATGACTCTGGGTCCTCTGTTATTGAATTGAAGAGACACCTGGGAGTCATGTGGGTCCTGGACAGAGGTGTTTGGTTATGCTGTCATATTTGCAGGAGAATGAATGTCTGAGGCTTTGGCATCCTGGCATGATCCAGCATGCAAGTACCTCAGGAATGACTTCCCCCAGGGACTGGAGAAAGCCAAAGGAGAAACATGCCACTTGGCCAACGGGTCATTGCAGATGTTCCCTCACAGCACAAGTGATAATCCACATCTGAGTCTTCCTATATAACCATTTGTTTGCACAAGCTCACTCCAGCTGAATCTTTGAGAAACCTTGTACCAAAAACATTGAGTCATCACCTTGAGTCACTGGTGTCCAGTTCTTACAACCATACCGTAAGAAAAGATGCAGCAGAATGCCCTAAAGACTTGGGCCTTCATTCTCCTGCAAAGATATCAGCATGAACAAACACCCCTCTCAAGGAACCTCATAACTCCATAGTTTCATCCCCGGTGTTCTCCCATGGCGTGATCCAGCATGCAGACACCTCAATGTTGAGAACCCCAACAACTGGAGAAGGCCAAGGGAACATCCATGTTTCACCTGGCTGTGGCAGATAGATGGTTACTTTCAAGAAATGGGGATGGACCATCTGTCTCCCTGCGTGGCTTCCATCCAGGATCTAAGGGAGTTCCATGGTGCATGCTTCAGCATGATCAGAATTGTGCGCTATTTTCGATTCTGCATTGTGTGTCTTATTAATTTTATTCTCCATTTGTGTCTGTCCAGTGTGGAGTATGATTTCAGGCAACAAGAACGACGCTTCTTAGAGGTTCTGAATCATCCAGGAGCTGAAACTAGTGCCTTTGCCAAAAGCCACACCCTAAACTTCTGCCTGCTCCGAAATGTCTTTGTTAAGAATTTGACAATGTCAAAAGCCAAAAGAAAAAAGCTCTGCAAGACTTTTTCCAGATGGCTGCTGAAGAAAAGCCAGCAGATGTAGACCTGCTGGCAACACCACTGGACTGGACTATTACAGCCCCCTGAACCTGAGATGGCTTTGACTTACAACCCCTGGCAAAAATTATGGAATCACCGGCCTCGGAGGATGTTCATTCAGTTGTTTAATTTTGCAGAAAAAAAAGCAGATCACAGACATGACACAAAACTAAAGTCATTTCAAATGGCAACTTTCTGGCTTTAAGAAACACTATAAGAAATCAAGAAAAAAAAATTGTGGCAGTCAGTAAAGGTTACTTTTTTAGACCAAGCAGAGGGAAAAAAATATGGACTCACTCAATTCTGAGGAATAAATTATGGAATCACCCTGTAAATTTTCATCCCCAAAACTAATACCTGCATCAAATCAGATCTGCTCGTTAGTCTGCACCTAAAAAGGAGTGATCACAACTTGGAGAGCTGTTGCACCAAGTGAACTGACATGAATCATGGCTCCAACACGAGAGATGTCAATTGAAACAAAGGAGAGGATTATCAAACTCTTAAAAGAGGGTAAATCATCACGCAATGTTGCAAAAGATGTTGGTTGTTCACAGTCAGCTGTGTCTAAACTCTGGACCAAATACAAACAACATGGGAAGGTTGTTAAAGGCAAACATAGTGGTAGACCAAGGAAGACATCAAAGCGTCAAGACAGAAAACTTAAAGAAATATGTCTCAAAAATCGAAAATGCACAACAAAACAAATGAGGAACGAATGGGAGGAAACTGGAGTCAACGTCTGTGACCGAACTGTAAGAAACCGCCTAAAGGAAATGGGATTTACATACAAAAAGCTAAACGAAAGCCATCATTAACACATAAACAGAAAAAAACAAGGTTACAGTGGGCTAAGGAAAAGTAATCGTGGACTGTGGATGACTGGATGAAAGTCATATTCAGTGATGAATCTCGAATCTGCATTGGGCAAGGTGATGATGCTGGAACTTTTGTTTGGTGCCGTTCCAATGAGATTTATAAAGATGACTGCCTGAAGAGAACATGTAAATTTCCACAGTCATTGATGATATGGGGCTGCATGTCAGGTAAAGGCACTGGGGAGATGGCTGTCATTACATCATCAATAAATGCACAAGTTTACGTTGATATTTTGGACACTTTTCTTATCCCATCAATTGAAAGGATGTTTGGGGATGATGAAATCATTTTTCAAGATGATAATGCATCTTGCCATAGAGCAAAAACTGTGAAAACATTCCTTGCAAAAAGACACATAGGGTCAATGTCATGGCCTGCAAATAGTCCGGATATTAATCCAATTGAAAATCTTTGGTGGAAGTTGAAGAAAATGGTCCATGACAAGGCTCCAACCTGCAAAGCTGATCTGGCAACAGCAATCAGAGAAAGTTGGAGCCAGATTGATGAAGAGTACTGTTTGTCACTCATTAAGTCCATGCCTGAGAGACTGCAAGCTGTTATAAAAGCCAGAGGTGGTGCAACAAATACTAGTGATGTGTTGGAGCATTCTTTTGTGTTTCATGATTCCATAATTTTTCCTCAGAATTGAGTGATTCCATATTTTTTCCCTCTGCTTGGTCTAAAAAAAGTAACCGTTACTGACTGCCACAATTTTTTTTTCCTGATTTCTTATAGTGTTTCTTAAAGCCAGAAAGTTGCCATTTGACATGACTTTAGTTTTGTGTCATGTCTGTGATCTGCTTTTTTTTCTACAAAATTAAACAACTGAATGAACATCCTCCGAGGCCGGTGATTCCATAATTTTTGCCAGGGGTTGTACCATCTGAGTCTGCACAGCTCCACTTCCCTGCACATTCTCAAGGCTTTTATGGCAGATTTTGGAATTGAATTTGCCTCTGATCCTTGTGACCTTCACTGAATACAACATAAGAAAAACTTTTTTTCCTTTTTCAAAGTTACTGTTATCGTTTGCTTGAGAGCTGTAATACATTTCTTTATCTACAGTAGTTTATACCCACGATTATCTGCTTCCAGTATTATGATTTATGCCCCACGGCTTCCACCTGGCACGGCTGCTTTGCTTGAAATCGTTCTCCCTTACGTGCCCGACGTGGCTAAAAACAGTTTTTAAATGGAATCATTTTGAAAAACAAAAATAAATGTGCAGTGTATGAGGTGCTGATTTGTCTATATTTGTTACACACATGTATTTCAGTCCTGTGTGTCAGACCATCCGTCTGAGATCAAAATAATTTGGGACAAAGTTGGTCAAATAATTGTGGTTCAGTTTGGTCATATGACTGTTGACCTTGGATGATCTCAAAAGGTCAGAGTCAAGGTCATAACTGTTGGGAGTCAATATGGATTTAAATGCTATAAGGATTGTATGTTATTAAAGCATAAAATGGTTCAATTTTGGACATGATTCAAGTATTAAGGCCACACAGAACCATAAATTAGGGCATCAAACGTAAAGTGCGAGTGTTCCACTCTTTGAATGCTCCTTCTGGTTCAGAGTTTTGTTTCACTAAAAGGTACACGTCACTTTACACATGGAATAATTGCAAAAAATAAAATTAAATAAAGCTGCTTTGAAATGCAGGATTAGTGCATGTGAATTTTTTCATAATATACACAAAGTGTTATGTATGGATGCGGGTTGAGGAGCGAACCAGCGTCTGACAAGGACCCAGTGCTAAATAAACAGAGAGCGGTTCCAGAAAACAGATTTATTTTACAAGTGCGATATATAAACAAAAGGTGAATTAACGGCCTGGCGGGGTGGAGGACGACGCGCTCTTCCTAGCAGCCAAGGGATTGGAGCCCGACAGTTCTGGACCCAGAAATTCCCGCCGGCACCCCCCAGGTGGTTAATGAATCGGACAGCGCCTGTTAAGGACGAGAGGTGAGGTAAGTCACTGTTCACACAAATACTGTTTAGGATTCACACCATCAGCAAACACATTCAGGTTCTACTTCAGACTCAAATTAAAGAGACAGCTCTCACAGCCTGTGGAGGACCATCAATCCGTACGCCACGGCTGTGAAGAGCGAATTTACACAATTATCAGAGTAGCTCAAATATTGCTGCGTGCAAGACGCCAAATTACTACTGTTAATTACTCAAAGTCATTTAAGCTTTAGTTACCTCTGAGGTGTGCCGATGGAGCGTGTCCCTCACCCTTCTCCTTAACAGGCACGGTGCGTCAAATCTGGAGCAATCCTCGGCGTCACAGTGTTGGACAAACGGTCGTCACACAGAAGTAACAAGGTTGAGTCCCCAGCACCTTACAGAGAGCAGTCATGGCTTAAATGTAGTACATCATTAGGATATCTACTTCAGATGGAAGTCCTTTGGAACTGCACGTGAACTACTGATCAGGATATCCACTTCAGCTGGTAGTCCTTTAGCTCTGCACGTGAACTGCTCATCAGGTGCATCCACTTCAGCTGGTAGTCCTTTAGCTCTACACGTGAACTGCTCATCAGGTGCATGGGGTTGGCATGATGACAGTGGAGGGTGAGAGATGCTTCATCCATCATCACAGCCTCAGACACGCCCCCCACAAACCACCCGAAGTATACACAAAACACACAAACAGTATCTTGGCCAGCCAAACACCCCCCAACACACAACAGTACCCCCCCCCTCAACGAGAAGCCTCCCGGCGACCACACAGACCTGCCCAGAAAACAGCTCCCCCCCCGGGGTCCACAGCAGGAACAGGCGGTGCGAAACCCCAGGGTCAACAGCAGGAACAGGATATGGCAGCGAGGGCAAGACAATGTGGCAGGGAGGCCAGCTGGCAAGAAAACAAAAACAATCCCAAACACCTCAAAAAAGTCCCACAACACAGTACAACATAAAACACAAAGCACACAGTAAAATCCCAACACACACCCCCAGAGTACAGCACAACTACAACCCCAGGGAAGCAAGCTAGGGAATAACACAAAATAAAAACACATGACCACCCCAAAACCCTCCCCAGGGGACCGTCCCATCAAATAACAAACACCCCCCCCCAGACGACAAGTGGAGCACAACACCCCCTAGAGGACATTGGCGCCAGCTCTAGGAGTAATAACCGAGACCGGGTCCACCTGAGATCCCCAGGTATACACGGGAGCTACAGCGCCCCCCAGAGGACTGTCCCATCAACCCCAGGAGACACCCCCATGACCCAGAAACCCCAGTCCCGGCCACATACGGCTAGTCGGCCCCACAGTCCATTTCCCCCCCAGAGGACCGTCCCATCAACCCTGGAGGTGGAACCTGGGAGGAAACACAAATAACATAAACACCCCACACCCCCAGCTGACACCAATAACAACCCCGGGGGCAAACAAAACAAATGGGAAATCCCGTTGCCCCCCCAGCACCCCGAAAGACCCCGGAACACCCCCAGAGCCAATCGACAGATACATCGTGGCGAACGGCACAGGACTACTGAGCCGGGGGAGAAAACAGGAAAAAACTAACCCAGTCCCACCCCAAGCGCAGAGGAAAACCGGAAGTACGTCCGGTGTCATAACTCAGACTGTGCTTCAGCCTACCGGGAGAGGTGGACAGCGGAAAAGGCGAACGGCATGAATAGGCGCCACCGCTCTGACCGAAGCACATTCCCACTGCACTACACCCCAGCGGCGCCGATGACTAACGGTCAAAGGCTCGCTGAGGCTGGAGTGGAACCGGGAATCAACTAAATCAATCAATCAATCAATCAATTTTTTTTTTTTATATAGCGCCAAATCACAACAAACAGTTGCCCCAAGGCGCCTTATATTGTAAGGCAAGGCCATACAATAATTATGTAAAACCCCAACGGTCAAAACGACCCCCTGTGAGCAAGCACTTGGCTACAGTGGGAAGGAAAAACTCCCTTTTAACAGGAAGAAACCTCCAGCAGAACCAGGCTCAGGGAGGGGCAGTCTTCTGCTGGGACTGGTTGGGGCTGAGGGAGAGAACCAGGAAAAAGACATGCTGTGGAGGGGAGCAGAGATCGATCACTAATGATTAAATGCAGAGTGGTGCATACAGAGCAAAAGAGAAAGAAACAGTGCATCGTGGGAACCCCCCAGCAGTCTACGTCTATACCAGCATAACTAAGGGATGGTTCAGGGTCACCTGATCCAGCCCTAACTATAAGCTTTAGCAAAAAGGAAAGTTTTAAGCCTAATCTTAAAAGTAGAGAGGGTGTCTGTCTCCCTGATCTGAATTGGGAGCTGGTTCCACAGGAGAGGAGCCTGAAAGCTGAAGGCTCTGCCTCCCATTCTACTCTTAAAAACCCTAGGAACTACAAGTAAGCCTGCAGTCTGAGAGCGAAGCGCTCTATTGGGGTGATATGGTACTACGAGGTCCCTAAGATAAGATGGGACCTGATTATTCAAAACCTTATAAGTAAGAAGAAGAATTTTAAATTCTATTCTAGAGTTAACAGGAAGCCAATGAAGAGAGGCCAATATGGGTGAGATATGCTCTCTCCTTCTAGTCCCTGTTAGTACTCTAGCTGCAGCATTTTGAATTAACTGAAGGCTTTTTAGGGAACTTTTAGGACAACCTGATAATAATGAATTACAATAGTCCAGCCTAGAGGAAATAAATGCATGAATTAGTTTTTCAGCATCACTCTGAGACAAGACCTTTTTAATTTTAGAGATATTGCGTAAATGCAAACCCCCCCCCCCCCCAGGTGCAGAGGTTTCCTAGGAGACGCCCAGTGTAACCAACCTGCACCACCCCACACACTAAAGACGAACAGTACAGAAGTGTGTGAGGTCGGGGCTAGGGGACAGGGAAATAAAAAACAAAGCAAAAACGACCCAACCCACTAACAAAAAATAAAAAACTACAAATAAGTAAAAAATACCATTACCTGGGTCCAGAAGAGCTCCAATCAGCCGGTCTGTCCACTCCACCAGGAACATTAAAATGTGCTATAATAATCACAAATACATTTTGTGAAAATCCCTTAATAAAACCCCACAAATGTTAACCACTAACTAACCGATAAGTGTTTTGCTCCGTCAAAGTCAGAGAGCAGGAAATATGTCTTTTCCCACTCTGAGCCAGAAAGTTGCCATTTGAAATGACTTTAGTTTTGTGTCATGTCTGTGATGTGTTTTTTTTCTACAAAATTAAACAACTGAATGAACATCCTCCGAGGCCGGTGATTCCATAATTTTTGCCAGGGGTTGTAGAAGTTCACCATCATTGTTTTTGACAGGTTGAACTTCCTTAGCTGCCACAGAAAGTACATCCTCTGTTGTGCTCTCTTGGTGAGAAAGCTGAAAGGCAGGGTGGACAATGAACAAAGTCTGTCACTCACTACACACAGACACACAAACACATTTGCACTCCCACTCACATCTCAGTTTAGAGTCACCAATACACTTAACCGATGAAATACATATGTTTACTTGATGTGCACTGCTTGATTATATTTTGTTTCCAATCAAAAATCTTTTAATCATGGCTGTAGTATATTTCTGTTTGAATAAAGTTTGGTAGCCTAAGGCTTTGTAGTCTTGTCAGTATTTGATCAGTCTTGACTGTTCTCATGAAGTCACTTCCTTGTGATTAGCAAAACACACACAGGATTAAAGTCAGTCAGTCAGTGCACCTGCAAAACGTTCATGAGTAACACCATAAAATATTCTACATATTCATCTCTGTCATTTTAGGTTCTGATAGATACAGCTGAGGACCAGTGGACCTCCTCTTTTAACCATGCTGGCATCTTTTAACATGCAATATAAGAAAATGCATTCAGACATACCATGTTGCTTTTAAAGGGTGCTGGCCACTGGAGGCCACTGTTGCTTGTTTTCCATACTTTCTCATGTCATGATTTTAGTCAAGTTGTTTGAAATAGTCATACTTTTCTTCTTACTTTTTGGCCATAATGGTTACGGTAGTATTGTTCTTCACCTAAGACTAGCATGGTACAACCCCAATTCCAATGAAGTTGGAACGTTGTGTAAAATGTAAATAAAAACAGAATACAATGATTTGCAAATCCTCTTCAACCTCTATTCAATTTAATACACTACAAAGACAAGATATTTAATGTTCAAACTGATAGACTTTTTTGTTTTTGTGCATAGGTATTAAAGGCACTGCGCTGCGGTGGTTTGAATCATATTTGTCTAATAGATTACAATTTGTTCATGTAAATGGGGAATCTTCTTCACAGACTAAAGTTAATTATGGAGTTCCACAAGGTTCTGTGCTAGGACCAATTTTATTCACTTTATACATGCTTCCCTTAGGCAGTATTATTAGACGGTATTGCTTAAATTTTCATTGTTACGCAGATGATACCCAGCTTTATCTATCCATGAAGCCAGAGGACACACACCAATTAGCTAAACTGCAGGATTGTCTTACAGACATAAAGACATGGATGACCTCTAATTTCCTGCTTTTAAACTCAGATAAAACTGAAGTTATTGTACTTGGCCCCACAAATCTTAGAAACATGATGTCTAACCAGATCCTTACTCTGGATGGCATTACCCTGACCTCTAGTAATACTGTGAGAAATCTTGGAGTCATTTTTGATCAGGATATGTCATTCAAAGCGCATATTAAACAAATATGTAGGACTGCTTTTTTGCATTTACGCAATATCTCTAAAATCAGAAAGGTCTTGTCTCAGAGTGATGCTGAAAAACTAATTCATGCATTTTTTTCCTCTAGGCTGGACTATTGTAATTCATTATTATCAGGTTGTCCTAAAAGTTCCCTAAAAAGCCTTCAGTTAATTCAAAATGCTGCAGCTAGAGTACTGACGGGGACTAGAAGGAGAGAGCATATCTCACCCATATTGGCCTCTCTTCATTGGCTTCCTGTTAATTCTAGAATAGAATTTAAAATTCTTCTTCTTACTTATAAGGTTTTGAATAATCAGGTCCCATCTTATCTTAGGGACCTCGTAGTACCATATCACCCCAATAGAGCGCTTCGCTCTCAGACTGCAGGCTTACTTGTAGTTCCTAGGGTTTGTAAGAGTAGAATGGGAGGCAGAGCCTTCAGCTTTCAGGCTCCTCTCCTGTGGAACCAGCTCCCAATTCAGATCAGGGAGACAGACACCCTCTCTACTTTTAAGATTAGGCTTAAAACTTTCCTTTTTGCTAAAGCTTATAGTTAGGGCTGGATCAGGTGACCCTGAACCATCCCTTAGTTATGCTGCTATAGACGTAGACTGCTGGGGGTTCCCATGATGCACTGTTTCTTTCTCTTTTTGCTCTGTATGCACCACTCTGCATTTAATCATTAGTGATCGATCTCTGCTCCCCTCCACAGCATGTCTTTTTCCTGGTTCTCTCCCTCAGCCCCAACCAGTCCCAGCAGAAGACTGCCCCTCCCTGAGCCTGGTTCTGCTGGAGGTTTCTTCCTGTTAAAAGGGAGTTTTTCCTTCCCACTGTAGCCAAGTGCTTGCTCACAGGGGGTCGTTTTGACCGTTGGGGTTTTACATAATTATTGTATGGCCTTGCCTTACAATATAAAGCGCCTTGGGGCAACTGTTTGTTGTGATTTGGCGCTATATAAAAAAATTGATTGATTGATATATTTGCTGATTTTGAAATGGATGCCTGCAACGCATTTCAAAAAAGCTGGGACAGGGGCAACAAAACACTGGGAAAGTTGACAAATGCTCATAGAAAACCTGTTTGGAACATTCCACAGGTGAACAGGTTAATTGGAAACAGGTGAGTGTCATGATTGGATATAAAAGGAACATCCCCAAAAGGCTCAGCCATTCACAAACAAAGATGGGATAAGAATCACCACTTTGTGAACAATTGTGTGAAAAAATGGTCCAACAGTTTAAGAACAATCTTTCTCAATGTTCAATTGCAAGGAATTTAGGGATTCCATCATCTACAGTCCATAATATAATCAGAAGATTCAGAGAATCTGGAAAACTTTCTACACGTAAGCGGCAACGCTGAAAACCAACACTGAATCCCCGTGACCTTCAATCTCTTAGGCGGCACTGCATTAAAAACTGACATCACTGAGTAAAGGATCTTACCACTTGGGCTCAGGATCACTTCAGAAACCATTGTCAGTTAACACGTTCATCACTACATCTACAACTGCATGTTAAAACTCTACCATGCAAATCAAAAGCCATACATCAACAACATCCACAAATGCCACCGCCTTCTCTGGGTCCGAGTTCATTTGAAATGGACAGACCCAAAGTGGAAAAGTGTGCTGTGGTCTGATGAGTCAACATTTCAAATTGTTTTTGGAAATCATGGACGTCGTGTCCTCCAGACAAAAGAGAAAAAAGACCATCCAGACTGTTACCGGCACAAAGTTCAAAAGCCAGCATCTGTGATGGTATGGGGGTGTGTTAGTGCCCATGGCATGGGCTACTTACACTTCTGTGATGGCACCAACAATGCTGAAAAGTACATCCAGGTTTTGGAGCAGCACATACAGCCATCCAAGCAATGTCTTTTTCAGGGACATCCCTGCTTATTTCAGCAAGACAATGCCAAACCACATTCTGCATGTGTTATAACAGTGTGACTTTGTAGTAAAAGAGTGTGGGTACTAGACTGGCCTGCCTGCAGTCCAGACCTGTCACCCATTGAAAATGTGTGGCACATTATGAAGCGCAAAATACGACAACGGAGACCCCGGATTGTTGAACAACTGAAGTCATACATCAAGCAAGAATGGGAAAGAATTCCACCTACAAAGCTTCAACAATTAGTGTCCTCAGTTCCCAAATGCTTATTGAGTGTTGTTAGAAGGAAAGGTGATGTAACACAATGGGAAACATACCACTGCCCCAGCTTTTTTTAAACATGTTGCAGGCATCCATTTCAAAATGAGCAAATACTTGCACAAAGCAATCAAGTTTATAAGTTTGAACATTAAATATCTTGTCTTTGTGGTGTATTCAATTGAACATAGGTTGAAGAGGATTTGAAAATCATTGTATTCTGTTTTTATTTACATTTTACACAACAACCCAACTTAATTGGGTCATTGCACTTTTCTCTTAGTTTACCTTGATTTGACAGAACAATACTTTAAAACAGACCAAAGTATGTACATTAGTTCATCCAGGTTCATCCAGGCCCGCGGCATCAGCGGAAGTGGTTCATCCGGACCCGCGGCATCGGCGGAGGTGGCTTATCCAGGCCCACGATGTCGGTGAAGGCAGTTCATCCAGGCCCGCGGCGTTGGTGGGGGTGATACATCCTGGCCCATGGTGTCGACTACATCTGAGGCTAACGGTGGCTACGTCTGTGGCTAGCAGCGGCTACATTCAGACCCGCGGCATCGGCAGAGGCGGTTCATCAAGGCCCGCGTCAGTGGCCGAGGTGGTTTATCCAGGCCCGCGGCATCAGTGGAGGCGGTTCATCCAGGCCCGTGGCATCAGTGGAGGTGGTTCATCCAGGCCTGCAGCATCGGTGGGGGCGATATATCCAGGCTCGCGGCATCGGCTACATCCGAGGCTAGCGGCGGCTATATCCGCGGCTAGCGTCGGCTACATCCGGGGCTGGCGGCGGTGACATCTGAGGCTTGAGGCGATTACATCTGTGGTTGCCTACGGCTACATTCGTGGCTAGCGGTAGCTACGACCGTGGCTGGGGGCGGCTGTGAATGAGGTTAGCAATGGGGAGGGTTGGTGTGCGGCGACCGGACCTGTGGTGGTGGAGGCTATGGGTGAGAATTATTTTTGTAATCAATAGTGGCCATACTGAGCCACGATAGTCGGCATGGCACCACCCAGGAAAACAGATAAACTCGAGGAAGATATAGAGGAGATAAAGACCTCATTAAACCGTATATCAAAAGACATGTCTAATTTAGACAAGCTGATGGAGGAGATTAAAGAACTCCAAAATCTGGTTAAAGAGAAGGACAAGATCATTAAGAAACCTGAACAATGTGTAGATGAACTTGAACAATTCACTAGAAAATATGATGTTATAATATCTGGACTAGAAACAAAACATCGGACATATGCAAGGGTGGTGGATTCTGGTGGAGCTAGTGGGGAGGATGCACCACCTGAAGAACAACAATCATTGGAACAACAAGTTATAAACTTTTCATATCAAAAAGGTGTTGTCATCCATCAAGACACGATATCAGACTGTTATACTATTCCAACTAAAGATAGAAAAAATAAACTATCTAACATTGTTATTGGATTTACAAGCAGAAAATATAAAAATGAGTTATTAAGACAGGCAAAGAATTTGAAAGGAACGAGTGTCTATATAAATGAGCATCTAACGAAAAAAAATGCAGATATTGCTAGGGAAGCAAGACTACTAAGAAAACAGAAACACATTGTTGCTACATGGGTCTGGAATTGTAGGGTGTGGATTAGAGTAAAAGAAGGAACAAACGGTATACAAATCAAAATCATGGAGGACCTTACGAAATACAGACCTGAATAGACAATCAAATATGACGTCTGTTGGTAATTGGACCAACAAAAAATCAGATCAAACATGGAAACAGATGATAAAATATATGACATAGACACTAATATTGATGAAAGTATATTTGACTTAAAAACGATTGGTTGTGAGTATTATATGGTAGAACAGTTGAATAGTGAAAAAATTGCAGAAGATACCCTGTCACTCATACATATAAACAGCCGAAGCTTGTATTGTAAAATGTCACAAATAAAAGATTATTTAAATCAGTTTAAAAATAGATTTAGTATTGTTGCAATCACTGAATCTTGGCTTAAAGATGATCTCATGGATGAAGTTCAAATGGAGGGATATGAGCTGTATTTTGTAAACAGAAGATATAAAAAAGGCGGTGGTATTGCTCTGTATACAAAAACAGATCTGATGTGTACAATTGTTGAAGAAATGACAATTATGAATGATGTCATAGAAATTGTAACAGTGGAACTTGTACATGAAACATCTAGGAATATTCTAATCAGTTGTGTATACAGAGCACCAGATTCTTGTGTTGTGAAATTTACAGATAAAATAATAGAATTATTCCATCAAATTAAAAACAAAATGCTTTTTATGCGTGGGGACTTCAACATTAACATAGAAAGCTCCAGTTGCCAAAGATTAAGTGATTTTGTGAACTCAGTGTATAGTTTGGGGTTATTCCCCTTGATAACAAAACCAACCAGAATTACATCGCAAAGTGCAACGGTAATCGACAATATATTTACAAACAGAACAGATGAAATTATCAAGAATGGGATCTTCATGACAGGAGGCGTGCTCGGTGAGTTGCAGCAAATCCTCACCGCCTTTACCGCTCGGCTGGATTTGATGTCCGAGCAAAACGTTATCCTTAATCGCAGGATGGAGGCTCTCACTGCACAGGTGGAAGCACGCGATCAGAGCGCTGCTGCGGCTCCTGCTCCTGCCGACCCGGTGCCGGATATTAACATTCCACTGGTCATTCAACGAACCCCCCCACCATCCCCTGAAGCATACATAAGTCCTCCAGAGCCGTACGGGGGTTGTGTGGAGACGTGCACGGACTTTCTGATGCAGTGTTCGCTCATCTTTGCACAACGCCCCGTGATGTACACGTCTGACGCCAGCAAGGTGGCTTATGTTATTAACTTGCTTCGGGGTAAGGCACGCGCCTGGGCTACGGCGCTCTGGGAACAGAACTCACGGTTGTTATCAGCATACACTGGGTTTGTGGGGGAGTTCAGAACAGTGTTTGATCACCCTAACAGAGGAGAGACCGCTTCAACAATGCTGCTGTCAATGCGACAGGGGCGCCGGTGCGCAGCCAAATATGCAGTCGATTTCCGCATCGCAGCTGCGAGGTCTGGCTGGAATAACGTTGTGCTCCGCGCCGCCTTCATAAACGGACTGTCATCGGTCCTGAAGGAGCATCTGGTAGCTAAGGAAGAACCGCGGGATTTAGATGGGCTTATCGATCTCGTTATACGGTTAGACAATCGGTTGGAGGAACGCCATCGGGTTCGAAAAGGGGCCGCCCTCCCCACGCTCCACAGCCGCAGCACTCCGTGGGGCAACAGCTCCCCCTGCTGACGTTGCTAGGGAAACGCACAGGGCCAAACCGAGAACAGATGACAGAATGAGGAGGCTGGTCCACGGAGAGTGTTTTCTCTGCAGCTCAAAGGCGCACATGCAGAAAAACTGCCCCAAACGGCCACAACGACAACAACTGCCCTTAGAGACTGGGCTAAGGGGGGGTCATAACATTCACGTGGGACACACA
Organism: Thalassophryne amazonica; assembly: GCF_902500255.1. Taxonomy (NCBI): domain Eukaryota; kingdom Metazoa; phylum Chordata; class Actinopteri; order Batrachoidiformes; family Batrachoididae; genus Thalassophryne; species Thalassophryne amazonica. Next base: position 96,680,204 of record NC_047111.1, read on the forward strand.
CAGATTGCCACACGACTCCCAGTTACAATCCTGAGCGGGGATTTAACCCTTCAAGCCCCAGCACTGGTGGACACGGGGTCAGAAGGGAATTTGCTAGACAGCAGATGGACAAGGGAGGTAGGGTCCCTCTGGTGGCGCTTCCTTCGCCATTGCAGGTGCGGGCACTAGATGGCACCCTCCTCCCTTTAATCACACACAAGACACAACCAGTAACTCTGGTGGTGTCTGGAAACCATCGGGAGGAGATTGAGTTTTTTGTAACTCCTTCTACCTCCCGCGTGATTTTGGACTTCCCATGGATGTTGAAACACAATTGGCCGATGTTGATTGGCCGTCTGGGGTAGTGGTTCAGTGGAGCGAAACCTGCCATCGGGTGTGTTTAGGATCCTCGGTTCCTCCAGGTTTACATGCTAAGGAGGAGGTCAAAGTCCCTCCCAATCTGACGGCAGTGCCGGTTGAGTACCACGATCTTGCTGACGTCTTCAGCAAGGATCTGGCACTCACCCTTCCCCCGCACCGTCCGTACGATTGTGCCATTGATTTGGTTCCAGGCGTTGAGTTCCCGTCCAGCAGGCTGTACAACCTCTCACGACCTGAGCGCGAATCAATGGAGACCTCCATCCGGGACTCATTAGCTGCCGGGCTGATCCGGAACTCCACCTCCCCGATGGGTGCAGGTTTCTTTTTTGTGGGCAAGAAAGATGGCGGACTCCGTCCATGCATTGATTACAGGGGGCTGAATGAGATTATGGTTCACAACCGATACCCGTTGCCATTGTTGGATTCCGTGTTCACCCCCTGCATGGAGCCAAAATCTTTACTAAGCTGGATCTTAGAAATGCGTATCACCTGGTTCGGATCCGGAAGGGAGACGAATGGAAGACGGCATTTAACACCCCGTTAGGTCACTTTGAGTACCTGGTCATGCCGTTCGGCCTCACCAACGCCCCCGCGACATTCCAAGCCTTGGTAAACGATGTCTTGCGGGACTTCCTGCACTGATTTGTCTTCGTATATCTGGACGATATTCTCATCTTTTCTCCGGATCCTGAGACCCATGTCCAGCATGTACGTCAGGTCCTGCAGCGGTTATTAGAGAACCGACTGTTTGTGAAGGGCGAGAAGTGCGAGTTTCACCGCACGTCTTTGTCCTTCCTGGGGTTTATCATCTCCTCTAACTCCGTCGCCCCTGATCCGGCCAAGGTTGCGGCGGTGAGAGATTGGCCCCAACCAAGAAGCCGTAGGAACTGCAACAGTTCCTCGGCTTCGCTAATTTCTATAGGAGGTTCATTAAGGGCTACAGTCAGGTAGTTAGCCCCCTGACAGCCCTGACCTCTCCAAAAGTCCCCTTCACCTGGTCGGATCGGTGCGAAGCCGCGTTCAAGGAGTTGAAACGACGGTTCTCTACTGCGCCAGTTTTGGTGCAGCCCGACCCTAGCCGCCAGTTCGTGGTTGAAGTGGACGCCTCTGACTCAGGGATAGGAGCCGTGCTATCCCAGAGCGGAGAGACCGATAAGGTTCTTCACCCGTGTGCCTACTTTTCTCGCAGGTTGACCCCGGCTGAACGGAACTATGACGTCGGCAATCGAGAACTCCTTGCGGTGAAAGAGGCTATTGAGGAGTGGAGACACCTGTTGGAGGGAGCGTCTGTGCCGTTCACGGTTTTCACTGACCATTGGAACCTGGAGTATATCAGGACCGCCAAGCCCATCCTGCCTGAGTCCACTATCGTGGCCACCCTCACCTGGGACGTGGAGAAGATCGTCCGGGAGGCCCTGGCACGAAGCCCGGACCCAGGAACTGGACCAAGAAACAAACTATACGTCCCACCAGAGGCCAGGGCTGCGGTCCTGGACTTCTGTCACGGTTCCAAGCTCGCCTGTCATCCGGGGGTGCGAAGCACCGTGGCAGTTGTCCGGCAGCGCTTCTGGTGGGCGTCTATGGAGGCCGACGTCCGGGAGTACATCCAGGCCTGCACCACCTGTGCCAGGGGCAAGGCTGACCACAGGAAGTCCCAAGGTCTACTCCAACCGCTTCCTGTGCCTCATCGCCCCTGGTCCCACATCGGCCTGGATTTTGTCATGGGTCTCCCACCGTCCCAGGGCAACACCACCATCCTCACGATAGTGGCCCAGGAGACAGCGGACCTCCTGGTCCACCATGTCGTCCGTCTGCATGGGATCCCCACTGACGTAGTCTCGGATCGTGGTCCCCAGTTTTCCTCTCACGTCTGGAGGAGTTTCTGCAGGGAACTGGGGGCCACCGTGAGCCTCTCATCTGGGTACCATCCACAGACGAACGGACAGGCAGAGCGGGCCAACCAGGAGCTGGAACAGACCCTCCGCTGTGTAACATCCGCGCACCCGACGGCCTGGAGCAACCACCTGGCCTGGATCGAGTATGCGCATAACAGCCAGGTGTCTTCTGCTACCGGCCTCTCCCCATTTGAGGTGTGTTTGGGGTACCAGCCCCCATTATTTCCCGTGGTGGAGGGAGAGGTCGGTGTGCCCTCGGTCCGGGCCCACCTTCGGAGGTGCCGTCGGGTGTGGCGCACCGCCCGTTCTGCCTTGTTGAAGGCCCGGACGAGGGCCAAGACCCATGCAGACCGCCGTCGGTCCCCGGCCCCTGCATACCAGCCCGGGCAGGAGGTGTGGTTGTCAACGAAGGACATCCCACTGCAGGTACAGTCACCTAAACTGATGGACAGGTTCATCGGACCATTTCGCATTCTCAAGGTCCTTAGCCCTGCCGCAGTGAAGCTCCAGCTCCCAGCTTCACTGCGGATCCACCCGGTGTTCCACATCTCCAGAATCAAACCGTACCACACCTCACCCCTCTGTGCTCCCGGTGCAGCGCCGCCTCCTGCCCGGATCATTGACAGGGAGCAGGCTTGGACAGTGCGCCGGCTCCTGGACGTCCGTCGAATGGGCCGGGGGTTCCAATATCTGGTGGACTGGGAGGGGTATGGACCCGAAGAACGCTCCTGGGTGAAGAGGAGCTTCATCCTGGATCCGGCCCTCCTGGCCGATTTCTACCGTCGACACCCCGATAAGCCTGGTCGGGCGCCAGGAGGCGCCCGTTGAAGGGGGGGTCCTGTTGTGTGGGCCGCCAGAAGAGGAGGTACTGCTGGCCCACCACCAGAGGGCGCCCTGCCTGAAGTACGGGCTTCAGGCACGAGAGGGCGCTGCCGCCACGGACACAGCCGGGAGTGACAGCTGTCACTCATTATTTCCTGACAGCTGTCACTCATTCTTCATCATCTTACTCCATAAAACCCAGACGTCATCTCCACCTCATCGCCGAGATATCGTACTTCTATGGAGGTAACTTTCTCTGCCAGCATTAAGTGATTCCAAGTGCTATTGTGTTGCAGCTGTCAACCAGAGGACCGGCGTGGGTCGTGACTGTTTCATCCTACGTCCCGTCAGATAAGTGGTTAAACAGACGCTGTACGAGTGTGTGTTAAAGGTGGAGGTGGCATTCCCACCATTGTTGTTACGGGGTGTACACACACCCACACTTGACTGTCTTTGCTCTTCGCCAGCAGTACCAGATCCAGCAGTCGGGGACGGTGATCACCTGGGAATTCGGGACTTGGCGGCTCCAGTATTCACCAGGTTCGGTGGCGGCGGAAATCGTGTGGTTCCGGCTCTTCTCAGGACGAACGTCTTCTATCCTCGAGCCTGCCCACACATCACCTTTGTGGATTGACTGTTATCAGAGTCTGAGATTCTCTGTATACTCGTTGTGCACCTTCACAACATTAAATTGTTACTTTTTGGCTCATCTATTGACCGTTCATTTGCGCCCCCTGTTGTGGGTCCGTGTCACTACACTTTCACAACATACGGTCAATAGTATTTTCCTGGACAATGTGGAAAAAGATGAAATAAGAAATATTGTAAAAAACTGTGTAAGCAAAAGATCAACTGACCATGAAGATTTAGACATGATGACTGCAAAAAATATAATAGAAACTGTTATTGAACCATTTACTTATATTTGTAATCAGTCTCTGTCAACTGGGATTTTTCCAGATGAAATGAAAATTGCTAAGGTAGTTCCATTATATAAAAATGGAGACAAACATAATTTTTCTAATTACAGGCCAGTATCATTGCTTCCACAGTTTTCTAAAATTATGGAAAAAGTTTTTGTGACAAGACTGGATAAATTTATTGAGAAACATCATATTTTAAATAATGCTCAGTATGGATTTAGAACAAAACATTCGACATCTATGGCAATTATGGAACTAATAGAGAAAATATCAACAACAATAGACAATAAGGATTATTTTGTAAGTATTTTTATCGACCTGAAAAAGGCTTTTGATGTTATAGACCACTCAAGCTTGCTTCACAAGTTACAACAATATGGAATAAGAGGTGTTGCACATCAGTGGGTAAAGAGCTACTTAGAAAATAGAAAACAGTTTGTTCAGATAAATAATACCAAATCAGAATTGTGTAATATTATTTATGGAGTACCACAAGGATCGGTACTTGGACCCAAACTGTTTATTTTGTACATCAATGATTTTGTGAATGTATCCAATGTGCTTGGCAGCATTTTATTTGATACAGGAAGTAGCACAAGTGATAAATACAGAGTTGGAAAAAGTTAAACATTGGTTTGATATAAACAGATTGTCACTAAATATTAATAACACAAATTTTATATTGTTTAATGATACAGCGAAAAAAAATAATGTGTCATTACAAATACACTCAACAAAAATATAAACGCAACACTTTTGGTTTTGCTCCCATTTTGTATGAGATGAACTCAAAGATCTAAAACTTTTTCCACATACACAATATCACCATTTCCCTCAAATATTGTTCACAAACCAGTCTAAATCTGTGATAGTGAGCACTTCTCCTTTGCTGAGATAATCCATCCCACCTCACAGGTGTGCCATATCAAGATGCTGATTAGACACCATGATTAGTGCAAATGTGTGCCTTAGACTGCCCACAATAAAAGGCCACTCTGAAAGGTGCAGTTTTGTTTTATTGGGGGGGGGGGGGGATACCAGTCAGTATCTGGTGTGACCACCATTTGCCTCATGCAGTGCAACACTTCTCCTTCGCATAGAGTTGATCAGGTTGTCAATTGTGGCCTGTGGAATGTTGGTCCACTCCTCTTCAATGGCTGTGTGAAGTTGCTGGATATTGGCAGGAACTGGTACACGCTGTTGTATACGCCGGTCCAGAGCATCCCAAACATGCTCAATGGGTGACATGTCCGGTGAGTATGCCGGCCATGCAAGAACTGGGACATTTTCAGCTTCCAAGAATTGTGTACAGATCCTTGCAACATGGGGCCGTGCATTATCCTGCTGCAACATGAGGTGATGTTCTTGGATGTGTATGGCACAACAATGGGCCTCAGGATCTTGTCACGGTATCTCTGTGCATTCAAAATGCCATCAATAAAATGCACCTGTGTTCTTTGTCCATAACAGATGACTGCCCATACCATAACCCCACCGCCACCATGGGCCACTCGATCCATAACATTGACATCAGAAAACCGCTCACCCACACGACGCCACACACGCTGTCTGCCATCTGCCCTGAACAGTGTGAACCGGGATTCATCCGTGAAGAGAACACCTCTCCAACGTGCCAAATGCCAGCGAATGTGAGCATTTGCCCACTCAAGTCGGTTACGACGACGAACTGGAGTCAGGTTGAGACCCCGATGAGGACGACAAGCATGCAGATGAGCTTCCCTGAGACGGTTTCTGACAGTTTGTGCAGAAATTCTTTGGTTATGCAAACCGATTGTTTCAGCAGCTGTCCGAGTGGCTGATCTCAGATGATCTTGGAGGTGAACATGCTGGATGTGGAGGTCCTGGGCTGGTGTGGTTACACATGGTCTGTGGTTGTGAGGCTGGTTGGATGTACTGCCAAATTCTCTGAAACGCCTTTGGAGACGGCTTATGGTAGAGAAATGAACATTCAATACACGAGCAACAGCTCTGGTTGACATTCCTGCTGTCAGCATGCCAATTGCACGCTCCCTCAAATCTTGCAACATCTGTGGCATTGTGCTGTGTGATAAAACTGCACCTTTCAGAGTGGCCTTTTATTGTGGGCAGTCTAAGGCACACCTGTGCACTAATCATGGTGTCTAATCAGCATCTTGATATGGCACACCTTGTGAGGTGGGATGGATTATCTCAGCAAAGGAGAAGTGCTCACTATCACAGATTTAGACTGGTTTGTGAACAATATTTTAGGGAAATGGTGATATTGTGTATGTGGAAAAAGTTTTAGATCTTTGAGTTCATCTCATACAAAATGGGAGCAAAACCAAAAGTGTTGCGTTTATATTTTTGTTGGGTGTACATCTATATATTTATAGCCAAGTGGCCTGTGCAGCCCAGTCTCACGTTTTTTTTTTTTTGTTTGTTTGTTTTTTTTCGTCCTCCCGTCACAAAACCCTAGTCCTACCCCCAACCCTAGCCTTAACCATAATCTAACCCTACTCCTTCCCCTATCCCTAACCATAAGCACGACTCCCCCCCACTGCACTTGTAATTATGTGCACCCGTCACAGAATGAATTAGAATAAATTCGTGATCCATGACGAAACATGCATGACACTGGGTTGTATGCATGTGTGTGTGAGTGTGTATGGCTTTAATCACAGAGAAACTGGGAAGAGCTGACATTTTCTGTTTGGCATGCTTGTGTATTTTGAATGCAGCAAAAACAGAAAGTTAATAGGACTAATATTTTTTGGAGACAGTATTTCCAAACGCCTGATTTAAGTCAAAAATGTCATCCAACTTCTTGCGCTGTTGTCACAGCCCTCCATGTTGAAATAGATTTGTTGCAGTAGAAATGTGCTTTCAGGCTTCCGTTGAAGCAGTGATGGTGCATTCCATGTGCCTCGGAAAAAAATTGATGCAAAAATTGCATCACGATTTCACCCGTCAGTTGAATCAATGCACACTGAATGAATAGATACACTCGCATCTCACACGTTTGTATCTAGATACTGATTCATATCAATTAATCTCCACATCTAATTCACAACACTTCACATCTTCCACATTTTGTTGTGTTACAGGCTTAATACAAAATGGATGAAATTCATTTTTACCCTCAAACTTCTACTCACAACACCCCATACTGACAACATGAAAAAGATTTTCTAAAGTTTTTTTTAATTTACTAAAAAAAAAAAAAAAAAACTAAGAAACCACATGTACATAAATATTCACACCCTTTGCTCAGTACTTTGTTGATGCACCTTTGGCAGCAGTTACAGCCTAAAGTCTTCTTGAATATGATGCCACAAGCTTGCCACACCTATCTTTGGGCAGTTTGCCGATTCTTGTTTGCAGCACCCCTCAAGCTCCATTACGTTGGACTGGAAGCATCGGTGCACAGCCATTTTCAGATCTCTCCAGAGATGTTCAATCTGATTCAGGTCTTGGCTTAGCTACTCAAGGACATTCACAGAGTTGTCCTGAAGCCACTCCTTTGATATCTTGTGTTTTGGGTCATTGTCCTGCTGAAAGATGAACCTTTGCCCCACTCCAAGGTCAAGAGCGCTCTGGAGCATACTCATACTCAATTCATACATAATACATACTCACTCTATGCGCTGTATATCTGCCGTTATCCGCTGATATCCCTACTGGGCTCTTGCTTGCCTCTACTGGTGGTTGGCTCTCACTGCGGTATTGTATCACTTCCTGTCCGGAGCACAGCGGTGTTTTTTTGTATCTGTTAGCTGTTTAATCTGCGCAGTTAGATTGATCTAGTTACCTAGATAACTATTTGTTTCACAGTGTTATCTTCACGTGCCTTAACTAAAGCACTCCCTCTGCTGAATCACCTCTAAATTATTTACACTTTATTCACTTTGCGTGTTTTTAGGAATCCGCTAGCTTAGCGCAGCTACTAGCTCTTAGCCAGTTTAGCATGGCGGCTTCTCCTGTCTCTCCCGCACTTTTCTGCTCTGGGTGTGAAATGTTTAGTTATTCCTCGGCCTCCTTTAGTAGTAATGGTACAAGTAATAAGTGTAGCTTATTCGTAGCTTTGGAGGCCAGGCTGGGCGAATTGGAGACTCGGCTCCGCACCGTGGAAAATTCTACAGCTAGCCAGGCCCCTGTAGTCGGTGCGGACCAAGGTAGCTTAGCCGCCATTAGTTTCCCTCTGGCAGATCCCGAGCAGCCGGGAAAGCAGGCCGACTGGGTGACTGTGAGGAGGAAGCGTAGCCCTAAACAGAAGCCCCGTGTACACCACCAACCCGTTCACATTTCTAACCGTTTTTCCCCACTCGGCGACACACCCGCCGAGGAACAAACTCTGGTTATTGGCGACTCTGTTTTGAGAAATGTGAAGTTAGTGACACCAGCAACCATAGTCTTACACACCTCTCTGCAGCTTCTCTTCCCCTGCCATTCCCCAAGGTTCTGTGCTAGGACCAATTTTATTCACTTTATACATGCTTCCCTTACACAGATGATACCCAGCTTTATCTATCCATGAAGCCAGAGGACACACACCAATTAGCTAAACTGCAGGATTGTCTTACAGACATAAGGACATGGATGACCTCTAATTTCCTGCTTTTAAACTCAGATAAAACTGAAGTTATTGTACTTGGCCCCACAAATCTTAGAAACATGGTGTCTAACCAGATCCTTACTCTGGATGGCATTACCCTGACCTCTAGTAATACTGTGAGAAATCTTGGAGTCATTTTTGATCAGGATATGTCATTCAAAGCGCATATTAAACAAATATGTAAGACTGCTTTTTTGCATTTACGCAATATCTCTAAAATTAGAAAGGTCTTGTCTCAGAGTGATGCTGAAAAACTAATTCATGCATTTATTTCCTCTAGGCTGGACTATTGTAATTCATTATTATCAGGTTGTCCTAAAAGTTCCCTGAAAAGCCTTCAGTTAATTCAAAATGCTGCAGCTAGAGTACTGACGGGGACTAGAAGGAGAGAGCATATCTCACCCATATTGGCCTCTCTTCATTGGCTTCCTGTTAATTCTAGAATAGAATTTAAAATTCTTCTTCTTACTTATAAGGTTTTGAATAATCAGGTCCCTTCTTATCTTAGGGACCTCATAGTACCATATCACCCCACTACAGCGCTTCACTCTCAGACTGCAGGCTTACTTGTAGTTCCTAGGGTTTGTAAGAGTAGAATGGGAGGCAGAGCCTTCAGCTTTCAGGCTCCTCTCCTGTGGAACCAGCTCCCAATTCGGATCAGGGAGACAGACACCCTCTCTACTTTTAAGATTAGGCTTAAAACTTTCCTTTTTGCTAAAGCTTATAGTTAGGGCTGGATCAGGTGACCCTGAACCATCCCTTAGTTATGCTGCTATAGACTTAGACTGCTGGGGGGTTCCCATAATGCGCTGAGTGTTTCTTTCTCTTTTTGTTCTGTATGCACCACTCTGCATTTAATCATTAGTGATTGATCTCTGCTCCCCTCCACAGCATGTCTTTTTCCTGGTTCTCTCCCTCAGCCCCAACCAGTCCCAGCAGAAGACTGCCCCTCCCTGAGCCTGGTTCTCCTGGAGATTTCTTCCTGTTAAAAGGGAGTTTTTCCTTCCCACTGTTGCCAAGTGCTTGCTCACAGGGGGCCGTTTTGACCGTTGGGGTTTTTACGTAATTATTGTATGGCCTTGCCTTACAATATAAAGCGCCTTGGGGCAACTGTTTGTTGTGATTTGGCGCTATATAAATAAAATTGATTGATTGATTGATTGATTGAAATCTGTTTTCTGTGACGTTCTCAAAAAAAAAAAAAACACCATCTCACACCCCAAGTGGCTTCCCCCCTCCCACTCCCCAAACTCATGAACAGTTAACCCTCGCATGACACCATGAACATTAACTCTGTGATCAACTTGTCCAAGTCCAGCACTTGCTCCAGAGGCTGTATTGTTGGTGTGAATAGTGATGCCGACGGCCCGAGTGCACTTATTTTATGACCACAATTCAGATGCCGTGCACGCGCAACACGTGCGCGATGCATTCATAATACACCCGTAATACTGCCATGATAATCGCAATGCGTCTGATCCGTTTCCTCATTACATGCGTTATATAACCGTGATTGTTCATCATATATTTGCTATATATTATTAATATATCCGTAATTCATACTGGGACATTTGTCATTTTTGGCCATTTTTGTTGCGGACGACAACGTAATTTGTGTACTCAATTCGTGCGCAATTGATCCTCTCCCCAGTGGGACAGGGCCCTTATGGATGATGGAGGCCACCATGCTCATTGGGACCTTCAAAGCAGCAGAAATGTTTGTGTACCCTTCCCCAGATTTGTTCCTCCAGACAATCATATCCGAGAGGTCTACAGACAATTCCTTTGGCTTCATGCTTGGTTTGTCCTCTGACATGCACTGTCAGCTGTGGGACCTTATATGTAGACAGTGGAGGGCAACGTTTTGGTTAGCTGTGCCCAAAACGTTAGTGTTTGCTCCAGAGTAATATATATAAAATGTTTGAAATTCAGTTTGTGTTTATGAAGGTTAAACATAGCAGACATGGAATATTTGGAATATTTGTTTGGGCAAGTTTTCAGGGTCTCATGCGGTCTCTTAAAAATGTTATGAAAAGCATAAAAGTTACATTTTGGTCATATAATGTTCATTTGCAACTGTCTTGTAGTTTCTCCGTGTTATTTTGACTGCAGCAACTCTCTGGTGCACAAGGGATTATGGGATATCTCAATGTGGCAAATTATGGTACTTTAAAATGATAACCTGTTCATGAAACTGAAATAAACAAAAAACATGCCAATTTTGACACCCCCTGTAAAGTTACTGTAACTTGTGTGTTTGTTTTTACAATGCATGTGATTGGTGATCCAATTATATTGAGACATTCTGAATATGTTGGTCTATTTACACTCCCATCCAGTAGATGGCAGTATTCTCTGCATTATGACGTGGGGGGGGAGGGGGAAGTGATGAGAGCAGCTCATTTGAATTTTCCCATAATGCCTTTTGGCACATGTGTCTGTTTATTGCTCAAACCTTCAGGAATCAGTGCACTACTTTAAAAAAATATGTGCAAGATCATATCTTCACTTTGTAAAAATGACAGAATTGCCGTTAATTTCACTAAATTGTCTGGAATTGGTTTTAAATGAAACCATGAGTGAAAGGTGCTTTGTGCTTCATGTCCCCTGCCGCCTGTCTGAGTATATGAGTAATGGCATTTGCTTTAAACATGCTGCATATATTACTGGGGGAGGACTAGTGATGTTAAGCTCGAGTCAGTCTGCTTGACACAGCATCGAGCTTTTTGAACCAGAAGTGTCAGTGAGCAGCGTTTCGAGCACGCCCCCATCACGTGACCACTGCGAGCGAGGCCTCATTACGTCACACCACGTGTCGAGCTTCGCGGAAAATTCAAATAATCTGGGCGTTTCAATACGACCCACCAAGTATTTAACTGAGATCTGAATCACAGCTCAAACTGTGGCTTTTTGAGAGGAGGAGATTGCGAGCGACACTGTTATTGCCAATTACCACGTGAATCGGAGCCAAGGAAAGCATTCGATTATATTCAGGTCTAGTTTAGAGTTCATTTAGTGTAGTTAGCTACATACACATAGGATCTAACATAGACAGACACACACCATACACAACAGACATCCATTCATATACAACATTTATTAAACACAGTACATTAACATAGGTTATAAGTTAGACTATATATTATAGGTAGATCAGAGACTGAGCTGAGTGACTGAAGAGCTGTGATTTTGGTGAAGTGAAAGGTGTGAGAAAGGTCAGTGTGTTTGAGAGAGTGAGTAGTGGTGAGGAAGGGACATGGAGGAGCCAGTTCTAAAAAGAGCACGATCAATTGCTTGGGAGCACTTTGATCTAATAAGCCCATAAAAAGGTCAAGTGCTTGATTTGTGCTCAAGAGTTGACGTACAGTAACAATACTTCTTCAATGCTGCGACACCTGAGGTCCAAACATCCCGAGACACCAATGGCTGCTGTTTCTGTCGCTACTCCTGGAGCAGGAATCAGGCCATGTAACCTGTATTTTATTCTTTATCTAAGATTAAAACATACACATCAACAAAAACAGCTCAGCATGTCAGACTGTATTTCCATTAAAGGCAGACGAGCTGATTTGGATGAGGCACTGGTGGACTATGTTGTGGAAGATGCACAACCGTTCAAAATAGTGGAGAGCAAAGCCTTCAGGGCTTTACTACAAAGGTTTGACCCAATATATGCCCACCTCCAGAGGAGAAGACCCCCTCAAATACTGGGTGACACGAGTCGCAGTCTATCCCAGTTTACAGCACCTTTGAAATTATTGTTTTTTTGAATAAAAATTGTTGAAAGTTGCACAATCACCATCTCCTATCCCCTCTATTCTAATTTATAAATTACAGCAACATAAGCACCAGTTGCAGAAGCACATGCCTTTCTCACTTTTCCCGTCACATTTTATCCAAATATAGTTTGAGGAATGATAACACAAATCTACATGTATTATTATTATCATTATGTGTACATCTGTAGGGACTATATATTACATTAAAAAGACACAATAATACATATGACATTTTTTGAATTATTATTTTTCAAGAACAAACCACATCAGTCATGAATTAATGCAAACATTTGTCAGGGCACTCGCTCAAGGTAATTCTCAAAGCAATCCAGCAGATGTCACCCTTCAAACTGTATCAAACGCATCAAAGTAGTGTGTCGATTTTCAGCCAGTTGTCTTGCAGTGGCTCATTGGTTCATGAGGCTTCGAAATTGCCATCACTAGAGAGGACTGAGCTTCTCAAAGCAGTCTGTTTATTGCAAAGCACACAACAGGAGTTAACATGTAGGGTTTCAGGTTTTACAGATGTTGCTCACGTTCGGCTTTACTCACTCTATGCCAGCAAAAAAAAAAATGTTAAGCGGACTGAAAGTTATTGTAACTAAATTTAGTGGAAGCTTATTGGTCTGCTGATGGTTTGCATAGTTAGCTAAGAAGCTAACCTGCTAACAAAAATGTTAGCTTCGCTAATTAGTGGTTAGCAGATTAGTTGAACTGTGCTAACCACTGTATGTAAATAGGTGTGTGCCTTTTCAAATCATATCCGGTTAACTCAATTTACCCAAGGTGGACTCCAATTAGAAACATCTCAAGGATGATCAGTGGAAACAGGATGCACCTGAGCTCAAGTTTGAGCTTCATGGCAAAGGCCTTGATTCTACATAGATTCTACATAGCAAACCAATCCAAAAAACTATACCAAATTTCATCATTGTCAACCCCCCCCCCCCCTCCGTTATTAACTATTCATATACTAAATCTATAGCTGGCAAAGTTTTTAATTTCAAACAAAGCATAAAAAAATTTAGACTTTGAATTAGGCACTAAAAACCTTAGCTGTGACTGCGACTCGTCTAATTTCAAATACGAGACAACAGGACATATAATAACCGGTAATCTTAGAATAATTGAGAACAGGAAGCTTAGTAAATTACAGTAAATTACTTAGTAAAGGACCATCATTTAGAGAACAAAATAGTATTAATTGGGACACAAACCTCATAATAGTTAAAAAAGCCATTAAGGATTACAAAAACGTTGGACTAAAAAAGAAAAAGTAGATACTAGAACATTGGACGAATGGAAAGGTAGAGTATTAGAAACAGTTCAAATTAAGATAGATAGACTAGGAAAAAAAAAGGAAAAATCCATATAAAAAACATGTGCTGTCAGACAAGGTTTGCCTAGAATACCTAAATAACTTGCAAAGATGTTTTGTTTTAGTACCAGCAGATAAAGCCAGCAACACTATCCTAATAGTTTGCAAAAATATTACTTTGATGTAGTTTTAAAGGAACTCAATGCTAGTGATGGAATTAACCCACAAACATATATGTGTTATTTATTTATTTATTTAATATGGACATAACATTCACACTGGACAAACCAGATGCAATGTTTTAAGTGTTATAGCAAAATATGCTAATTTTCAACACCTGTCCATAGTATAATATTTATAATATCTTGTAATAGTCACATAGAAAATATTGGTACAAAACACCAAGAATTTATGCCGAAATATAACATTAAAAGTACTACTGATATGAAACAATTACCATCCTTCTACTGGCTTCCAAAAATGTATAAAAATCCAATAGGTAGTAGATTTATAGCGGCCTCTAGTGCATGTACTACTAAACCATTATCCCAACTACTAACCTCTAGCCTTAAATTATTTAAAAAACATTTCAAACAGTACTGTGAAGTCATAGCTTGTAGCACTGGAGTTAATTGTTTTTGGATTATTGATAATGCTACAGAGGTTTTAAATAAACTAAAAAAGTTAAACAAATCTAAAGTAGCTACACATTTTGATAGTTTTGATTTTTCTACCCTGTATACTAACATCTGACATGACCAACTTATATATAGTATCAGTGAACTAGTCAAGGAAGCTTTTAGAATTAGAAGTTCTAAATACATCATTATTAGAAATGATAGCACAACATACTGGTCTAACACTACATCAACACATTATCATAATATAACAGGAAAATATGATTGAGCATATAGAATTCCTTGTAGACAATATCTATATAGAGGTTGGCAAGAGAATTTTCAAACAAACAATAGGGATACCTATGGGAACAGATTGTGCTCCACTTTTAACTAACCTTTTCCTTTTTTATTATGAAGATAAATTTATGAAAGATAAACTTAAAACTAATAGCAAGTCAGCAAAAACCTTTAATAATACCTTCCGTTACATTGATGACCTATTTACTTTAAATAACCCTAACTTTGAGAATGAAATTAAAAATATTTATCCATCAGAATTAGAACTTAAAAAGACTACAGAAAACAATAAAAAACTCTCATACTTACATATAGAGTTGAGCATTATAGATAGACAGTTTAGAACAGCCGTTTTCAACAAACGGGATGATTTTAACTTTCATATTGTAAAATTTCCTTATATGAGTAGTAACATACCGAGTAAACCTACATATGGTGTTTACACCTCTCAATTAGTCAGAATTGGTCAAATCTGTGATAATTACCAATGTTTTTCCACTAGACACCATACACTTACTAGTAGATTAGTTAAACAAGGGTTTCTGTATAACAAATTGGTTCTTCAGTTCAAAAGATTTTTTAAAAGATATCAAGAAATAAAATCTAAGTTTGGGGTTCCCATTAAAAAGCATGTAGAAGATGAATTTTTTTTTTCTACCTATATTAGCTAACATAACCTAACAATTAGGATAAACATTAGATCAAACCTATAACATATTATATCTGAGCTTTTATTTATATAGTTACACTGCTACAATTATAGGCCCTACTACTGTTTACGTAAGCTACATATATGTTTGTTAGCTTACCTGGAACGTATCCCTCTCCGTCATGTTAGTTATAGGCTAACCTGGCCTACATGTTGCTGCAGCCACGAGCCTCAAGCTCTCTTTAACCGGGAATATTCCACCTTTATATCCTTTCACTAAGGTACTTATATCATGTTTCCATATACATTTCAACACGCTTTACTTTTTCTTGTCCCCCCCCCCCCCCCCCTTTTTATTATTATTATATTTATGGCAATACTGGAGGAGTGGGGTACAATTAGTTATAGCTAACAACTGTTAGCTTATCTAGCCAGCTGTAGCACCGTTTATTGTAGCTTACAAAATAATTGGTTATTTTCTATTTGATAACCCACATTAATTCATACTTTTGTCCACATTTATCTTCATATGTATTTGTTAATACCATTATTGTAGGTTTAACTATGCTATTGTACTTTATACACTAATTACCATTTTTGTTTATCTTGTTAGCTTGTTAGGTACCGTTGGCTTTTTAATGGCTAATTTAGCTCTTATAACTAGAACTAGCTTATTTTCGTAATTTACAATTTTATTTTACATGGTGTAGATTTTTAATGATTCATCAGTTTATGTGTTCTTTTTAAAGATATCAACATATAGTACCTTAGATCTTAGGTTTCCATTTGATAGCATATAGATTATTCTTTTTATTTTCCTATAGTATGCTACCAGAGTTACTTTAGATAGATAACAATACACATTACATCATAGCTTCTGTTTCTATAATAAAATACCATGACCATGACCAAATCTCTGTATTAATATTTTGGTTTCAATACCTAGTCCTGTATATTATATAGTACCATATTTATTGTATATGTTATTACCCTTAATATTTAAATATAGTTTTAAATATGATGTCTTATCTTTCTTATGTCTTATTATTTATTATTATATATACTTTTTCTTAAGCTGTTTGGGTGGGTAGAGAGAGTTCCCATGGGATAAAAAAGCTTTTCAAGCTACCATCCCTGGTTCTCACGACCAGGCACCTCAGTGGCTCTACTCTATGCTTTTCTACTCTTTTATTTTACACTTCCTTTTTAGATATTTAGATATACCTTAGTATACCAGCATAGTTCCACCTTAGAACTGGAATATAATATATAAGATATACCTTACTGAATTTTCATGTAATTTCTTAGGTTTGTTTTTTTTTTTCTTATTAATATTTTTAATAAATTTACAAAAATCTCAAAGCCATTTTTCACATTGTCATTATGGGGTATTGTGTGTAGTGTGTGTGTATTTTGAGGAAAAAAATGAATTTCATTTGTTTTGGGATAAGGCTGTAACATAACACAATGTGGAAAAAGTGAAGCGCTGTGAATACTTTCCAGATGCACTGTAATGCATGTACAAAAACATTGAAAGGTGCAGAGGTGATGAGTCTGTAGCTGAACCTGGAGTAGAAACACAGAGGAAGGAGAGACCGTTGTTCCCAGAAATTACCAGGAGTAGACAAAGGAATGCTGGTAAACATAGAGATCTGTGAACACTTTCTGGATGAACCGTTGAAAGCAAGAAACAGTTCAGCATACACATGCATTAAAAAAGTTGGGCCACAGTATAGTGATTAGTGACTGGACCTAAAGAAAGTCAAGGGTAACTGTCTGTCAAAATGATTGCCAAAATAATATGGTTCATAAGTGGTTTTGCACTGTAAGATTTTGATAATGATTTTTTCCACAATTACTGTATACATTAGCATTGAAGATCTGATGTCTGCTGGCTGGTGATAGTCACCCACAGGGACCCACTCTGAACTTTTCTGGTCCATGTGAGATGGATGGGATTCATCTAATCTCTCCCTCTGGGTACGTAACAGTTTTGTCCTCCAGATGGAGGCAGGGAGCATTTAGCATCTCCCACACTGGTCTGACTCTAAACTTGGCTTTCAAGATTTCTTGCTAATTTCTTGCAAATTTCCACATTGTGGGACTGGTGAAGGAATATCTTATCTTGTATTATCTTAAATTAATATCATTAAGCAATGTTCAATTTGTAGAGTTAAACTTGATAATGCAGTTATGATGTGTAATGTATGTATGATCTTTGAAATGGAACGGCTTCAAAGTTAAGGAAATATAGCATAAAAATCATAATCAGCATCAGAATTGAATTTATTGCCAAGTAAGTTCTCACATACAGTGAATATGATCGATGTCATTGGTGCATAAACAACAATAAAAATAAAAGGAAAACAAATACTTCTGTTAGAAGTGATGGAGTCAAATAGACAAAATGGGCAAAACTAAAACGTTTGTGAGAGGGATCTGCCACTATCTTCCTTGCTCGCCTCAGGGCCCTGGAGGTGGACAGGTCCTGTAGGGATGGCAAATTGTAGTCGATCACCTTCTCTGCTGTGTGGATGATACGTTGCAGTATGCTTGTGTCCTTAGTAGTGGCAGCAGCATACCAGATGGTGATCGAGGATGAGATGATGGACTCAATGATGGTGATGATGATCTTATATCACTGTTTTTTTCCCATAAGATGGCAGACAGCTGCTTTCCACAAATTCCTCGAAAAATCACATTCTAAGACACTCAAAAGGCCTCTGATCAAGAACTTTTTCAGATTAGAATCCATATTTGAATGTCTGGCTTTTCCAGCAGAGAGAATCATTTGGACCTGATAAATGGGACCAACTGCCATTCCTTCTTCTCTACACAGAAGAGAGAGGCTTTATTTACATTGTTAGAGCAATGCTATTGTGGCCTCTAGTGGCAGAAAAAAAAACATATATTATGGAATGCAAGTTGTATTGTAGTGGAGCTCAAATGAACAAAGCAGTTCTTCAGAATTTTTTTGCACACAATCTTTATATTGAAAAATGACTGCTTTGTGGTCCTGCGGTGTTTATGGCCTGACCAGAGTTACCAAGATGAATTTCACTTACAGAGCCTGTTTTAAGACAGCTGTGATGACAACATTAAGATGAGGTTTAGAAAAGACCAATGACCTTCAAAGTGTGAGAAAAGGCATGCTAGACAGAAACATCACTTCAGGCTCAGTCACATCCTGTTAGTATACATCTGTGAATGTGTGATTAATTAGCAGAGAAGGATTGGAACGCCAGAAGGTCTTCTAATTTTTTGAATATATATATATCACACTGCAGGAAACTGACACCTGTTCTCTCATTTTAATATACTTACTGTCCAGCAGGTGGCAGGAGGGTATCAGTATTGTTTTTTTCCCATCCACCAACAACAGGATGTATCAGATGATCGTCATCCCTCCTGACCACTTCCCACTTTCTGTCAGAGCAATGGTTTCCTAAAGTGCTCCTTGGATAGTCACTGAGGCTCAGGCAGTATGACTCATGTTAATGTACATGTTATAACCACAGGTAGCAGATTCAGGCTGGAGCTTAAGTTAAAAATTAGTGGGAAGGATATCTGTAATTTCAAAGTCTCAGGATTAGGCACGCCATCAGTGCTACAAACCAAAACGGACAGAAATCCTGCTGGTCTTCACTAAAGGAGGATGAATGCTCAGTGACAGCTTAAGTTGTCAGACACAAAAATGAACACTGTATACTAACTCAATACCAAAAATATAAATGTGTAGGATCCAGCAGTTCCAGGGAATCTGGGAGGAGGTCAAATCTACAGTGACACCCTATATATTCTTTCATATGTTCCAAGTTAATTCACATAATACGGTAATGATTTAGACAAAGACGACAGACTGGACAAAGCCTCAGTGATGGTTTTCTATAGAGACCCTGAGCAGCAGATATGAAGCAGATATCTGGGTATCGCCGTGTTGGCAGTGCTAACTCTGACTATGCCACGATGAAACTGTAAATAGCTAAAGATGCAGCGCGTTTGTAGCTCAGTGTGCGATGAAGAAGTCAGTCACTCGCAATGCAGTTTCATGGATTGCCACCTCCTCACAAAGTTCTCTCAAGATTCTCACACGTAATGATTCACAGAGACTACGTACTTTCACAGGACTCTGCCATGCCCTGATGGCTCTTGGTCACATCTCCAACTTTGAACTGTTCAAAATTCAAGAGCGATGAAAGTGACTCCCTGCAACTTAAGTGAAGGGATTGCAACACAGAATGTCATGCAAATTCTCGTGAATATACTCGCAAATGCTGTTTGCAAGCTGTCTCAGCCCAATATGTATGGTTGGGAGACTTGTACACTAACCAGTGCCATAAAACGACAGTTAGATGTCTTAGAATTCTGTCTTTTCAGAGGATGCTTGGGTACCACTGCAATGACTTGCTTTGCAAGATAAAAATGAGGACTATGACTTGCATTGTGTAGAACCAACAGCTACATTTTGTCCATGTGCTACATTTCTCCGAGCATGATTCATGGACTATACTCCTAGTCAAACCCTCTGTGACATAAGAGGGGCTTTGAAACTCAAATGGGCCCATTCCAAATGTCACCATGTCTGCAACTGCCTAACTCCTGGCTGTCACAACTGCTCATAGCTGGAGACCTCAGTGCAGAGATACAGACAGGCTTGTACATTAAAAATAACCAACACATCATTTTTGCCAAATCCAAGGACAGAGCTCACACTGATACACAAGAATTCAGGGGGTAACAGGGGTGCATGGGAAGAAGCAAATGGGTATCCAAACACAGAGCCCAAGGTAGAATGAGAGACAAAAACACTCAAAGAGTGATTAAAAAACTAGGCAATAAATTGATAGAAGGCAGATGTAGTCTGGTAACAGGAAATCAATACAAGGCGACACTGGTCAGTTAAGGCGAGGAGAAGGCTTGAAAGCAAAATGTCCTGCCAAGATCTGGAGGGCAGGGTTTTAAACAGAGAAATGGGTAATCAAGAGAAATTAAATCAAAGCAAAACGGGTGTGACAACAGACAGAAAGAAAATAAATTACATGAAACAAGACAAGGGAAAACACTGACAAAGTCAAACGGAAGAAGGGCTAAACCAGAAAATGCTAACTAAATAAACAAGGAGCACAGAAAAATGACTCAGCACAAACAGTGCTAAACAATAAACACTAATAATACCTAAGAAATACAGTAACTAAGACATTAACTTGACATTAGCATAAAACCAGAGCTGAATCGACAAATAGACACAGAACCAAAACCCACAACAAAAAACACATAATTAACCAAAAATGTAATGCTAAAATCAATCACAACTGGGAAGAAGCCACCGGACAGTAGAGGGAGACAGAGAAGGACAGTTACAGATTTGAATCATGACACTGGCAAACCCATAAAAGATGTGGCTTGTGGGCTCAACAAATGAAGCCCAAACTCACTCCTCGTTTCATACTAACAAGCTAAAGCTAACAGACTTATCTTGGTTTTCATAAAAAGTGGTGTGAGAGTCAATGTTAAAAATTATTACCAGAGTACTGCCTTACACAGCAGAGCCAACTTCAGCTATCTGCTAATTAGTGCTAATGGAGCTAACATACAAATTTAAAAAAATACTGAAATTTTACTCAATAGAAATACTAGAGCACAGACTTCTTAGATGTTTGCTCGTACAATTAACCACACATCAAGCCATATTATCACTAATATTTGGAACAAAATGTTGAGAAAGGAGGAACACAGTCACGTCTGCAGCAGCTAGCAGCCGCTGCTAGCAGGGACCTCAAACTGTCAGTACACTAGCTATCAGTCAAAGCAACCGCTTCTTGAATTTTTCAAAAGTTTATGACTGAAAATATATTAAACTGCTGAGTTATATAAAAAAATTCACCCCATACAGCTGCCATAAATGGGAAAACTATTTGTAAAGACCAAGAACATTTATTTTTCTTGGCTCTAAACATGTTTATTTCTGCTGCAAAGGCAGACATCTTACCACCGAGTGTCTGTGGGGGGACTCAAATTTGGTGCCAGTCTCAAGTGGCCACTCAAGGAACCATACCATTTGGGAGTAAAGCATTAGCTTATGCTTCAGTACCAGTTCTTTCAACTTGGACTATGATTCAGCTCACAAGTGCTTCGGTGTTGAGGACCCCAGCGGTTGGAGAAGGCCATAGGATCGTTCGGATCTGACCCCACTGCAACAGAGAAATGGTTACTTTCAAGAGGTGGAGAAAGATCAATTGTCTGTTTGGGTGGTTGAGATCCAGGACCCAAAGTGGTTCTATGATGTGGTGGAAGCAGCAACACACAACACCAGTGCATGCTTTGAGACTTGACTTCACCGATATAAACCCTTGTGATGTAAAAACCTTTAGTTTTTTTATGTCCACACTTAATATACTCCCTGGGATTTGGTTCAAACTAGCATCTGCGTTGTACACCATCATATGCTGGGACCATCTCTAGCTTGCTGAGCCCATGTTTGGTTGCAGCAGTGAATCCAAACTGCTCCAGTACTCATATCATTTAACTTTTTTCACAATAGCAAGAATCAGCCTCCGCCTTCCGTGTGACTTTACGTTCTTAATGCTTTCGTTGTTTGTCATTTATGAAATTTATTCTTGCTTCCCATGTTGACCCGGTCATTTCTATGAAAAGCAAGCTGCTATTTCTGGTTGAACAAATATTCTTGGCAGCCTGTGTGATTCTCAGGCCTTCTCCTCCAGTTTAACATTGTTAATTTATATCTCCCTCTTGGATTGATGATGTCAGTCTATCATTCCCATCAACATACATGCTGTTCTTCCTGTTCAGTGTGTAATCCTTTTAACCCCTATCTCCCATTAAACTCCTCATTAATGAATAATATTTATAAGGGGGTGATTGTGTACATGTAAACACCCAGCACCATCAGTCTTTCGTCAAGCATTTTTGTTAGGCTTTTGGTCAACAATTGTCTAATTATATCTCCAATTTATTACCCTACTCCGCTAGTTGGTGAAGGTAATAAATTATATACATGCTAATTCAGTAAGTACCACAGAGATTTTGATGTACTACAGGGGTAGTGACAAACAGCAGGGGTGGTGACCAAATGGTTAGTGCGCTTGGTTTCAGCGCAGAAGGTTGCTGCTAATGTGGAGTGGCTTCAAGAAGGGCATCCGGCATAAAACTTGTGCCAATTCAAGTGTGGCGACCTCAAGTGAGAACAAGGGAGCAGCCGAAGGGACTTTCTTATCGAGATTTTGATTAACGTTTGATGGAATATGGCTCTTGAGTCAAGAAATAATTTGAACACATGAAAAACCGAATGACTGTGCAAGAAGGACACAAGTGAGGGAAGCCATCAAGACACTTTTAACATCTCTAAAAGAGTGATTGGCTGGTGTGGCTGTGATAGGAGAAACTATGTAACTGTAAACTTGGGCAGCACGGTGGATTTATGGTTAGCACTGTTGCCTCAGCAAGAAGGCCATGGGATGACCTTTCTGTGTGGATTTTGCATGTTCTCCCATGTTTGCATGTGTTTCCTCTGGGTGTTCCGGTTTTCTCCCACATTTAAAGACATGCAGGTTAGGTGAATTGGAAACTTCATATTTGTCCAGGTGTCCCTTGCAAAAGAGATCTCAATCTCAATGGGACTAACCTGGTTAAATTAAATCTAAAAATTCAGCTACAGATTGCCAACAGGCAAATGGGATACCCAAGCCTAGGTTTGTTCTGTTTTCTTGTCGTGAAAAAAAAACCTTCTCTGTTCAACACCATAATGAAGCTGTGTAACTGGTGATGCAACAGAAAAAAAGCTGCACAATGCACATTTTCTACAATTTCATCCTATAACTGCTTTTGAGTTTTCGTGGATGTCTTGGTGGCTTCCTTCACTAATCCCCTTCTTTCACACTCATTCTGTAATGTATGGCTTTCTAGGCTAGTTTTCTTCACCTGTCACCCATCCTTTTCATTACGAACAAAAGAAACTTACAACTTTCATTTTTATTGATTGGAATTTGATCTGAGGGCTGGAATAATGATTTGCGAGGCCTGTATCCAGCCTCCAAGCCTCCAGTTAAAATATAAAGGCAGCCAGTCTGTCATCAACCCTCAATCGATAGTCATGTCTAAGATTACATTTCATACTGTGTCATGTTAACACATGATTGGCTGACTGTGTATTGCCCACAATCATGCAGATGTGCAGTAAGTCAGCAGCTAGTATAGAACGAATGAAGATGAAGGAGTGAGAAGTGTATGCAGGTTGGAGGGTGGTGTAGAAAGGGAGAGATAGAGAGATAGAGTGAGAGAGCAAGAGACAGAGAGAGAGAGACAGGGGTAAAGAGCAAGTTTGCACATAAGCAGGATCAAGGAAGCAGGACTGAACGTCTACATCTGGAAAGCAGGTTGTGGTCAGACGGATACTTTGGACTAATCATATAAGGTGGGTCAACATTATTTTTACAATGTTTATATGGAGATAAAAGTCATGAATTGTCCCCAGGCACACACTTAAAATTGAATTTTTAACTTTACAGTTATAAAGATGGACAATCATCATGCAACAATGTTCAGTGTGTGATACACATATGTGAATGAACACTTATGTGTTATTTTCTGTTGTTACACATTAATAGGACAATGTCCATTTGAGTCCTTTGTGGGTTTTTTGTTTTGTTTTGTTTTTTTCTGGCAAATTTACAAAACTTAATGTATATGTGTAAGCACTTGTGGTTACTTTTCACTCATTTCTGATTGTTATTGTCATTGGTTTCTACAGTTAAAGTGTTAATCTCACAAATTACAGAACATTTGGTTATTATTACCATTTAAATTAAGATTTGGGTAACGTGCATTAATATGTAAGTTATGATAATAACATTTTAACAAGCTTAATATCAGTATAAACCAACCTAGTCAATAAATAAATAAATAAATGACAAAAGTAACTCAATGGTGAGATTAGCAACAAATGAGGTCAACATGCAGTTGGTGTTTGTCACTGGCCAGTTCATGATTTACTCGGTGTTACCACGCACAATATTTAATGTTTCATTATAAAGGAGGGGGAAACCAGACACTGTCACTATCATTATCTTCCATGCATGAAAAACTATACAAACCTATCAAATGCCTTCTATCATCTCTATGCTGATGACACTGTAATCTATTGCTGCTCAAACTCAGTGACAGGCTTTTTAATTCTTGCAGCATGCTTTTGATGTGATGTAGAACTGTCTGGAGAAATTCAAATTAGTCTTGAATACAGAAAAATCCAATATAATGTTTTTCCTCTACATCACCTGTGTCCATGGAGAACATACCATCAATCAAAACTGCCCGAGGTAACGTTCTCAAGATAGTCAGTAGCTACAAGTATTTGGGATTGATCATTGATACGGAGCTCTCTTTTAAAGTTAGTTTTAAACACTTGATCTCCAAGTTAAGGGTGAAACAAGTCATGCTTCTCCTTAAGTGCTCAGAAGCTCCTGATAACTGCTACCTTCCTGCCTTTGTTGGACTATTACAACGTAACGTATATAGATGTGCCTCAGCCAGCTGTCTACAGTCCTTGACCCACTGCATTATTGTGCCTTGAGATTCATCACTGGTTGTAGCCGCCTCACCCCCCCACTGTGAGTTGTATGCCAAAGCGGGCATGCCCTCTTTGTCTGTCAGGCGTTATACACATTGGATGATTCTGGTTTACAAATCTCTTATTGGACTGGTTCTGACCTATTTATCCAGTTTACTTTAGAGATCTGAAAGCCGTTGTGCTCTGTACTCGAATGACATGTTATGTTTTCGTGTACCTTGTGTATGCATTGAAGCCGGAAGTAATGCCTTTAGTTCCTCAGCTCCCTCTGATTGGAACATTCTCCAGTCTGAACTGAAACCATCTAGACTGACTTCTTTGAACACCTTTGGTCTATTTTATGGGATTGTGAATGGGATTCTTTTGTTTCTAAAACTAAATTTGTTTGAGATTTGTTTGTGCAATGTTATTATGACCAAGATGATTGTATTTTATTGATCACCAACATTCTCATGTTGATGCTAACCTGTCCATTATGACGTGTGCTGCTGCTTTTCTTGGCCAGATCATCCTTATAAAAGAGGTTTCTATCTCAGTGGGTTTCTACCTGGTTAAATAAAGGTTATTATGTCTGCTTAATGGAACCAAAGTTTGCTTGATTTGTTTCAGTCCAACGTTTTTCGTTCCTGTATTGCCAGTTATCATGCTAACATCTCTGTAAAATGTCTTGTAAATCAATTCAGAGATATTATCTGGCTAGAAAAACAACATTTTTATATTTAGAAGATTTTATTTCTTGTGATTTTTTTCTTCTATGTGAGAAAAAGATGGCAAACAGATTTTTGCAGAACTACATATGTTTCAGTGTGCATTCCACAATCTTGGATTATTCTGTTAGAGTGAGCAACCATCTGACATTATGCTGCCTTCACTCAGAGTGGCAGTTGTTTATTTTGGTCCTGCTTAGCTGGTGGCATAGCGGTTGCTGTATGTTGTCACTGCAAAACAGCCATTATGATTGAAAATGAATGGCAACGACATTATACATTAAAAGCAAAGTGGCCTCTGTGTACGTGTATGCCTGTGTGCCAATTTGGTCACGGACAAACTGGGGAGAGCTGACATTTGCCATTTGGCATTTTGTATTTTGGGTCAAGAATGAATGCTGCGAAAACAGAACGTTGATAGGACTAATATATTTGGCATATTAGGTAGCAACAGTGAACAAAGGACACTGATATCACCATTAATCAGTCCCTGGTAAGCACACAATTGTAACTTGCCACTTGTAAACTACTACTACTACTAAATGTGCCAATTAATACATACAATTATTCACAAAACTTTCTCATTTTAATTTCCTGCACTTTCAGTTAAAATCATTATAGAAACTTTGCATAATGTATTACCACCCTTGAAAAATGGCAGCTACCAATTTTATAAACACTACTCAATCTAGAACCTGTGGAATCCCATGGGCAATGCGCATGTCTACCTTAAAAATGCCATTGCATTGAAACCAACAGCAAATTATCAAATAAATTAAGTGGTAATCTTTGAAAGTATCCAGATGGAAGAGTTTTAGTGAAGAGAATCAGGAGAGCTCTATGGCTGCTGGAATAGGCTCCAGCCCCCCGCGACCCTTAATTGGACTAAGCGGTAGAAGATGGATGGATGGATGGATGGATGGAGTTACTTCCACATTTTATTTTATTTTTTTACTTGAACAAAGAACATTAGTATTTTTGGTTTTACGTGTCTGACTGCTCACACAACACTGCAAAAAATCATGAGAGGATTTGAGCTAAATTTGTTGGAGAGGTAAGTCCTGGGTCAGCCAAGAGATCACTTGATTTGGAGGCAGAACTAGAATTATTTTGCTTAACTTTATATTATCCTTCACTAGGGTTGAGTAACATGAACCGTTTCTTTTCAAGAATCGTTAAGAAATTATTTGATCTACCGACATCAATAACCATTTTGCTTAATGATTCCCTTATCGGTGCTTTAGAGTGGCCATTGTTTTCGAGGGTGTTTGTCGGGAAAATGACCATTTCTCTACATTGATTGCAGACCCTGCAGCAGGTCTGTAATCAACTGCTTCTGTAACGGCTCCACTTTGAAACTTGAACCAACAAAACAGTGCTCCAACCCACTGCTTCACTGGTTCTCTGCTTTTCAGAAGCAACAAGTCTGCTTCTTAAACCCTCTCAAAGCCATTAAAATGTCAATCATGAGTCGCTTTTGTGCTGATTAAAGTCAGTAATTGTGACTCTTGTCTTGTTGCAGTCCAGAAACGAGAAGTGTCCTCCGTTTGACAAAAACTACTGATTTTGTTTATTTCTACTTATGTCCAGAGATCAAGGATACAATGACCAATTTCACATTTATTTACTTTAAGACTCAATAAAATCGTGTTGACATAGAAAACCTGTAAAACCTACTTTTAGTACACAGAAAATTCACAAGAGGTATTGCTAAGGGAATCGATAAGGAATCAGATCGATAAGCGGAATCGTTAATGGCATCGATATCGATAAAATCTTATCAATACACATTCCTATCCTTCACATACTTCTACAAGTATTTTGCCTGTTTGTATGTTAAACCAAAATTTCTCAACGTTCCACCCAGTTAGTCAAAACTTCACACATACTTGAAAAATGTTGGTTTCTCAGAACGTAAAAGATGGAGAAAAATGCACTACTTTTTCTGGCTAACGATCAAAACCTCTCAATCATCCCTCGTATGATGGACTGGTGTCCTATCCAGGAGGAGTCTTAGACTCTCACCTGTTTCACA
Source organism: Thalassophryne amazonica (assembly GCF_902500255.1). Classification (NCBI taxonomy): domain Eukaryota; kingdom Metazoa; phylum Chordata; class Actinopteri; order Batrachoidiformes; family Batrachoididae; genus Thalassophryne; species Thalassophryne amazonica. Next base: position 96,707,786 of record NC_047111.1, read on the forward strand.
TGACGGAATATGGGAATAAAAACAGACACCAATGGGCCTCAGGACCTATTTAGGACTTAATTTTGATAAAAGGACAAGGCGTACTGTTGAAAATAGAATATTTTATCAAATTGATACTTCACAGTGCCCTAAATGACATTTTACACATAAATGCAGCAGTCAACAACTATTTGCTAGGAAAATATTTAGCATCATAATTGTGTCCTGTGCCAAGAATGAAGCAACACTCCCTCTATAATCTCTGTCTTGTTTATATTCACAGTCTGGCTGTACGTGCATGCTTGGTGCATGATTTATGCATGTGCATGTTTACTGCATGTGAATCCTGCCATGTCAAGCTGTTGGTCTGCTCTGCGTTTATAAAGAAACTGTAGTGTTCAATATTTTTCAAGATGGCACACCAAAGTTACTTTCCAGAAATGCATCCAAAAAGTACATTTGTAGGGTAAAAATGCCTCTGACCAACAACATGCTTAGAATACAATCGACAAAGCATGGCTTTTCCCAGAAACAGAATTATTACACCTGTTAAAAGATCCCAACTGCCATTCTTCCTGCTCAGTGCCGGGGGGCTGGAAAGGAGTGGCCGAGAAGGGAAGATTTTGGCACCTTTATGGCGAAAAACAACACATACATACCGCCTCAAAAGTACTAATTAAATAAAATAAAATTAAAAATTCATAAGTATGTTGAAATTTTATACATGGCCAACATTGACCCCAACATGAGTCACCTAGGCCAACCTCAAATTTGCAAAAGGGATAGAAAGGTATAATGTAGATTAGCAAGTTTGATCACAATACCTTAAGTCCTTGTGGAATTAAAGTTCTCAGACTCGGTCCCTGGTAGCTGAAATTACAACAGAAACAAGCCCAACTTTGAACTTGTCTGAGTTAATCTTGTGTACTAAGTTTTACCTTGATACATCAAGTATTTGTTGAGCTCACACATACAGCTCACACATAGAGTCCAGCAGTTCACAGAGCTGTTCTGACGTTGATGAAACAGGCTTAAAAAAAATGAAAATCTTAATTAAACAGTGTTTGAAAATGACCACATGGATGAACTTTGACATACAGTAAGAGTTAAAATTTGCTTTGAATAGCACCCTCTAGGGAACAACCTTTAAGCTCCATGGAAAAAGTCAGTGTGATACACAATCACTGTCTTTTCCAACAGAAAGAAGAAAAGAAAAAAAAAAGAAACAGGTCATCTTGTCTGTGAAAGTGAAAAGATCCAGAAACTCACTGTAAAAGAACAAGATGAGGAACACTATATAAAGTAAACACTTTGTTTCCAACTGGATGTCACTTTGGAGAACTGAGTGCACACCGACTTCTCTCTTATCACATTTTTAAATTTCTGATCCAGATTCATGACCTTCTTGGAGTTGCCTGGTACTTTAGGCACTAACACATTCTTATCACACCATGGTGACTTATCTTTTACTGTGCACTTCATTTGTTCCATGACAGAGGATTTTTCCCCCTGGCTCTATGTGCTTGCGTAATGTAACACCATCTAAAACACACACCATATAGTTACATGGATTACATAACTTGTGGTGTCCAGAGCTCCCATTTGTTAAAGGAGTCCAATTATACATTTTTCATCAAGCTACCGTTGTTGTGTGGGCCGCTGAAGAGGAGGTACTGCTGGCCCACCACCACCAGAGGGCGCCCTGCCTGGAGTGCGGGCTCCAGGCACCAGAGGGCGCTGCCGCATCATGGGAGTAATCTGGGTGACAGCTGTCACCCATCACCAAACACAGCTGTTTCCACTCAGCACCGAGGTATATCAGGAGGACGGCGTCTCCACCTCAGTGCCGAGATATCACCTAAGACCAAGGTAGTATTCTCTGCAGGTATACTTTGCATTATTACTTAAGACTGTCAAAACTGTTTTTCAGGACTGGTGACTACTAAGAACCTTATTCCTTGGATAAGTACTCACCTTCCTGCTGAACTTTGTCAAGAGGTGGAGGCGGCTTCTCCCCTCTCTGTAACTGGGTGCGTTCATCCACTCCTGTGTGTTGTTGCTCTCTCCTGCCAGCAGTACCGGATCCGACGAGCGGAGGCAGTGGCCACCTGGGAAGTCGGGACTTGGCGGTTCCAGTATTTCCAGGGTTCGGTGGCAGAGGAGATCTGGGTGGTTCCGGTTCGACTGAGACGGACGTCTCCTACCTTCGAGCCTGCCCACACGACACCAGCGGATTCGACCCTAAATTGTGTTTGTTGTATTACTCTTGCTTGTTCAGTAGTAAATCTTGTTATTTACTTTCTCCATTGTCCGTTCATTGCGCCCCCTGTTGTGGGTCCGTGTTCCAACACTTTCACAACAACCGTAAGTCAGCATATGTCTTAGAAATACATAGTTAAGATCACAGAACAAAACAGACACTGTGCATATAAAAAAATGAAATTCACATCTCCAACAAACACCCTGCTTATGTGCCTGTTGCTTTGAAAGGGAAGGAGCTGTTACTTGCCACATGTACCCTTCAGACAAGGGAGGGGGTGGTGGGTGGGGAACTGTGGGTGTGTCCATCAGCACAGACTGTCTCAGTGGGTGTGTCTCACAGAGCAAGTAGGACTCTAGATATGGACCTTTGTGACATATGTCACGGATTAGGGATGTGAATCGTACAACTCACGATTCAATTCGATTCCGATTCTTGGGGTGACAATTCGATTCAGAATCGAAAATGCAGCTTTACAAGGTTAATCATGTGACTCTAGATGTAAATTTACTTATCTGCTTTGCTCGTTCAGAGTTGGCTGTGAGTTTAGCGAAGCGCTGGTCAGTAGTCGGCAGAGACCGCTGCTCCCCTCTTTTAACTCCGGGTGATAGCGTAGCATGTGGGCTTGCGGATTTGAAGTGTTTCCTAAGTACTTGACTTTCATTTTGCAGATTTTGCACACTGCATAAGTCATGTCAAGCTCCTTCTTACGCAGCAAATAATAAAATCAAAAATGTGCCCAAACATTTGCCTTCAGCAAAGATGGTGCTGGCTGAATTAGCTCTTTGTCCGCCATGCTAAGCTGCAGCTCATGAATGTTTGAAGCACGCCGGACCCTCCCCTCGCGAGGACCCTGCAGTACAGAAGCCTTTGCCTGACAAACAGTACGCGCAACAAGTAAGCAAGAAAATGTTTTAAAAAATGCTTTTTAAAAATCGATTCTTGGACATTTTGGATCGATTCAGTATCGTAATAAATAAGAATCGCGATTCGGACATGAATCGATTTTTTCCGACACCCCTATCACGGATATCCAAAGCAGCTGTTTCCGGTCTAAATTCTGCTTAATGAAGGGGAGTTTTTGCATGCACAGTCATAGAAGTGTGGAATTTAAAGACTGTTTAACATGAAATCGCAAACACATTTTACTGATGCAGGTGGATTCAAATTGAAATTGCACAATATGGCACCTTTAATTGTTTTCTTTACAAAAATGTCCAACCTTTATACAAGACTGAATGCACACAACATCCATCCATCGGTCCATCTATCCATTTTCTATACCTGCTTACTTAATTAAGTGTCAATTTGGTGTCAGTTAAGGGTCACAGGGGGCTGGAGTCTATCCCAGCAATCATAGGGTGTGAGGCAGGGACAACAAACAAATCTATTGCAGGGCCATGCACACAATATGATATGAAAGTGCATTGCTAAAACTTACTGATAACATTTCGGCATAAAATTCCCAGTTCACACATCATATTTTATACCATTTTTTCCTCATCAAATGGTTCAAGGCATATCTTTTGTTTAATGTTTTGCAGAAGCCGCACGTCTTATGAACATGATTCACATCAATACATAATTTAGAGTAATTTAGATGGTGAAAAAAATTGTTTCTGTTGACTAATATACTACTAATGTTTCCCAGTCGAGTAAGCAAATGAATTAGTAATGAACTGAAAATGGTCTCAAGTTCTCATTATGGAAATGTGGTTTATGTTTCAGCCATCATGCCACTCTTGTTGGCACATCAGCAACAGCAGATTTTTATTTGCGTTTTCTATTCAATTTCCTTCGACTGCCCATTGAACTGAAGACAATGACTAAGAATGTAATTTAATTTTCACTCAGTACTGGACAAGTAAAGCCACCATGAAAACAAATGTTTATGCCTGAGGTCCAATGACAACATTAAAACGTCTATAAAGGGCCAAGAACAGGTGAAAAGTTCAAATTATCTTAAAGCCAGAGGAAACAAGGTAATCATTTAACTGATTATTGCTTCCTTTGTCCTTTTAAACTGCAGTCCTGTATTTTTATCCGAGGCCAAAATATGGCCATCGGGTATTGTGAAGACTTTGCATCCATCTGTCTGTCATTCCAGTCCTATTACTGCCAGGGTCTTCAAATTCACAGGGATCATTCTTGGGACACAGACCTTGGACAAGTTCAAAGATGGCTAACCTTGACCTATTTTAAGAGGTCAAAAGGTCACATTCTGTTTCCGAACTTTATGCTATATAGCTGACGGTATTTTAGCATTGACTTATATTTGCCCTCGATGAAGGCAGTGAAATATGTATCTATCTATCTATCTATCTATCTATCTATCTATCTATCTATCTATCTATCTATCTATCTATCTATCTATCTATCTATCTATCTATCTATCTATCTAAACTGCAAGGGTTGGAAAGCTGTCCCTTTTCCATTTTACGCAATGTTTTGGGCATGAAATGTTAAATCTTAATAAAATGTTACTTGTTGCTCACGCTCTAATTTTTGCCATCTGATTTCTTAATCGTTTCAGAAAAAATTGAGTTGAACTTGAAAGTACTTACTTTTTTAGCTTTAAGCAAATATAACTTATTTATTAAGGATTATATATTTTTTTTAGGAACTCTAAAGACTACAGTCTTGAAAGAAGCTTTGAGAAAAGGTGATTTCTCTACACACAACACCCCATAATGAGAACAAGATTTTTTTTTTTAATTTTTGCAAATTTATTAAAAATAAAAAACTATGAAATCAGATGTAAGTATTCACCCTTTGCTCAATACTTTGTTGATGCACCTTTGGCAGCAATTACACCCTCAAATCTTCTTGAATATGATGCCACAAGCTTGGTGCACCTGTCTTTGGGCAGTTTTGCCCATTCCTCTTTGTAGCACCTCTCAAGCTCCATCAAGTTGGATGGGGAGCGTCGGTGCGCAGCCATTTTCAGATAACTTCAGTAGGATTCAGGTCTGGGCTCTGACTCAAGGACATTCACAAAGTTGTCCTGAAACCACTCCTTTGATATCTTGGTTGTGTGCTTTGGGTCACAGTTCTGCTGAAGGTTGAACCGTTGCCTCAGTCTGAGGTCAAGAGCGCTCTGGAACAGGTTTTCATCCAGGATGTCTCTGTACATGTTTCCCTCAATCCTGACTGGTCTCCCAGTTCCTGCCACTGAAAAACATCCCCACAGCATGATGCTGCCACAACCATGAATTACTGTAGGGATGGAACATTATTTTCAATGAGACGCTTTGGGTTTTTGCATTGTGAAGTGGCGCATCAAAACCTGAGCTAATGCAATGCTCCAACAGGAGCGCGCATTTCTGATTGTCATCAAGCTGCCACAGTCAAAGTCCAACCCAATCCAACTTTTGCCGCTGTGCGCTGTGATGTAACTTCATGCTGTCCAATAGAAAGGAGGCATCAGGCCAAAACACAGAAGAGTACAGTGCAGAAATGTGTCACAGAACTGCTAATTTATACACAGCAGTTTTCTGAAGAAAATCCTTGGAAATGTTTTTTTTAACTTTAGAATTAATTTGATTACTGTAAAAAAAAAAACACATTACATTAGAACACTTGTAATTAAAATAGTTAAAAAATAAGATTCTTTAGAAATCTTTCATCATCTGTAAATTAAAACGATACTTGCCTGTTATTTCAGATGAGATGATTTCTTGATTAACATGATAAGGATCTTTGGACATGTACTTTTAGACAAATAAAATAGCATGGTAATTAATGTACATTTTTAAGTCTAATAGATTTCAACCAGGAAAAGAGACACCGAAAATAAATACAAATGTTTATTATAAATGCAACAGGAAATGATGTAACAATGACTGCAGTGTGATTGTACAGTAAATTAGCATTTCTTAATGTGACATAAACCTCATGATGATCATTTTTTTAATGAGTCATTTCAACATTTAATTACGTCATCAGAGTATGTGATTGCTTTTAATGTTGTGATCAGGACAGAGTAATTTCTAAAATAGGAATTTGACTAGTGATTGTGTATGTTTTAAAATTATGCACAATGAGGGTGGGGCTTCTTCTACCTGTGCAAATTTCTTTTTGACTGAACCTTGACTTCATGGACATGTTTAATGATTCATTCATTTAATGTTAGCAAATAAAAGGAAACAGCTTTTCTAAATAATAAAATATTTGCTCTTTAAAGAGGCTTTGTTTTATTTTGAAGCGTAGCAGCAGGTGTTGGTTTGCTGGACTCTCAGAACATTTAACCAGATGAAAGTGTCCTCTCCACCTTTGACCTCTGGTGGAGTTTTTGAAGACATTTTTCTCCCATTTTGAAGAGCAGAGATGTTCGCTTCTTCCATTTGGACTTCAGGTTTTGCTGTTCAGCTCCAACACAGGAGGTTTTTGTAATGTGTGTGTATTCAGGATATCTGCACAGCAAATGTTGAAATGTTCCTGATGTGGACAAGTAAAAATATATATACATTTCTTAAAACATAAAAAACATGAAACAGTAAAAAAAAAAAAAAAAAGTTATTTACAGTTGAGGTTTTTTGTAGTCACAGAAGCAACAATTAAAAAACTGTAGCTTTATTTGGTAATTACAAATTAAAACATGCACTCAGCTCGACTGAGTGATTCTGCAGCCAAAGGCTAAGCTAATGTTAGAGAAGCATTATACCTTCAGCAGTGCAGTAATGTCATGTTTTATTTTTAAATTATGCTCACTTCAGACAGATTTGTAGAAACTAAGCTCAGTTGGTCAAACTGGGTGTTTGTATATTTCTAAAAGTGAGGAATTTCAGAGTGAGTGGGTCTGCTCCATCACCCCTGCTGCAGTGTCTTGCTGTGGCCAGGAATGAGGCCTGAACCTCAGATGCTCTGCGTGGCTCTGCCCGCTGTCATGGTGCAATCGATCCCACCATCTCATCAGTCCTCCCTTGGCTCGGTGTCACTCCGAAAAGTCATGAACAAAAGGTTCTCCCAGCAGGGTGATGGGAGACTCATTCTACTGATGTTTTTTCAGCTTTTTTTGTAGTTCTGACAGACGTAAATCCAAGATGGCGACTGCAGTGGTTTTTCAGGCTTTTCAGAGTGTGACATCGCTGCTCCCCCCTGTAGCGTCTGATGCGATGGTTCTGATGCATCTAGCGCATCAGATGCAAAAGGAGGCGTTATTTGAAACTGATAAAGCATGTGATCTGAAACTGCCTTAAGGCCCTTCTTCCCGATCACTGAGTTCAGACGGGTGCCATCCTGTTTGGAACATTCCACAGGTGAACAGGTTAATTGGAAACAAGTGAGTGTCATGATTGGGTATAAAAGGAGCATCCCCAAAAGGCTCAGCCGTTCACAAGCAAAGATGGGGTGAGGATCACCACTTTGTGAACAACTGCATGAAAAAAAATGGTCCAACAGTTTAAGAACAATGTTTCTCAATGTTCAATTGCAAGGAATTTAGAGATTCCATCATTTACAGTCCATCAAATAATCAGAAGATTCAGAGAATTTGGAGAACTACACATAAGCAACAAGGCCGAAAACCAACATTGAATTCCCGTGACCTTTGATCCCTCAGGTGGCACCGCATTAAAAACCAACATCATTGTGTAAAGGATCTTACCACGTGGGCTCAGGAACACTTCATTTTCAGTTAACACAGTTCGATGCTACATCTACAAGTGCAAGTTAAAACTCTACCATGCAAAGCGAAAGCCATACATCAACAACATCCAGAAACAAGACATCCAGAAGACAGGTTTTGGCTGTCTGAGTGGTGTCCAAAAAATGAGGTGGGCTTCATAGATAATTGGCAAAGCTTCTGGGGAAAACCTGGTCTTGTTAGGAGAGACAGCATCCATCCCACTTTGGATGGAGCAGCTCTCATTTCTAGAAATCTGGCCAATTTTCTTAAATCCTCCAAACCGTGACTATCCAGGGTTGGGACCAGGAAGCAGAGTTGTAGTCTTACACACCTCTCTGCAGCTTCTCTCCCCCTGCCATCCCCTCGTTGCCCCATCCCCGTAGAGACGGTGCCTGCTCCCAGACCACCAATAACCAGCAAAAATCTATTTAAGCATAAAAATTCAAAAAGAAAAAATAATGTAGCACATTCAACTGCACCACAGACTAAAACAGTTAAATGTGGTCTATTAAACATTAGGTCTCTCTCTTCTAAGTCCCTGTTGGTAAATGATATAATAATTTATCAACATATTGATTTATTCTGCCTTACAGAAACCTGGTTACAGCAGGATGAATATGTTAGTTTAAATGAGTCAACACCCCCGAGTCACACTAACTGTCAGAATGCTCGTAGCATGGGCCGGGGCGGAGGATTAGCAGCAATCTTCCATTCCAGCTTATTAATTAATCAAAAACCCAGACAGAGCTTTAATTCATTTGAAAGCTTGACTCTTAGTCTTGTCCATCCAAATTGGAAGTCCCAAAAACCAGTTTTATTTGTTATTATCTATCGTCCACCTGGTCGTTACTGTGAGTTTCTCTGTGAATTTTCAGACCTTTTGTCTGACTTAGTGCTTAGCTCAGATAAGATAATTATAGTGGGCGATTTTAACATCCACACAGATGCTGAGAATGACAGCCTCAACACTGCATTTAATCTATTATTAGACTCTATTGGCTTTGCTCAAAAAGTAAATGAGTCCACCCACCACTTTAATCATATCTTAGATCTTGTTCTGACTTATGGTATGGAAATAGAAGACTTAACAGTATTCCCTGAAAACTCCCTTCTGTCTGATCATTTCTTAATAACATTTACATTTACTCTGATGGACTACCCAGCAGTGGGGAATAAGTTTCATTACACTAGAAGTCTTTCAGAAAGCGCTGTAACTAGGTTTAAGGATATGATTCCTTCTTTATGTTCTCTAATGCCATATACCAACACAGTGCAGAGTAGCTACCTAAACTCTGTAAGTGAGATAGAGTATCTCGTCAATAGTTTTACATCCTCATTGAAGACAACTTTGGATGCTGTAGCTCCTCTGAAAAAGAGAGCTTTAAATCAGAAGTGCCTGACTCCGTGGTATAACTCACAAACTCGTAGCTTAAAGCAGATAACCCGTACGTTGGAGAGGAAATGGCGTCTCACTAATTTAGAAGATCTTCACTTAGCCTGGAAAAAGAGTCTGTTGCTCTATAAAAAAAAGCCCTCCGTAAAGCTAGGACATCTTTCTACTCATCACTAATTGAAGAAAATAAGAACCCCAGGTTTCTTTTCAGCACTGTAGCCAGGCTGACAAAGAGTCAGAGCTCTATTGAGCTGAGTATTCCATTAACTTTAACGAGTAATGACTTCATGACTTTCTTTGCTAACAAAATTTTAACTATTAGAGAAAAAATTACTCATAACCATCCCAAAGACGTATCGTTATCTTTGGCTGCTTTCAGTGATGCCTGTATTTGGTTAGACTCTTTCTCTCCGATTGTTCTGTCTGAGTTATTTTCATTAGTTACTTCATCCAAACCATCAACATGTTTATTAGATCCCATTCCTACCAGGCTGCTCAAGGAAGCCCTACCATTATTTAATGCTTCGATCTTAAATATGATCAATCTATCTTTGTTAGTTGGCTATGTACCACAGGCTTTTAAGGTGGCAGTAATTAAACCATTACTTAAAAAGCCATCACTTGACCCAGCTATCTTAGCTAATTATAGGCCAATCTCCAACCTTCCTTTTCTCTCAAAAATTCAGTGCTTGTTCTGTTAGACCTCAGTGCTGCTTTTGATACTGTTGACCATAAAATTTTATTACAGAGATTAGAACATGCCATAGGTATTAAAGGCACTGCGCTGCGGTGGTTTGAATCATATTTGTCTAATAGATTACAATTTGTTCATGTAAATGGGGAATCTTCTTCACAGACTAAAGTTAATTATGGAGTTCCACAAGGTTCTGTGCTAGGACCAATTTTATTCACTTTATACATGCTTCCCTTAGGCAGTATTATTAGACGGTATTGCTTAAATTTTCATTGTTACGCAGATGATACCCAGCTTTATCTATCCATGAAGCCAGAGGACACACAACAATTAGCTAAACTGCAGGATTGTCTTACAGACATAAAGACATGGATGACCTCTAATTTCCTGCTTTTAAACTCAGATAAAACTGAAGTTATTGTACTTGGCCCCACAAATCTTAGAAACATGGTGTCTAATCAGATCCTTACTCTGGATGGCATTACCCTGACCTCTAGTAATACTGTGAGAAATCTTGGAGTCATTTTTGATCAGGATATGTCATTCAAAGCGCATATTAATCAAATATGTAGGACTGCTTTTTTGCATTTACGCAATATCTCTAAAATTAGAAAGGTCTTGTCTCAGAGTGATGCTGAAAAACTAATTCATTCATTTATTTCCTCTAGGCTGGACTATTGTAATTCATTATTATCAGGTTGTCCTAAAAGTTCCCTAAAAAGCCTTCAGTTAATTCAAAATGTTGCAGCTAGAGTACTAACGGGGACTAGAAGGAGAGAGCATATCTCACCCATATTGCCCTCTCTTCATTGGCTTCCTGTTAACTCTAGAATAGAATTTAAAATTCTTCTTCTTACTTATAAGGTTTTGAATAATCAGGTCCCATCTTATCTTAGGGACCTCGTAGTACCATATCACCCCAATAGAGCACTTCGCTCTCAGACTGCAGGCTTACTTGTAGTTCCTAGGGTTTGTAAGAGTAGAATGGGAGGCAGAGCCTTCAGCTTTCAGGCTCCTCTCCTGTGGAACCAGCTCCCAATTCAGATCAGGGAGACAGACACCCTCTCTACTTTTAAGATTAGGCTTAAAACTTTCCTTTTTGCTAAAGCTTATAGTTAGGGCTGGATCAGGTGACCCTGAACCATCCCTTAGTTATGCTGCTATAGACGTAGACTGCTGGGGGGTTCCCACGATGCACTGTTTCTTTCTCTTTTGCTCTGTATGCACCACTCTGCATTTAATCATTAGTGATCGATCTCTGCTCCCTTCCACAGCATGTCTTTTTCCTGGTTCTCTCCCTCAGCCCCAACCAGTCCCAGCAGAAGACTGCCCCTCCCTGAGCCTGGTTCTGCTGGAGGTTTCTTCCTGTTAAAAGGGAGTTTTTCCTTCCCACTGTCACCAAGTGCTTGCTCACAGGGGGTCGTTTTGACCGTTGGGGTTTTACATAATTATTGTATGGCCTTGCTTTACAATATAAGGCGCCTTGGGGCAACTGTTTGTTGTGATTTGGCGCTATATAAAAAAAAAATTGATTGATTGATTGAATTATAGGCCAATCTCCAACCTTCCTTTTCTCTCAAAAATTCTTGAAAGGGTAGTTGTAAAACAGATAACTGATCATCTGCAGAGGAATGGTCTATTTGAAGAGTTTCAGTCAGGTTTTAGAATTCATCATAGTACAGAAACAGCATTAGTGAAGGTTACAAATGATCTTCTTATGGCCTCGGACAGTGGACTCATCTCTGTGCTTGTTCTGTTAGACCTCAGTGCTGCTTTTGATACTGTTGACCATAAAATTTTATTACAGAGATTAGAGCATGCCATAGGTATTAAAGGCACTGCGCTGCGGTGGTTTGAATCATATTTGTCTAATAGATTACAATTTGTTCATGTAAATGGGGAATCTTCTTCACAAACTAAAGTTAATTATGGAGTTCCACAAGGTTCTGTGCTAGGACCAATTTTATTCACTTTATACATGCTTCCCTTAGGCAGTATTATTAGACGGTATTGCTTAAATTTTCATTGTTACGCAGATGATACCCAGCTTTATCTATCCATGAAGCCAGAGGACACACACCAATTAGCTAAACTGCAGGATTGTCTTACAGACATAAAGACATGGATGACCTCTAATTTCCTGCTTTTAAACTCAGATAAAACTGAAGTTATTGTACTTGGCCCCACAAATCTTAGAAACATGGTGTCTAACCAGATCCTTACTCTGGATGGCATTACCCTGAGCTCTAGTAATACTGTGAGAAATCTTGGAGTCATTTTTGATCAGGATATGTCATTCAAAGCGCATATTAATCAAATATGTAGGACTGCTTTTTTGCATTTACGCAATATCTCTAAAATTAGAAAGGTCTTGTCTCAGAGTGATGCTGAAAAACTAATTCATGCATTTATTTCCTCTAGGCTGGACTATTGTAATTCATTATTATCAGGTTGTCCTAAAAGTTCCCTAAAAAGCCTTCAGTTAATTCAAAATGGTGCAGCTAGAGTACTAACGGGGACTAGAAGGAGAGAGCATATCTCACCCATATTGGCCTCTCTTCATTGGCTTCCTGTTAACTCTAGAATAGAATTTAAAATTCTTCTTCTTACTTATAAGGTTTTGAATAATCAGGTCCCATCTTATCTTAGGGACCTCGTAGTACCATATCACCCCAATAGAGCGCTTCGCTCTCAGACTGCAGGCTTACTTGTAGTTCCTAGGGTTTGTAAGAGTAGAATGGGAGGCAGAGCCTTCAGCTTTCAGGCTCCTCTCCTGTGGAACCAGCTCCCAATTCAGATCAGAGAGACAGACACCCTCTCTACTTTTAAGATTAGGCTTAAAACTTTCCTTTTTGCTAAAGCTTATAGTTAGGGCTGGATCAGGTGACCCTGAACCATCCCTTAGTTATGCTGCTATAGACGTAGACTGCTGGGGGGTTCCCATGATGCATTGTTTCTTTCTCTTTTTGCTCTGTATGCACCACTCTGCATTTAATTATTAGTGATCGATCTCTGCTCCCCTCCACAGCATGTCTTTTTCCTGGTTCTCTCCCTCAGCCCCAACCAGTCCCAGCAGAAGACTGCCCCTCCCTGAGCCTGGTTCTGCTGGAGGTTTCTTCCTGTTAAAAGGGAGTTTTTCCTTCCCACTGTAGCCAAGTGCTTGCTCACAGGGGGTCGTTTTGACCGTTGGGGTTTTACATAATTATTGTATGGCCTTGCCTTACAATATAAAGCGCCTTGGGGCAACTGTTTGTTGTGATTTGGCGCTATATAAAAAAATTGATTGATTGATTGATTGAAACACTGCCACCTTCTCTGGGCATGAACTCATTTGAAATGGACAGACGCAAAGTGGAAAAGTGTGCTGTGGTCTGATGAGTCCACATTTCAGATTGTTTTTGGAAATCATGGACATCGTGTCCTCCGGACCAAAGAGGAAAAAGACCATCCAGATTGTTACCAGCACAAAGTACAAAAGCCATCATCTGTGACGGTATGACGGTGCGTTAGTGCCCATGGCATGGGCAACTCACACATCTGTGATGGCACCATCAATGCTGAAAGGTACATCCAGGTTTTGGAGCAACACATGCTGCCATCCAAGCAACGTCTTTTTCAGGAACGTCCCTGCTTATTTCAGCAAGACAATGCCAAGCCACATTCTGCATGTGTTACAACAGCGTGGCCTCGTAGTAAAAGATTGCGGGTACTAGACTGGCCTGCCTGCAGTCCAGACCTGTTGGCACATTATGAAGCGCAAAATACAACAACGGAGACCCCGGACTGTTGAACAACTGAAGTCGTACATCAAGCAAGAATGGGAAAGAATTCGACCTACAAAGCTTCATCAATTAGTTTCCTCAGTTCCCAAATGCTTATTGAGTGTTGTTAGAAGGAAAGGTGATGTAACACAGTGGTAAACATACCACTGTCCCAGCTATTTTGAAACATGTTGCAGGTATCCATTTCAACATGAGCAAATATTTGCACAAAAACAATAAAGTTTATCAGTTTGAACATTAAATATCTTGTCTTTGTGGTGTATTCAATTGAATACAGGTTGAAGAGGATTTGCAAATCAATGTATTCTGTTTTTATTTACATTTTACACAATGTTTCAACTTCATTGAAATTGGGGTTGTATGTAGACAGGTGTGTGCCTTTCCAAATCATGTTCATTCAACTGAATTTACCCCAGGTGGATTCCAGTTAAGCTCTAGAAACATCTCAAGGATGATCAGTAGAAATAGGATGCACCTGAGCTCAATTTTGAGATTCATGGCAAAGGCTGTGAATACTTATGTACATGTGATTTCTTGATTTGTTTATTATTATTATTATTATTATTTTATTATTATTTTTTTTTAATAAAGTTACAAAACACTTTTTGGACATTGTAATTATGGGATATTGTGTGTGGAATTTTGAGGAAAAAAATGAATTTAATCCATTTTTTTGTAATAACGCTGTAATTAACATGTGGAAAAAGGGAAGCGCTGTGAATAGTTTCTGGATGCACTGTATCTTGCATCTAACATTGATCGGGCTATATATAGAGCCCTGGCAATGTATTTTGAATGGATTAACTGAATTGATTTCTTCACTGTTTATCAATGTAATTGTCAGGGCGTCAAGGCCTTTGCCAGGGCCCACATCTGTCTATCTCTGTATGTTCTTCATCCACCTTCATGCCAGTTCTAGCTAACAAATTAATCTAGCAACCATGAGGAAAAACATGATGGCCATTACATGGGCAAATATAAGAACAAACAACAGAGTGAAAAAGCAAAATTAATGAATGCTAGAATGCGTGGGTGGCAATGATACCAAAACCTTTCATCTGTTAGTGATGGGAAATTCAGACACATATATGGTATAGCTGTACATTTGCAACAAATTGTCAGCCCACAACCAAATAATTATGCACCCCACCCAGAAAATAATAATAATAATAAGCATCACCATTTTAGCACTGTCACTGTGACACCTGCAAAGTCCTAGTAAATCATCTGCATCTGCCTCCTGTGAACTGAACCTTGATAATTTATTTACAACACTCATTCTGTTAGGAAATTAACTTTGACTGTTTGCAATGGTTGAGATAATAAAATAAAATGTAGTTTCCATCTTTAATTAAGGGACATCACGAGGATAGTTCACTGTGATCTCAATCTCTATTTAAACAGTTTCATAATTTCCTGGACAGCCTCTTAAACATTAGAAAATTGCACGTAATTTTGTTATTGTTGCCAATACAGACTATCTGGTCTTCTAATTAGTGACCCGGCAGATAATAATGCAATTTTTCAAAGGACATACATGATAATCACAAGTCAAATTTTGGATGATTAACTTTGCTGATATAAAACATCTGGGCTGTATAAGGCCAAGGGGACATCCATGTTTTGTGTGGCTGAAACAGACAGATGGTTACTTTTAATAGGTGGGAATGGACCGGTGTTTTACCTGGGTGGTTGACCAAAGGCGGTTTCATAGTGTGGTGGACAGTAACAGTGTGTGATCCCAGACCTGATATATATTTCAAATCAATCTTCAGTCCAACAACAAAGCGACTGATCTTGATAATCACAGACTTACTAATGCAGTCTATTTCATGGGGACTATAAGCTACACCTTATATATAGCCCAACGTGAATAGTGGGCTATATATGGTTGTTTCATGGCATTTCTGTCATTACATGTTCTGTCATTGTTGTGTTGTGATTTCAGTTTTGTCTTATTTTGGAAATGGTCACCCTACTGAATATTGTCTGCTTCAGATTTCTAACCTCCAGTCAAAAAGTACTGAGGAAGTTTTTTCTGATCACTGCCACCAATGTGCTTGCCCGTGGGGTGGGTAAGGTCTGGACTTTACTGTTGTATGATGCCTTGAGCTGACTTATGATGAGATTTAACATTGTATATTTAAACTGAATTAAACAAAATTTAAAAAAATACATCTTCTAAAATTGCCATCATGAAAATGATAAGCTAAAGACTGGAGAAGTCACCTTTCCAGACAGGAAGACCTGGGTCGGTAAGATGAAAGAATAGCATTTGTCTTGTTTCCTAAATTTTGATGTAGAAGGAACTAAAACAGGGCGCTACAGTGGCTTAGTGGTTAGCACTGATGCCACACAGCATGAAGATTATGGGCTTGATTCCCACATGTGGCCTTTCTGTGTGGAGTTTGCATGTTCTCCACGTGTTTGCATGGGTTCCCTCTGGGTGCTCCGGCTTCTTCCTACATCCAAAGACATGCAGGTTAGGTGGATTGGAAACTTTAAATTGTCCAATGGTGTGTGTGCGGGTGTGAATGTGTTTGTCTATATGTGGCCCTGCAACAGTCTGGTGTCCTGTCCAGAGTTTACACCGCCAGGTCCGGATCCAGACCGGTCGGTCAAATTTTTTTAAGCATCGTTCGTCATCGGTTAAAAAAAAAAAAAAAAAAATCTTGAATAATCCCGAATAGTGCTGAATGTGTCCCCGTGGTGAACACATCTTTGGTTTCATGTCAACCTATAGTCCGTAAATTATACGGATTTTTCCGAGTTTCAGAGTCATACAGACGTACAAATAAAGTCGAATATTCAGGGTTTGGTCTGCAGTGGCTCTGTAATCAACCGTCTCTGCAGCGCGACTTCACTTTGAAGCTGTGAACCATTGAAGCAATGCTTCGATTTAATGGCTCGTGGTCCTTTGAGTTACTGCTCTTCAGAAGCGGTAAATCCGCTTCTTAATCCCTCTCAAAGCCATTAAAATACCATGAGTCACTTTTGTGTGGATTAAAGTCACTAACTGGGACTCATGTTGTTGTCAAGAAACAAGAATCGTCCTCCATTCCGTTCACACAGCTCGAAACGTTGCTCGGCTCTCTGCTGAGACAGAGTCCGGTCGGAATAGCTTCAAAATGAATTGCCGCTTTAAATAAAATGACACCTCTTTCCAAACGTTGTAATACAGACAAGAAAGTACAATCGACTAAAATGTTTTTTTTCCTCCCAAAATGAAACATGCTGTATTTCTTTACAAATTACATCCTGAAGTGAAGCACAGCAGCTGTAAGAGCTCAGATATATGGAAAGACATTCATGCCAATAATGTCTGAAAGGAAATGCTCTTGACAAAAACTACAGATTTTGTTTATTCCTATTTATGTCCAGAGATCAAGGATCCACCATGTAGAGTTTATTTTGTCCAAAGTTTAAGGATCCAGTGACCAATTTCATATTTATTTACTTTAAGACTCAATAAAATGTTCAATTTTATTTCAATTTCAATTCATTCGGCTTATAAAGTGCCAAATCACAACAAAATGTAAATATACTAAAATAAATACATCACAATTGTACACATATCATCATTTTGATATGAGTACAATTGTGATGTATTTATTTTAGTATATTTAGTCGTGGACATGATGAATATTGTTACCTCCTGGACTGTTTCTAATTTCTAGTATCAATGGAAAATGTCTTCTGTGAACTGTCTATCTCAATATATTATTATTAAGAATAAATGCAGTCATATTTCTTATGGATTTTATCAATTGAAAAAAAATCATATATAGATTCAGGTATAATTGAAAGATTTTGGCAATAAATTTGATCCTGTTTACAGTCAGTTTTTGTTAAAGTGGGTTTTTAGGACATCATATTTATACAAACAAGAAGTGTTCACTGCGGTCCATGAAGTATAATAAATATATTAAAAGAAGTGTAACAGTGTATGTTGCACACAAATAAAAGAATGACGATTATTGAATAACAAGACGCGTACGATTATTATTTTATCATTGGGCAAAAATGCATCTGTCAGATTTTCACTCTGGGTCCAGCCCTGACCGCCTACATGCTATGACAGCTGGGATGGGCTCCAACACCACCACCCTCACCCCCAACCCTTAAATGAACCCTTAAATGGAGTAAGCGGTTGAAGATGAGTAAGGAACTAGAATATTTTCTGTCTAAATACCTCCATATAAAGGCTACACTGAATTGACCTTATCTCACCCGATGTACCTAATTAATATTTAAACAACTTAGGGTCCCAGTTGGACATTGACACAATGTTTGCAGTTTTGCTTCCATACACAACAACAATCAAGATTAAACAATCAAGATGTGATTGTAGTGTAGTCCTTCAGCTTTAACTCAAGCGCTCTATCAAAAATATCACTTTCACAATTTAGGAAATACACATCTTTTATCCACAGGTCCTATATTTTCAGAGGCCATAAGTAACTGGACATAGGAATAGCTTTTATACAAATCATCACGTGAATACTGAGTATGTCTTGGACTTCAGTTCCATTCATCATAAAGAAATAAAGCAGTATTGCACAGTGTGGTAAATTTGCCTGCATTTCTCAAAAACTGTAGCTGTGCAAGCAGGAGATGAGTGAGAAGCCACCAAGGTACACAAACTAAGCATCATGCAATGTTTGTCTGTTGCATCACCAGTGACACAGTTTCAGTTCAGTTTATTTATACAGCAACAAATCACAATATAGGTCTCCCCAAGGTGCTTCACAAGGGCAAGGTGTAACCTTCGCAACTGCCCTGAGCAAGCACATAGGTGACAGTGGTAAGGGAAAAATTCTGAAATTTTTTGAGGAAGAAACCTCAAGCAGGTCTGACTCAGAGGGGTGACCCACTGCTTAGGCCATTCTAACAGTGACAGAGATCAAATAAACAAAATACTACTAAAGGATTATTAACCTCGCTTGCAAGCAAGCAAGGTTAAAATTTTGTTTATTATATGGCTATTATATATACTTCTATAAACACGCAAACTTATGGTATCGCCCGAATATAAAAGCTGCTGATGGTTTTGGGCTCATAGTCGGAACTGTTTTTCTAATTGTGTTTTTTGCTTTCTGGTTTGTAGTGAATGTGGTACGTGATCTGGACCGATTGTCATGATAATGGTCTGATATGGGAAAATATCAGACCAGAAATCAGCCAATCAGAGCGAGTGCAGCATCATAGCCATGTAATAAAAAGAATGATCAAACATGCAAAACAAAAACAAAAGTAGAGTTTTAGGTAATTGTAAGTGTAGCCATCAGCATCAGCTTCTGTAGTGCAGGTGTCGTGGGGAGTTATTCGCTGTGTCTTCAACCTGGGTCCAGCAGCAAAACCTGAGGTGTCCATCACGACAGCAGCACATCAAACAGAGAGAAAGAGAGCAGAATCAATCAGTAGGAACAAATAAAGCACTAGTTCCCAGCAGTAAACTGACAGTACACAGAGGATACGTCTGTGGTTGCCGTACAGCTAGCCCCTTGATTTACTAACAGACCCAGAATTCATATATAATAAGGGTGAGATCTGCTCTGTTGTTAATAACACAGATATAAGAATGAGAGGAAAATCGGTTTGGTACAACACAAGAACATCAGTCATATGAAAGGGAAAACAAATGAGTCTTTAATCTGGATTTAAATGACTCCAGAGCAGGTAGATTGTTTCACATAACAAGTGCATGATAAGAGAATGCTCTGTGGCCTGCTGGCTTCTTTTTAACCTGAGAGATACACAGTAATCCTGTGTTGTGCTAACACAGAACCCAGGCCAGTACGTAAGGTTTTATGAGGTCGGTCAGATAAGGAGGTGCAAGTCCATGAAGGATTTTGAATGTTCGTAACAATGCCTTAAAGTCCGTGACCAGTGACCAAGTGTATGACCAGTTCTGGTCAAGGGTGCTGAGTTGGAGGCCGTGGATTCCTACAAGTACCTCGGGCTGGACAGCAAACTGGACTGGACAACCCACACCAATCACCTGTACAGGAAGGGACAGGTCATCTGCAGGAAATAGAGTGCCTTAATTGAGAGAGTGGCGAGAAATCAGAACATGGCGCCATTTTGGTTCCAACTGCGCTGTACTACTGAATGAACCGTTTATGTTTTTGACATTTATTTAAATCATTTAGCCACATACAGCAACACATCCAGGTACAGATGCTGTCAAACTAAATAGAAAAATAGGTAAACTATCAAATTTACATACATTTACAATTCATGATGATTCATTTAATTAACTTAAAGCCTGATTTTTTGCTTCTGCAGCCCTGTAACTCCATGTCATGCAATGACGTGTGTGACAGTTGATGGATGATGGTTGGATGGTCTGGATGATGCTTTATTCTGGACTAATTTGACGCTCAACAAGCTTTTCTTTCTACAACCATCACCTCCAATTCAAAGGTAAGCTGAACAACTTCCTCTTTTTCCACACGGTGTTGTAAAATTACAGACTTTTCTGATCCATTTGTACATCAGCGTGCTCACTGCAAAAACTATTTAGAAAGAGTGAAAGCAGAAAAGTGTCAAATCACAGCCTTTTGTGTCTGATTTAACAGGTGCTCATCCAGGCTGCGGGTCAGAGTCTGAGTACAGTTTGAAAAAAATAAACGGTCGGGCTTTTAATCACAGAAATGACTCCAGTCCCACTTTCCTCAAACTGGCGAGTGTCAGAGCACTGAACTTTAATTTGTACCTCTGTTACTGTGCACGTCCAGGCTGCTCGGGGCTTTTAATGGAAATACATTGCGATCCAGTGGGACTTTTATCCGATGTGAGTGAAAATCCATTATACAAGATTCTTTATATACGATGTTTATTACATGGAAAACAAGACACGTTTTTTGTGACTGCGAATATCTGATTTTGTACAATGATGATTTGGGTGAGTTTTACTGTACATTGGACTGAACAGTAAATTTACCCCTCAAAACTTTGGCGATGATGTCAGCTTCCATCCCACACATCTGATTTTATCTTCCCAAATTTATCTTCTGTTGGGATCTGAAGGGAATCTGTACATCTTGAAGCCCTTGTTGTGTCTATTTTTGCATCCAAATGCACAACAACCCGGCATTTTCAGTGAATAAATAAATAAAATAACTGGATTTACATGCAGACAGATTAACAGCAAATGTTATTTTGAAACCAAGATGGCGCCACGAGTCATGTGACTGTTTTTTTTTTTTTTTTGACTCGTCATGTCGCTACTATCTCAATTAAGGCACTCGAGCAGGAAATTCATGTGGATGTTCCACCAGTCCATAGTAGCCAGCGTCCTCTTTTACACCATTGTGAGCTGGGCTGGGGGCAGCACATCCAAGAAGGACACATCCAGGCTGGACAAACTGATCAGGCGGGCTGGCTCTGTGGATGGCATGAAGCTGGTCTCTCTGGTGATGGTGGCAGAGAACACTGGACAAACTGCTGGACATTATGGACGATGCCAGTTACTTTCTGAACACCGTCATAAGCAACCAGAGGAGCCTCGTCAGCCACAGACTGCTCCTTCCCAAATGCAGGACCAACAGACTGAAAAACTACTTTGTCCCTCAGGCCATCAGACTGTACAACTCCTCACTCAGGGGGAGGAGGACTAAGAGGAAGACAGAGGATGGGAATGAGAAGAACAGTAGTAGCCAGTAAAGCAGCATTGATCAGTATGTCTGGTATTTATATGTGTGGATTGTGCTATACAATGCTGCTCGAACCTCAATTTCCCAGAGGGAGTCTTCCCAAGGGATCAATAAAGTTATATCTAATCTAATGTAATCTAATGTCTGACCTTGCAGGGACAGGAAGCCAGTGAAGGGAGGCCAAAATTGGGGTAAAGTCATTCACAAAGCCTTGAAATTTCAGCAACAACTTGCCAGAAGGCACATGGGAGACAAGCTGAGATTTAATGCCTTCTTTTCTAAAAATTCTAATACTTTGTGTGATAAAACAACTTATTTTACATATATTGTTTAAACACTGTGGTTGTAAACTCTAGACAGAAGGACTCCAGTCGATTTAATTTTAATTTTTCTGAAATTCATCAGCAGTCCTGTCATCAGTTTGGATGGATAATTAATCATTTATACCATAACATGATGTCATTATAAAGCACACATACAATATTTGATGAGGAAAAAGGGGACATTTGATAATGGAAAGACAATAAATAAATCAAAAGGTGGGAAAAGGCATGTTTGTGTTTGACAGTCTGAGTAACTTAAGCATGTCAAAAACAGCCAAAAAAGTCCAGGGATGAAGTGGGCTGGAATGTGTTTACTGCCATGTAACAGTTTGCTTAATGCTTGTTTTGAACATCTTGCCTTGTGTGATGCACAGTGCTAGACAGACGACGTCTAAGCAGATGAATTCTCCCTTGATTCACTGTCTCTGTCTCCAGTGTTCTGTCAGTGTACTGCACTGCAAACACACAAGTTCACTTTTTCTATATCAGACTAATTCTAAGGAAACAAATGCATTAATATCTGTCCATCAACATTATGAAAGCAGCAAATTTTCATAAAGAAATCACAAAAAATCATGAAAACATATAACATTACTGTGAATCAAAGGGACCAAAAGCAGACATTCAAGAATATTTAACAGTTGTTACATATGCCAAGAGGATTTTTTAGATACACACAAGTCTGCTCAACAGCAAAGCATGTGTTATTTTTAAACTGAGAAACTTCATGTGTTTAACTTGTAGGTGGAACACAGCTTTTATGGGGTTTGGAAGTGTGATAGGAATTGGACAGGGGTGGTGGCCAAGTGGTTAGTGCACTTGGTTTCAGTGAGAAAGGTTCCTTGTTCAAACCCTCATGTAATGTGGAGTTGCATCTGGAAGGGAATCCAGTATCGCAGACCAAACGGTCAAGCCCCCCCAAAAATTGGTCCGCCCTGCCTCCACTGCACATGCATCATTTGGGACCACAGCAGCTTGTCTAAGACAGACTCTTTTCACCCAAAGTGATCAAAGGGAATAATGTGATTAAGATGACAAGGTAAAACTTCTTTAATCATTCTGAAGTCAGTTTTAAGCAGAAACAAGGCCGTTTTAAGCAGAAATGAGGCAATAATCAGCAACGCTTTGAAATGACGGAGGTGCGGTGAACGCAGCAGGAGCAGCTCCTCATGGTTGCTCCACTCTGATCGCTTCCTCCGTCTTTTATGATGAAATAATGCGGAATTTATGTGGAAATGATTGTTGTACAAAAGCTTCAGATATCTGTCGCTGAGATAGATGATGACTGGAGTGCAGTTTGAAGCAGAAACGAGGTGATAATCGGTGAAATACTGCCGATGCTCCAAACTGTGGCATGCGCAGTGAAGGCAGGGCGGACCGATTTTTATGGGGGACCTTTCGGTCTGTGACACCGGCGTAAAATCAACGTGCACATCCTGTGGCTGTGGTGACCCTGAGTGAAAACAAGGGAGCAGCTACAAGGAGTAAGTAAGGAAGAATAAGAATTGTGTGGAAAGAATGGAACAGAATGAACTGTGATACATTATATGTACAAGAAGAAATCCATATTAAACGTTTGAAAATTAGGCCTTTTAAAATCACAGAAATTAATCTTTATAACATTCTTAAAAAGAAGATGTGTAGTGTCAGGTACGGTATACCAGAAGGCACAGCCCTGTCAGGAAGAATTGGGATGGTTTATAGTGCAGCGAATAAGAGAATATTTAGAGTGGAATCCTGCAAATGGTGATAAAACCATCAAATTCGGCAGAAGTTAACACGGTTTTAGGAATAGTTTGGACCATGTATCATCCTTACTTATCACATTACGGGGTAACATATGTCACATGCCATAGAATCCAATAGATGTAGACCTTGTTTGACCTTTACTTTGAAGACCAAGCATTCAGCACTGTCAACATAATTCCATTTATTAATCCTATTAGCTGAACCAATAATTTGCATCACTTTTTACCAAAACTGGAGCAACTTTAACTTTTGACCCCTGTACAAAATGACACTGACCTTTCAATCAATCAATCAATCAATCAATTTTTTATATAGCGCCAAATCACAACAAACAGTTGCCCCAAGGCGCTTTATATTGTAAGGCAAGGCCATACAATAATTATGTAAAACCCCAACGGTCAAAACGCCCCCCCTGTGAGCAAGCACTTGGCTACAGTGGGAAGGAAAAACTCCCTTTTAACAGGAAGAAACCTCCAGCAGAACCAGGCTCAGGGAGGGGCAGTCTTCTGCTGGGACTGGTTGGGGCTGAGGGAGAGAACCAGGAAAAAGACATGCTGTGGAGGGGAGCAGAGATCGATCACTAATGATTAAATGCAGAGTGGTGCATACAGAGCAAAAAGAGAAAGAAACAGTGCATCATGGGAACCCCCCAGCAGTCTACGTCTATAGCAGCATAACTAAGGGATGGTTCAGGGTCACCTGATCCAGCCCTAACTATAAGCTTTAGCAAAAAGGAATGTTTTAAGCCTAATCTTAAAAGTAGAGAGGGTGTCTGTCTCCCTGATCTGAATTGGGAGCTGGTTCCACAGGAGAGGAGCCTGAAAGCTGAAGGCTCTGCCTCCCATTCTACTCTTACAAACCCTAGGAACTACAAGTAAGCCTGCAGTCTGAGAGCGAAGCGCTCTATTGGGGTGATATGGTACTACGAGGTCCCTAAGATAAGATGGGACCTGATTATTCAAAACCTTATAAGTAAGAAGAATTTTAAATTCTATTCTAGAATTAACAGGAAGCCAATGAAGAGAGGCCAATATGGGTGAGATATGCTCTCTCCTTCTAGTCCCCATTAGTACTCTAGCTGCAGCATTTTGAATTAACTGAAGGCTTTTTAGGGAACTTTTAGGGCAACCTGATAATAATGAATTACAATAGTCCAGCCTAGAGGAAATAAATGCATGAATTAGTTTTTCAGCATCACTCTGAGCAGTCCTACATATTTGTTTAATATGCACATTGAATGACATATCCTGATCAAAAATGACTCCAAGATTTCTCACAGTATTACTAGAGGTCAGGGTAATGCCATCCAGAGTAAGGATCTGGTTAGACACCATGTTTCTAAGATTTGTGGGGCCAAGTACAATAACTTCAGTTTTATCTGAGTTTAAAAGCAGGAAATTAGAGGTCAACCATGTCTTTATGTCTGTAAGACAATCCTGCAGTTTAGCTAATTGGTGTGTGTCCTCTGGCTTCATGGATAGATAAAGCTGGGTATCATCTGCGTAACAATGAAAATTTAAGCAACACCGTCTAATAATACTGCCTAAGGAAAGCATGTATAAAGTGAATAAAATTGGTCCTAGCACAGAACCTTGTGGAACTCCATAATTAACCTTAGTCTGTGAAGAAGATTCCCCATTTACATGAACAAATTGTAATCTATTAGATAAATATGATTCAAACCACCGCAGCGCAGTGCCTTTAATACCTATGGCATGCTCTAATCTCTGTAATAAAATTTTATGGTCAACAGTATCAAAAGCAGCACTGAGGTCTAACAGAACAAGCACAGAGATGAGTCCACTGTCCGAGGCCATAAGAAGATCATTTGTAACCTTCACTAATGCTGTTTCTGTACTATGATGAATTCTAAAACCTGACTGAAACTATGTCTATATGTGGCCCTGTGATAGAGTGGTGCCCTGCCTCTCGCCCTATGACTGCTGGGATAGGCTCCAGACCTCCATGACCCTCGATTGGAATAAGCGAGTACACAGTAAATTTGGCTGAGTAAAATTTACTCTGCTGGGATAACATTTAGGTTCCATTCTAAATAGAGTAAAATATACTCTATTATAGAGTGAAATCAGCTCTACCGTCTTGTCAAATCAAGTGTTTCTACTCCAATAAGAGTTGATTTTACACTACACTGTGACAGAGTATATTTTATTCTATTTGGACTGGTACCAAATGTTATCCCAGCAGAGTAAATTTAACTGCAAAATTTAGAGTGTATAGAAAATGAATGAAGTAGGCAGTTCTGAAAAAAATTAATTGACCATGCTGCAAGCAGACCAGTGAGTGAAGCCACCAAGACACCCACAACAATTCTGAATTATTGGCTACTGCGGATACGAGTGGAGAAAGTGGGAACGGGCAACATTTGCTTTTTGGCTGTAAAAGTGATGATTTATTCCTCATATTTAAAATAAATTGCTCCATCTCAACTTGTTTGCAATGTGTTTCAGGCTTTACACATATTCAGGAATGGCAGAGGTGGGACGAAGTCACTGTCAAGTCATTCTCCATCATCAATCTGCAAGTCTCAAGTCAAGTCTCAAGTCAGCTTGCAAACAATTGGTTGTCATTATGTCTTCAGACTTGACTTAGAACTTCCTGGTTCATGACTTGAGAGCGACTTGATGGTGACTTCGTCCCAACTCTATAAGCTATATATTAACAAATGAAATGGAGTTGACCACATAAAACATCAAATATGCTGGGTTCATACTACGAGGTCTGTCAATAAAATAACAGTCCTTTTTATTTTTTTCAAAAACTATATGGATTTCATTCATATGTTTTTACGTCAGACATGCTTGAACCCTCGTGCGCATGTATGAGTTTTTCCACGCTTGTCGGTGACGTCATTCGCCTGTGAGCACGCCTTGGGAAGGAGTGGTCCCGCCCCCTTGTCGGATTTTCATTTTCTGGAAATGGCGGAATGAAAAGGACTTTTTTTTCCATCAGAATTTTTTCAGAAGCTGTTAGAGACTGGCACCTGGAAACCATTCGAAAAATTTATCTGGCTTTCGGTGAAAATTTTACGGGCTTCACAGAGAATAAGGTCTATTAGTACAGCTTTAAGCACAGCTTTAAGGACAGCTTTAAGGACCCCTTTAAGGACACTCGGCGCACCATGCTCCAAGCTGCGACGATGCAGCACAAGCCACCGGACCATTTCTAAATGGATGGCTCTGTGGATACGAGACCGTCGTGTGCTGTTTCTCTGGTTATCACAAGAGCTGGACATCAGCCATTTTCCGTCAGATTTCACTTTTAACAAGAGATTTTGTCATGGAAAGCCGCGCGGAGGCTTCGCGCGTAAAGACGATTCGCTGATGAAGCGAGACAAAGGAACACCTCCGTTTAGGCATGTCAGAGGACAAGTTTGGACATGTCTATCTCGGCTTTCAATGCTTACCAGTCCAGTAAGTATCAGTGAAATTGTGGAGAGCTGGACATGTCCAAACTTGTCCTCTGACACGCCGAAACGGAGGTGTTCCTTTGTCTCGCTTCATCAGCGAATCGTCTTTACGCGCGAAGCCTCCGCGCGGCTTTCCATGACAAAATCTCTTGTTAAAAGTGAAATCTGACGGAAAATGGCTGATGTCCAGCTCTTGTGATAACCAGAGAAAGAGCACACGACGGTCTCATATCCACAGAGCCATCCGTTTACAAATGGTCCGGTGGCTTGTGCCGCGTCGTCGCAGCTCGGAGCACGGCGCGCCGAGCGTCCTTAAAGGGGTCCTTAAAGCTGTCCTTAAAGCTGTGCTTAAAGCTGTACTAATAGACCTTATTCTCTGTGAAGCCCGTAAAATTTTCACCGGAAGCCAGATAAATTTTTTGAATGGTTTCCAGGTGCCAGTCTCTAACAGCTTCTGAAAAAATTCTGATGGAAAAAAGTCCTTTTCATTCCGCCATTTCCAGACAATGAAATTCCGATGAGGGGGCGGGACCACTCCTTCCCAAGGCATGCTCACAGGCGAATGACGTCACCGACAGGCGTGGAAAAACTCACGCATGCACACGAGGGTTCAAGCATGTCTGACGTAAAAACATATGAATGAAATCCATATAGTTTTTGAAAAAAATAAAAAGGACCGTTACTTTATTGACAGACCTCGTATTTGCACTGAAATAGAATGTAAGGATCACTGCAGTTTGTTTGTTTTTTTTTCATGTTGCTTGTCTGAAGCCTCCTACTCCTTCAGTGGTGTGTGTCATATTTTTCCAGTTGTTCTAACTTCCACAATAAAAATGAGTGAAATAACAACTCTGTACTTCTTTATTCTCCAGGCAGAACACCTGTGGGAATGTGAAAAATGTGATCTGGAAAATCCATTCTACCAACTGATCGACAGAAAGGACCCAACTACTATGGTATCCACAGCCCTCCTCTGGCTGGTGCTGATGTGTTTTATCCTTCTGACCATTGGTGGGAACATGCTAGTATGTTTGGCTGTTGGGCTCAGCCGTCGATTATGGAGGATTGGTAACTGCTTTGTGGTGTCCTTGGCTGTGACGGACATGCTGCTGGGGCTGCTGGTGCTTCCATTCTCTGCCTCCGTGCAGTTGCGCAGTGGGAAATGGGATCTTGGAGGAGCCTTGTGTAACATATACATCTCATTGGATGTCATGCTGTGTACATCCTCCATTCTGAACCTGCTGGCCATCAGCGTGGACCGATACCTGGCGATTTCAGCTCCCCTAAGATACTCCCGGCGGGTTACCCCACTCACAGTGACACTGGCCATAATTGCCATGTGGGCCTTGGCAGTAACTGTGTCCTTTTTGCCCATCCACATGGGGTGGAACACAGCTGACTACACGGTGCAACATCTGGACTGGGAAATGGGAGATGAGGACGACAAGGGACGCTATTGCCAATATGAATGGATTAACAACTATGTTCTTATCTATTCCCTTGGGTTTTTTTACATACCACTACTGATAATGTGTGTAATGTATTTTTGCATATTCCAAGTGGCACGGCAACAGGTCAGTAATTATGCTAAATTGAATATGTTGTAGGGGTGTCTCAAGGCAAAGCCTGGATACCCATTTGGATTGGGTATAGCGCCATAAAGTCATATCTACTATATATCAGATCCTTTGTTTATTCATTTTAAAAGTCAGAAAATGTTTGTTGTTGCCTCAGCATGGCCCAATGCCACATTTTCTGACAGATGAATACCTGTTATATGTACATCATACAATTATCTGAGGAGTACTAGCCATCACCAAGTAGGAATATGCAGTAACTGAGTATACGTATCGATAGAAATTATAATTCAAATAAGGTTCAAACACTTTGAATAGTTTATTTTATCCTGATGGTCTCTGCTTTCAAGATATATTTAAGTTCAACCACACCTGCCCCTAGTTTTGTACAGTTATTCATGAAAAATAATCACAATTATTTTTTAAATAATTTTAAGTGTTATTGCGAAATTGACAATTAAGCATTGTATTGTATTGATTTTATACCCCTGTCACACATAGCCAGAATGAGGCCGAATGGCATCAGAATGACAATTTGGCCCACATCCAAAAAGTGTTGAGTTGCAGTTTGAAAACATTCTGACAGCCATATGAGTCCACACAGTTTTGACCCAATCAGCCGGCGGCCCAGAGTGTGTTGAACATGTTCGAAACCCTGCGGGTGCCATCAAGATGGGACACCTATCCGATGACGGTCCATGTGCAGTCTGAGCACCATCTGACCACAATTTACATATTGTGATGCTGGCAAAATAGTATCTGAAATGATTTTAGCACGTACGAGGGGACCTTGAGATGGATCTGGCATGGCAAAGCCTGCTATGACCTGCACGTGCCATGTATAATAATGTCCACCTCCAATGCCCCCACCTCACCCCCTCACTTGACCTTTTGGCTAAAATACTTCCTACAGAAACCTCTTTCGGGCCTTACAATTTATTTGCTACAATTTTAATTCTTTAATAGGTGAACCATTCAAAAATGATGAGATATATTTTATAAAATAAAATATTTTGAGGGGAAATTAAAGCACTGTGTCAAATGCTTTACAGGTATATTCATTGGTTATGATTTTTATTATTTATATTACAACTGGTGGCATTTGAAAGTGCTGGATTCTGGAGATGGCATTTCACAACACTTTATTTAGCATTCAATTGGTCTGGTGGTGGTATTTGGCGTTATTATGCTGTATTGCTATGGTTATGCTAGGTTATGCTGTATCTTCCATTCCAGCTTATAAATTAATCAAAAACCCAGACAGAGCTTTAATTCATTTGAAAGCTTGACTCTTAGTCTTGTCCATCCAAATTGGAAGTCCCAAAAACCAGTTTTATTTGTTATTATCTATCGTCCATCTGGTTGTTACTGTGAGTTTCTCTGTGAATTTTCAGACCTTTTGTCTGACTTAGTGCTTAGCTCAGATGAGATAATTATAGTGGGCGATTTTAACATCCACACAGATGCTGAGAATGACAGCCTCAACACTGCATTTAATCTATTATTAGACTCAATTGGCTTTGCTCAAAATGCAAATGAGTCCACCCACCACTTTAATCATATCTTAGATCTTGTTCTGACTTATGGTATGGAAATTGAAGACTTAACAGTATTCCCTGAAAACTCCCTTCTGTCTGATCATTTCTTAATAACATTTACATTTACTCTGATGGACTACCAGCAGTGGGGAATAAGTTTCATTACACTAGAAGTCTTTCAGAAAGCGCTGTAACTAGGTTTAAGGATATGATTCCTTCTTTATGTTCTCTAATGCCATATACCAACACAGTGCAGAGTAGCTACCTAAACTCTGTAAGTGAGATAGAGTATCTCGTCAATAGTTTTACATCCTCATTGAAGACAACTTTGGATGCTGTAGCTCCTCTGAAAAAGAGAGGTTTAAATCAGAAGTGCCTGACTCTCTGGTATAACTCACAAACTCGAAGCTTAAAGCAGATAACCCGTAAGTTGGAGAGGAAATGGCGTCTCACTAATTTAGAAGATCTTCACTTAGCCTGGAAAAAGAATCTGTTGCTCTATAAAAAAGCCCTCCGTAAAGCTAGGACATCTTATTACTCATCACTAATTGAAGAAAATAAGAACAACCCCAGGTTTCTTATCAGCACTGTAGCCAGGCTGACAAAGAGTCAGAGCTCTATTGAGTAGAGTATTCCTTTAACTTTAACTAGTAATGACTTCATGACTTTCTTTGCTAATAAAATTTTAACTATTAGAGAAAAAATTACTCATAACCATCCCAAAGACGTATCGTTATCT
The DNA here is from genome assembly GCF_902500255.1 of Thalassophryne amazonica. Lineage (NCBI taxonomy): Eukaryota > Metazoa > Chordata > Actinopteri > Batrachoidiformes > Batrachoididae > Thalassophryne > Thalassophryne amazonica. The sequence continues at coordinate 96,738,531 of NC_047111.1, forward strand.
TTGGCTGCTTTCAGTGATGCCGGTATTTGGTTAGACTCTTTCTCTCTGATTGTTCTGTCTGAGTTATTTTCATTAGTTACTTCCTCCAAACCATCAACATGTCTATTAGACCCCATTCCTACCAGGCTGCTCAAGGAAGCCCTACCATTAATTAATGCTTCGATCTTAAATATGATCAATCTATCTTTATTAGTTGGCTATGTACCACAGGCTTTTAAGGTGGCAGTAATTAAACCATTACTTAAAAAGCCATCACTTGACCCAGCTATCTTAGCTAATTATAGGCCAATCTCCAACCTTCTTTTTCTTTCAAAAATTCTTGAAAGGGTAGTTGTAAAACAGCTAACTGATCATCTGCAGAGGAATGGTCTATTTGAAGAGTTTCAGTCAGGTTTTAGAATTCATCATAGTACAGAAACAGCATTAGTGAAGGTTACAAATGATCTTCTTATGGCCTCAGACAGTGGACTCATCTCTGTGCTTGTTCTGTTAGACCTCAGTGCTGCTTTTGATACTGTTGACCATAAAATTTTATTACAGAGATTAGCGCATGCCATAGGTATTAAAGGCACTGCGCTGCAGTGGTTTGAATCATATTTATTTAATAGATTACAATTTGTTCATGTAAATGGGGAATCTTCTTCACAGACTAAGGTTAATTATGGAGTTCCACAAGGTTCTGTGCTAGGACCAATTTTATTCACTTTATACATGCTTCCCTTAGGCACTATTATTAGACGGCATTGCTTAAATTTTCATTGTTACACAGATGATACCCAGCTTTATCTATCCATGAAGCCAGAGGACACACATAAAGACATGGATGACCTCTAATTTCCTGCTTTTAAACTCAGATAAAACTGAAGTTATTGTACTTGGCCCCACAAATCTTAGAAACATGGTTTCTAACCAGATCCTTACTCTGGATGGCATTACCCTGACCTCTAGTAACACTGTGAGAAATCTTGGAGTCATTTTTGATCAGGATATGTCATTCAATGCGCATATTAAACAAATATGTAGGACTGCTTTTTTGCATTTGCGCAATATCTCTAAAATCAGAAAGGTCTTGTCTCAGAGTGATGCTGAAAAACTAATTCATGCATTTATTTCCTCTAGGCGGGACTATTGTAATTCATTATTATCAGGTTGTCCTAAAAGTTCCCTGAAAAGCCTTCAGTTAATTCAAAATGCTGCAGCTAGAGTGCTGACGGGGACTAGAAGGAGAGAGCATATCTCACCCATATCGGCCTCTCTTCATTGGCTTCCTGTTAATTCTAGAATAGAATTTAAAATTCTTCTTCTTACTTATAAGGTTTTGAATAATCAGGTCCCATCTTATCTTAGGGACCTCATAGTACCATATCACCCCAATAGAGCGCTTCAGTCTCAGACAGCAGGCTTAGTTGTAGTTCCTAGGGTTTGTAAGAGTAGAATGGGAGGCAGAGCCTTCAGCTTTCAGGCTCCTCTCCTGTGGAACCAGCTCCCAATTCAGATCAGGGAGACAGACACCCTCTCTACTTTTAAGATTAGGCTTAAAACTTTCCTTTTTGCTAAAGCTTATAGTTAGGGCTGGATAAGGTCACCCTGAACCATCCCTTAGTTATGCTGCTATAGACTTAGACTGCTGGGGGGTTCCCATGATGCACTGAGTGTTTCTTTCTCTTTCTGCTCTGTATGCACCACTCTGCATTTAATCATTAGTGATTGATCTCTGCTCTTCTCCACAGCACGTCTTTTTCCTGGTTCTCTCCCTCAGCCCCAACCAGTCCCAGAAGAAGACTGCCCCTCCCTGAGCCTGGTTCTGCTGGAGGTTTCTTCCTGTTAAAAGGGAGTTTTTCCTTCCCACTGTTGCAGAGTGCTTGCTCACAGGGGGTCGTTTTGACCGTTGGGTTTTTCCGTAATTATTGTATGGCCTTGCCTTACAATATAAAGCGCCTTGGGGCAACTGTTTGTTGTGATTTGGCGCTATATAAATAAAATTGATTTGATTTGATTTGATTTGTATTGATGATGATGTACTGATGATGGTCTTTTTTAGGGGAGGTGATGGTTTAGTGGTTAAGGTGTTGGGCTTGAGTCCAGAAGATCATGGGTTCAAATCCCACCTGACTGGAAAATCACTAAGTGCCCTTGGGCAAGGCCTTTAATCTCCTATTGCTCCCGGTGTGTAGTGAGCGCCTTATATGGCAGCACCCTGAAATTGGGGTGAATGTGAGGCATAATTGTAAAGTGCTTTGAGCGTGTGATGCAGATGGAAAAGCGCTATATAAATGCAGTCCATTTACCATTTTTTATTTAATTTTTTTAGCTAAAAAATGAAATTACTTTGACACAGATTTTTTTAGCTAAAAAATTTAATTAAAAAAAGACCATCACCAGATCAATACAACATAATAATGTCAAACGCCACCATCAGACCAATTGAATTCTAAATACTCCCAATGTTCTATAGCAGGGGTAGGCAACCTGTTCCAGAAAGAGCCATGAGGGTGCAGGTTTTCTTTGCAGCCACTGACTCCACCAGGTGATTTTACTGATTAATATCACTTTGAGCAGATGGAATCAGTTAATCAGTGAAATCACCTTGTGGAGTCAGTGGCTGCAAAGAAAACCTGCACCCTCATGGCTCTTTCTGGAACAGGTTGCCTACCCCTGTTCTATAGGAATACAAACGTCTTTTGGGCACTGCACTTATTATTGTAAAATAAACAGAATGTTTTTTACTCAGAGGCTGTATATAACAATAGATTCAAATGGTACCCACATGCATTAGAGTGAAACTCACAATTGTAAAGTCATGAAATTGAATTTATCAGCTCAACTAGTGATATCAATCATCAAGTCTCAGTACAACTGCACATCATTAATATATATATATATATATATATATATATATATATATATATATTGTTGTTGCTGTTGTTATTAATCATCCAAGCTCTCTAACCTTTGCTTATCAAATCTTTTAGGTACAACGCATCCGTGCAGCCACTCCATCATTTGCACGGATGGCATCAACAGCGACCATAGCACGAGAACACAAAGCTACAATGACTCTGGCGGCGGTGGTTGGGGCATTTACCATTTGCTGGTTTCCCTACTTCACCTTCTTCACCTTCATGGGCTTGAGGGCAGAAACTATTATCCCACCCAATACACTGTATTCTGTGGTCCTGTGGTTGGCCTATTTTAACTCGGCTCTGAATCCAATCTTGTATCCAGCCTTCAACAGAGATTTTCGCAGAGCCTATGGAGAGCTGCTTCGCTGCAGACGACCATTCTGCAGAAAAATGCAGTTTTCCCACTGTGCATCCATGCAGAGGCAGTTTTCCCTGATTAATGGTCACAGGGCTTCCCAGAAATATCGGGATCAATTGGACTCAGTTAATAAGGACAGCTGGTCAGAGGGCAACAGTCTAACTCTTCACGAGTGGAGCGGCACTCCTAGCCAAAATAAAATGACACGGAGCTGCTGATGTCGTACTGCAAAGCAGTTTCTCTACATCTCCACACAACCACATGCAGTCGGTGTGAGCATGTGAGCAGTGTTGGTGCTTGGTGCTTCGCTCAGGGAGACTTTGACACTGGTTTGTGACTTCTACTGACAGTCGGCTACAGATTATGAATTGAAAAGCTGTTCCACAATACAAGGTTCGCTAATCATTTACAGTGCCAGTGCCAAAGATGACTGAAAAGTGGCACTTTAAGTAAAAAAATTAAATGTGACAAATTGAAGAGAGGGTGATTTTTTATGTATTTGTATACAGTATCTGTGTTACTTTATTTAATATAGCAGCAAGAGAAGAAAAGATAGACACCCAGGAAGAATAGACTTGGCTCAGTTGCTTTGAATTGCTAAAAATAATGGAGTACAGTAAGACCTCAGTATGTTGTGGGGATACATTTGTTTTTCCTGCAAAAGTAATCAATCATAGGAACATTTGTGAAAATCCATCCACAATTAGCACTTTGTGATTTGGTGTTGTATAAGTAAACTGAATAGAAGTAAAGATATTGATCCCTGTCTGGTAAAATGAAATTGTCTCAGTTGTGCATAAATAATGCAAATGTATTTATTTAGACTCCTATCTGGGAAGTGGTGGTATACTGATAAACATGATATCTGATATACAGTCATCATGTTAAGTGATTAAAAAACAAAATAAGAGTTATAATTTATTATAATTAATCTCATTTAACTGTATGTATAATTTAAGAGGGAAAAAAAAAATCAAATCATGAGGCACTTCAATCCATCCAGCTATCCATTTTCTATACCTCCTTACTCCAATTTGGGGTCATGGGGGGATGGAGCCTATCCCAGCAATCATAGGGCGTGAGGTGGGGTACACCCTGGACAGTGTGCAAGTCTATTGCAGGGCCACATATAGACAAACAAACACATTTCACAAGGCACATAGACATAAAAATGTGAGGCTCTCAGAAACACAGAAACAAAGAGAGAAAAATTGCATTCATTAAAAACCCTTCCAGAATTAAAATATTATAAAAAAGACTGTAACCTATGAACTTTACAAAAATGGCACTTCATTACCACTATGGGGATAATTCATTCCTGCACTGTAGAGTGTATTTTTATACATTTTTTATATCACCTCAGTTAGGGATATGCTTCTGTCTGATGTATTCAATTTCACTTTGCATGTCAGGATTTTTTTCTGTGATTTCAGAATACAGCGGTAATCCTGGGCCATTGAGAGTGAAAAAGACAGAGTAAAGGATTATTACTGACTGCAAGGTCTGTACGGGGAAATATCAAACCGAGGTGTAAGTACAGACCGAGCAACAGCGAAAAAAAACAGAGGTCTGATATTCCTGTACAGACTGACCAAGTGAGGTTAGTAATTTGTTTATTTTATGGTTTTATATATATATATATATATATATATATATATATATATATATATATATATATATATATATATATTATATATTGCTTACAGATGGTCCAGTTGTGAGCTGGTAAGCTTTCAATGTGTTTTTTTCAGATGCTGTTAGATATTTATGGAGTGCATTCATGTCCGACTTGCTTTTTCTAATCGCGTTTTTAGCTTCTGGTTTGTAAAGAAAATACACAATTTTCGGACTGATGTCATGGAAACCGGTCCGATATGGGAAATATCCGACCAGTAATCAGCCCATCAGAGTGCGCGTAGCGTCACAGCCATATAATAATAAGATATATACATCTGTGACATAGTCAGAGTGGTCTCAGATGGGCTGTATCAGACCTAAATAATCTTTATAGAAAAATAATACGAGGTCTGTCCGTAAAGTATCGTACCTTTTATTTTTTCAAAAAACTATATGGATTTCATTCATATGTTTTTACGTCAGACATGCTTGAACCCTCGTGTGCATGCGTGAGTTTTTCCACGCCTGTCGGTGACGTCATTCGCGTGTGAGCATGCCTTGTGGAAGGAGTGGTCCCGCCCCCTCGTCGGATTTTCATTGTCTGGAAATGGTGGAATGAAAAGGACTTTTTTTCCATCAGAATTTTTTCAGAAGCTGTTAGAGACTGGCACCTGGAATCCATTTGAAAAATTTATCTGGCTTTCAGTGAAAATTTTACGGGCTTCACAGAGAATAAGGACTTTAACTACAGGTTTAAGGACCCCTTTAAAGGACGGTCGGTGCGCCGTGCTGCGAGCTGCGATGATGCGGCACAAACCACTGGATCATTTCTAAGCTGATGGCTCTGTGGATATGAGACCGTCGTGTGCTCTTTCTCTGGTTATCACAAGACCTGGACATCAGCCATTTTCCGGCAGATTTCACTTTTAACAAGAGATTTTGTCATGGAAAGCCTCGCGGAGGCTTCGCGCGTCACGACCGATTCGCTGATGAAGCGAGACAAAGGAACACCTCCGTTTCAACGTGTTAGAGGACAAGTTGGGACATGTCTATCTCGGCTTTCAGTGCTTACCAGTCGAGTGAGTATAAAAGAACTTGTGGAGAGCTGGACATGTCCCAACTTGTCCTCTAACACGCCGAAACGGAGGTGTTCCTTTGTCTCGCTTTAATAGTAACAAAACGAATTGGATATACTGGAGGTATATATTCCACAGAAGTGATGCCAAGTACTCTTCTGACATTCATGTAAATATCCTTCCACACTAGATTTGTACAACATTATAACAAAGGTCATTTTGACAAATCAGTGATGTCATGAAACTTGGTAACTGCAATGATGAATGAATTAAAGCACGTTTATACTGTGTTAATGTGTGTGTGATCAATGAAGAAGATGTTTCACAGCACAGATAGAAGATGGCCTTTATCCTGTGATGCCTCGTCTCTCTGTGAGAAGGTGTTTGTTAAACCTGACGGAAACATAGAACATCATTAGAAGATAAATGGCTCTGCAGAGATAAGATGTTCTAAGCAGTGTGTTTCCACCAGATGGCACTATTGTTTCTAAAACACTGGTGGTCAGTCACACACACAGGAAGCATGAGGAGTCTGCTCTGGAATTTATTTCTCAAATAAGTGATTGTCTCAAATATTGGCACAGTCTCAACTCAAAACGTGTGCTGAGATTTTTAAAGATATATTTTTTTCCAAAAGAAGTTGCTGTAAATGTTGGAACTCGGATTTCACCTCCTTCCTTTTATGCTTGATTATTTACGTACAAGCAGATGTACCCCTCTTGGCCTGAGTGAAGAGTAGTTACCAAGTTTTAAGCAGTTGGAATCAGCACATCTAGAAGGTGGTTTGAGGCTTAACAACACTCACAGCGTTCTTTTCCAGTTATTTAAAAGTACTGTATACGTGACACAGACACATGGACGCATCCAAAGCCACATGGTTTAGTGATAAGTACTGATGCGGGATCACTTCCTGCCTGGGCTTTTCTGTGTGGAGTTTGGGTGTTCTCTCCGTGTTTGCGTGGGTTCCCTCCAGGTGCTCTGGCTTCCTCCCACATCCAAAGACATGCAGGTTAGGTGGATTGATCTCTCTAAATTAGCCATAGGTGTTAATGTGTTTGTCTGTCTATATGTAGCCCTGTGACAGACTGGCATTCTGTCCAGAGTGCACCCCGCTTCACACCCTGTGAATGGTAGGATAGGCTCCAGTTCCCCTGTAACCCTTGACTGGAGTAAGCAGGTATAGTGAATGAATGAATTTACTTATGCAGCAATGTCTGGAATAAACCCAGTCAAAAATACACATTTGTAAAAATGTCAGGGCCCAGCCATTAATGGAACACATTACTATATATTTTGGCATGGCTGTGGTTAAAGACCTGGGGCCTCATGTACAAAAACGTGGGTGAATTTCCAACTGAAACATGCGTATGCTAAAACCCACAAACTGTTATACGCACCAAAATATTCAGATGTATCAACGTGTGCGTACGCATGGATCCAAGTACGTTCCGCTTGTACATCCCACTGAATGCGGAACTGAGCACACATACAGATGTATCAAACTCCTCCCTATCCACGCCCCTATTTAAATATGCATATTCATGTAAATAGGCCCTGGGAGCTGGGATTCCCCATCCGTCAGATCAGTCAACAAGAACACAGAAAAGAAATTATACCGAGTATGACCTACAGATGATGGAAACTAAGTGGAGACACAGAGGGATAATTTATTTCACCATATTCTTTAAGAGCCAAAATCTGTAACTTTCAAATGGGTGGCTTAGTTAGGGCACTTTTGCATAGATGACGCTTTTTATGTTAAGAATGTGATATTTGACGATTTTCATTTGGCCATATCTCGGTGCGCCCCCTATAGATTTCAGTGAAATTTGTTTTATTATGTTTCTCTTAAGTGTCCTAAGTAAGCCACTGCCATTTGTGCAAATTTGGAAAGAATATGCATAAATGAGCAAGGCTTGTTCAGGGCACAGGCCCTGGGAGGGTCGCAAATGTAGCCCAAAATGCCAAAAGTTGTGACTTGAAGCACCACCTATAGGTGGCGGCGTGGCGCCCTCAGTTAGCCTTGAAAAATATAACACTAAATGGGAGAACTCCATCCATACATTCATATACCATAAGATCAGTGAGGCTTACTGAGGGCGCACAAAGATATTCAAAGGTCAAAATCCACATTTTGACTATGTCACTGTTTTGGCCCCTGTAACCCCTACCCTAAAAAGGGCCGTAATTTTCCACCCGAAGGGATCTTTGGATAAAAAATGTAATTTTTCTCCGTTTGGACAATATATCTTCCTCTAAAAAAAACTTCAGTGGCCTACTGAAACATGACAAAAACTTCTGAAAATGTTTGAGTATACCGATCACAGCATTCTGGACTTGGAACAGGATATTGACCTGGACAATAATTTTTTCTCCACCATTAACAATAATTGTTGCTACTACACAGATGATCAATACAATCAAGATATTAAATCTGTGGGTAAACTATTAATTATTCATTTTAACAACAGAAGCTTGTATGCAAATTTAAAAAAAATTAAGGACTATGAATACTTTTGCACAACCTTTCAATATCATTGCAATATAGAAACATGGAATATACTGAATGAATACTGAAAGAGGAACAGACTTTGAAATGGAGGGTTATGAACTTGCATATAAAAACAGAAAACAAAGATGATGAAGGAGTGGCTATATATATTGATATAAAACAGTTTTTAAGGTTATAGAGGGAATCACAACTGTGGTGGATAATGTTGTTGAATGTTTATCAGTTGAAATCTGCAAGAAAAATAAAAACACAAATATTATTGTGAGCTGTATATATAGAACACCAGATTCTAGCATGGAATTTTCAGTGAATGGATGGAAAGTATGTTTTCTAATATAGATAACAAAACAGTTTTTATATGTGCAGATTGGAACATTGACCTGTTAAATGCCAACAACCATAAACCTACAAATGAATTTATCGATACAATGTACAGTATGTGCTTTTTTCCCAGAATCATAAGACCCAGTAGGATTACAAATACTTCTACTACTCTCATTGACAACATATTTACAAATGACACTGATAATAAGGCAACTAATGGATTATTAATTAACAACATTAGTGACCATCTCCCAGTATTTACAGTTAATAATATAAACTTTGGGGTAAAAAAAAATAGAATATAGATGAGTAAAGACAGAGGAATCCATAAAACACACTAAGAAAAGAACTGTTGGAACAGAATTGGGATACAATATACAATGATAACAGTGTTGATTATGCTTACAATGAATTCTTAAAAACATTTACTTCATTATATGATAAGCACTGTCCATTTAAGAAATACAACAACAAACCGGCATATAATATTTCCCCATGGATGACAAAAGGGTTAAAAAAAAAAACACTTGTAAAAAGAAGAACACTATACAAATATTTTATTAGACAGAGAACTTTCGAGGCAGAATGCAAATACAAAAAAATATAAAAATAAGTTAATTAATATTGTAAGGGCATGTAAGAAAGATTATTATAAGAGGATATTAAAGGACAATAAAAATAATATTAAAGAAACATGGAAGGTACTAAATAATGTTATAAGAAATAGCAATATGCACAATAGTTTACCTAAATATTTTATTGATAAGGATATAGAAAGTTATAACATGGATGAAGTAGCTAATAGATTTAATGAATTATTTGTGAATGTTGGACCCAAATTAGCAAAACAAATCCCTGATACTGGGAAATATAGAGAGTATATGCCAGAGAGAAATCCTTGTTCTTTATTTCTTAAAGCTGTGACAGAACAAGAAATACTGGATATTGTCCTTAAACGTAAGAATAAAAAATCTACAGATTATAATGATATTGATGTCACTAGTGAAAAAGGTAATTGGGGGCATCTCCAAACCATTAACGTGCATATGTAATGTTTCATTTCACACTGGTTCATTTCCAAATAAAATGAAAATAGCCAAGGTCATACCTCTACACAAAACTGGAAACAAGCATAATTTCACTAATTATAGACCGATCTCATTACTACCACAATTCTCAAAAATACTGGAAAAACTTTTTAATACAAGATTGGACTCATTTTTAGAAAAACACAACATACTTGCAGAGAATCAGTATGGATTTAGGTTAAATAGATCAATAACACTGGCAATAGAGCTAATTACAAATGCTATAGATCACAAGAAATATGCTGCAGGGGTGTAGACTTGAAGAAAGCATTTGACACAATCAAACATTATTTCTAAAGTCACAATTACTCAAGCTTACTGACACTGTGCAATACCAAACAGCACAAATAATGTTCAAAGCAACAAATAATTTATTACCGGGGAATATTCAACAACTGTTCAAAAATCACAAAGGGGATTACAATCTAAGGGGGAAATGTAACTTTAAAGAACCAAGATTTGGTACAACCAGGAAACGTTTTTGTCCATCAGTCTGTGGGGTGAGACTGAAGGAATTTAGTGCGGAATTGAAGCAATGTTCAAATATGAGATAGTTCAAATGCTGTATAAAATAAGATTTTCAAAAGGTATGAGGATGAAGGAGGTGTGGCCAATCACCAGGTGTTTTAGGTGCAAATGTCTAGTTATTATTATTATTATTATTATTATTATTATTGTGTATTTTTGTGGTTGTTTTTTTTTGGATTATTTCTACTCAGTTCTCTTCTTTCCTTGCTTTGGCTAGCCTTGCTAGTCTTTTTTTTGCCTTTTTTGTGGCGTTTCTTTGTATTATGTGGATTTATATGTGCGACTAGACGTGCTGATGGATGAATGTACTTGATTACGTATGTTTATATGTATTAATGCATATATCCAGTGTTGGGCACACTTCCGATAACTTTGAAAACCATTATTGGACTAATTACCTTCCGATAAATTTGTGTCCAATAATATTTAGACCATTAACGTGGTAAACAAAGCTGAACATGTGTAGTTCTACCCTGAGTAAACAGAGAAGACCTGGTTCTAGAAGAAACCGCTCTATCCTCTACAGGCGAAGGAGAACTAGTCACCAAAGGAAAAAAAAAAACATTTCTTTTAACACCATGCTGATACACGGCCAATATCACCCAAGTCATCCAGAGGCATACATTTTTAACTTATGGTTCAAATTTTAACCAAACTTATTTTGGACAAGTTATTTAAATTAACGTCACTTCTGAAGTTTTATAAAGTGAAAATATCAGATATATGTTTTTGTTTTAAAGTAATGCACTAATTTTTAAGGTCTTAGTGTGGGCATGCTGTGCCCAGCAGTGCAATATGGGTGATAGGGTAATCTCAGTACATTCACGACAGGAGAATGCATTTGATACACTCTGACCAGGACAACAGCATTAAACTCTAGTGTCTAAAACTCTCGCAAATATATTCTCTGGGTTTATAGACGTTGTTTTTGTGTTTGCTTTTATTAAATTCCACGCATCGTAAACGTAGCAAGTAGCAACACACATTATCTGGAATTTTGTGTTTGCAAGTTTTCAAGGTCTCTACTGCCATCTACTGGCCAGTAGTGTTCATGGCAGTGCTCAGGCTGGGCAGACACTATACTAGAGAACCGCATGGCGTAAAAGTTCAGAGAGCATGATTTATGTTCTCACACATTGTACGTTCAGAACCCACACGTCGGACTCGTGTTTCCAGAAGCAAAACGTAATCATAAGCTTTTTTCAAACTTAATTTACAAAAACTCTCAATGGGAGACATCAAAGTTTAAAAAAAAACAAAACAAACAAAAACATTACAAGACAGCTCTGCGGTGTTTGCACAGGCACAAGAATATCAAACAGGTTTGATTTTCATCTGACCATACGATCGGCAATCAGGAGGTGGTCGTGAGATGTTATACGCAGCTCGTTACTCCATGTATACTGAACGATGCAGGATGCGTGATTAACTTGAAACTAGATGCGATCCAAAAAATTCTCACATGAATGAAAAATCAGATGGAAAAGGGACAAAACTCGCACTGACACAAGTAGTTGGCAGTGTACTATTTATTTTGACACTGGTTATATCAGACAGTTATCTAATTACAACTTGGCTTTTTTTTTTTTTTTGAAAAAGCCTTTTTTTACAAATAAAAATGGTATATTTTACAAAAGCACATTTATCTGTAAACACCAACACACGCCACACATCACATTAACGTGTTGGTTTACATAGAATTAATCAACCAGTCAGTGTAGTGGAGGCACATTTTACCCAGAATGCCATCTGTCTGTGTTTGTTACAAAACTTCAGAATTAGTACATTATTCAACATTAAAAGATATATGTTATATCTTAACTTTGCACAAATGACAGAATTGACATTAATTGAATTATTCTATCAGTATTCGTTTTATTTATACACCAAACCATAACTCAGCAGGGCTTTATTTTCCAAGACCTCGGCCTGACAGCATCGCTGTGATTGAGTAGAGTTGAGCTTTGTGGCTCTCCTTGGTCGCATTTGTGCTGGAAGCCATGTAGTAAGTACTAGCTCCCAGCAGGGGGCAGGACACTTTGGGTCTGTTGTCGCTTTTGATGCTTCCAGAAGCGATCGTGGTGTTAAAGCTCAAAATCAGCTTCTTAGTAGCTGTAAGTGTACCTGAGACAATACTGGAATTTATCAGTTATCTGTAACTTCTGATACATTTTTGGGTGGTTTATCATTTTATCTTTATAAAAGATAACTTTTCAGTTATCTAATTATCTGTTATCGAAGTTAATTTTTTGGTTATCTGTGCCCACCACTGTATATATCATGTGTAAGTTAATTATGTTATTTACTTAAGGACAAGGGGTGGGAGTAAATAAGTTTTACTTCTTCTCACTCCTTTTCAACTATCCATTGATTATAGATTTCTTTATACTTTATATTATATTATTGTTGTTATTTATTTTGTGACTTGATATTTGAAATAAACATTTCAATCAATCAATCAATGATATATCATCCCCTTCTATTAACCATTCCACAGTTACAGACTATGGCTCTTAACTGGGGGAACATTTTAGTGAAAATAAAATCTTATCGCCAGTAACAACTTTTTTTTTTACCATCAGGCTAGTAGGTTATACATCAAAGACATCCAAGCAGTGGGGCATCTTTGGAAGATGTATATGTGTGTGTGTGTATGTGTGTGTGTGTGTGTGTGTGTGTGTGTGTGTGTGTGTGTGTGTGTGTGTGTGTGTGTGTGTGTGTGTGTGTGTGTGTGTGTGTGTGTGTGTGTGTGTGTGTGTGTGGGTGAGAGAGAGAGAGAGAGAGAGACCAATCCAAGGCACATCTGTGCAATAATCATGCTGGTTAATCAACATCTTGACATGCCACACCTGTTAACTAGATTATCTTGGCAAAGTGTAAAGCGCTTTGAACTTCTGATTCGGATGGAAAAACACTAGATAACTGCAGTCCCTTTGCCATTTGGATTCTGTCTAGTGAAGGATGCTTTATTGTGTCCTGAAGGGACAGAGTTTGATTTATCAGAAGCAAGAGTGCAAGTAAATTAACCCCCATCCCCCTCAAAAAAGTTAATAATTAACTGGAAGAGAATCCAGAGGCAATCAGCTCTGCACTGAGATTTGGGAATAGAAAATGGCTAAAAGTCACATTGTGCCCTTAAATTTAATTAAGGTGCACATTAAAAGTGGAGATAGTTCAGTCGGCAAGGACTGGTTTCACAGATAAAACATTAAACAAACACATAAAACAAATGTATGCAAGGATGTAGAGAATAAATTCAGTTTTACACAGCACATCTTTTCCTTGTGATACTTTTCATTCCCTTTTTGTTACTTTTCAAAAATGTAATCATTGTTTGGGTGGCACGGTAGTGCAGTGGTTAAGACTGTTGTCTCACAGCAAGAAGGTGATGGGATCGCTTCCCGCCTGAGCCTTTCTGTGTGAGTTTGCGTGTTCTCCCCGTGTTTGCGTGGGATTCCTGCGGTTGCTCCGGCTTTCTCCCACTTCCAAAGACATGCAGGTTTGGTGAACTGGAAACTTTAAATTGCCCGTAGGTGTTGTTGTGTTTGTCTGTCTGTCTGTAGCCCTGTGTACTCTGCCCGTGTGCCATGAGCACAGCAGATAGTCCAAAGATGCACAGTGAGGTGACATGAACATGACCACATGATTTCAGAGCTGTGATGCAGCAACATATTGATACAGAAATTCTGTCTGAATGTAAAATCTCTGGTGTTGGCATGGTGATTTTCTTCAGGCAGCACAGTGGATCAGTGCTTAACCCTCACAACAAGGTCTGGGGTTCAAGTCCACCCATGCACAGTTCCTTCTGTGTGGATTTGTATATTTCCCCCGTGTCTGTGTGGGTTTCCACAGGGCACTCCAGTTTCATTAAGGTCTGCTCCTATCACTCCTCTTCACCAAGGTGGTGTCTGCACATCTGGAGTTGGTCCCCAGCCGCCGGACTGTGGCGGCCCACTGCTCCTAGTGGTTGTATTGTATATAACTGTAATGAGGATGGGTTAAATGTAGAGGACAAATTTTGTGTATGTACAATCACAGCAGAGGCTCTTATTCTTCTTAAAATCCATCCATCCATCCATCCATCCATCCATCCATCCATCCATCCATCATCCATCATCCATCCATCCATCCATCCATTTTCTTCCGCTTTATCCGGAGTCGGGTCGCGGGGGCAGCAGCTCAAGCAAAGCCGCCCAGACCTCCCGATCCACACACACCTCCTCCAGCTCCTCCGGGGGAACCCCAAGGCGTTCCCAAGCCAGCCGAGAGATGTAGTCCCTTCAGCGTGTCCTGGGTCTTCCCGGGGCCTCCTCCCAGTGGGACGTGCCCGGAACACCTCTCCAGCAAGGCGTCCAGGGGCATCCGGAAAAGATGCCCGAGCCACCTCAACTGACTCCTTTCGACGTGGAGGAGTCTTCTTAAAATGTGTCTCCATATTGATGAATGGTGAAAAACTGCTTTTCCCATAGAATATTACTGATGTGTATTGATGGACTAAATATCCTAAGATCATTTCTATGGATCATCTTAAGGGCCCCTTCACACATAATACGTATGTGGCTGAATTGCGCACAAAGCAGGAATTGTATGCATACGTGTAAAATCAGAGCTGCCTCCAACCCTTGTATACCTGTTGCTACAATAGTTTGCGCCACACCAGCGGCTGAAAGACAGAGCATGCCCTGTGAGAGCCCATTCGATGTCAGCCAAATTCCAGGTGACACACACGAACGTCTAATACTGCTCACGGAGCACTTAGGAAATGTGTGACCATTCCCGCTGTTAGCACGAAAATAGTCAGCATGCGATCACTTTTGAGCTGGATGTGCTGGATCACAGAGTGACACCTTGGTCTGTGCATCACAACTGCAAAACACATGCCGTGTTTTGAGAGACAGGACCTCCCTGTCCACCGTGATGCACATGTGTGTGTGCTTGCTGTCCTCGTGGAATACATAAAAACATATATTGTTTTTGCAATGGGCTGGAGAGTGCACACTGACAGCCTGTCCACTGAAACAGACCATCAGTTCATGTGGCACGTAGCAGGCGATCTGAATGTCACGTCTGTCTGACAGGACACGCATGTCGGGCCGTACACGCACATGGGCCTGGCCGGACATGCGTGTCCTGTGAGCGGCGCGCCGTAGGTGACAAGCCAACAGTGTAAAATACACCACTTTCAATCACATATCAGTAGAAATATGCTGTAATAAACACCATTTGGTCAGTTATCATGGCGGGGTTTTGTTTTTTTGTTTTTTGTCTTTTTTTTAAAAAATACGTTTATCTCCTTTTTTATTTTAGCCATTTTACATGTTGTGTGGGCCTCCAGAAAAGGAGGTACTGCTGGCCCACCACCAGAGTTCGCCCTGCCTGAAGTGCGGGCTTTAGGCACGAGAGGGCGCTGCCGCCACGGACACAGCCGGGGGTGACAGCTGTCACTCATTATCTCATGACAGCTGTCACCCATCTACGCTTCAACATACTACTCCATAAAACCCGGACGTCATCTCCATCTCATTGCCGAGATATCATCTACCTGTGAAGGTAATTCTCTGCTAAACTGAAAACACTGACTAATAGTCTGAACTTCTCTGCAGCTGATTTCCTGTATGTGTTTCCTTATCTGTGGGATTGGCGTTTGGTGTGATCAGCGACGGCTTCGCTTCACACTCCAACCAGATAAGTGGTTAACAGGAGCTGCACGAGTGTGTGATTAGAGGTGGAGGTGACTTTCCACCTTCTGACTGTTTTTGTTACTGGGTGTGCACACACCCACATCTCACTGTTTGTGCTCCTCACCAGCAGTACCAGATCCGACAGTCAGGGACGGTGATCACCTGGGAATTTGGGACTTGGTGGCTCCAGTATTCACCAGGTTCGGTGGCGGCGGAAATCGTGTGGTTCCGGCTCTTCTCAGGACAGACGTCTTCTATCCTCGAGCCTGCCCACACGTCACCTTTGTGTATTGACTGCTATCATATTCTGAGATTGTCTGTATAGTCGTTGTGCACATTCACAACATTAAATTGTTACCTTTTGGCTCATCTATTGACCGTTCATTTGCGTCCCCTTGTGGGGTCCGTGTCACTACACTTTCCCCAACAGGATATCTCGGCCAATGTCATGGATCCCGAGGGGCGTCAACCATCTGTTGACAGCCAATGAAGAGCAGGGTGCACAGGCGTCGGCTGGAGGCGTGATTGGTGAGTTGCAGCATATCCTCACCGCCTTTACCGCTCGGATGGACCTGATGACCGAGCAAAACGTCATCCTTAATCGCAGGATGGAGGCTCTCACCGCGCAGGTGGAAGCGCGCACTCAGGGCGCTGCTGCAGCTCCTCCTCCTGCTGACCCGGTGCCGAATACAGACATTCCACTGGTCATTCAACGACCCCCCCACCATCCCCTGAAGCATACATAAGCCCTCCAGAGCCGTACGGAGGTTGTGTGGAGACGTGTGCAGACTTTCTTATGCAGTGTTCGCTCGTCTTTGCACAACCGCTCCAGTATTCACCAGGTTCAGTGGCGGCGGAAATCGTGTGGTTCCGGCTCTTCTCAGGACAGACGTCTTCTATCCTCGAGCCTGCCCACACGTCACCTTTGTGTATTGACTGCTATCATATTCTGAGATTGTCTGTATAGTCATTGTACACATTCACAACATTAAATTGTTACCTTTTGGCTCATCTATTGACCGTTCATTTGCGCCCCCTGTTGTGGGTCCGTGTCATTACACTTTCCCCAACATTACACTCCTGTTATGACCATGATTGTAGTGCAGTGTTAAAGTTTCTGTCTGGTAATCAGAACTTTGTAATTGCAGGTTCGAATCCCATGTGTGGCATTTATTTTTTATTTAACCAGTGTTATTTAACCACAGGGTTCTGTATTGTGTTCCCTGTTATTTATTATTTATATCAACCCAGTGATATTCACTAATTATACAGCTGATTTTATTGTTTTTTTTTGTGCACATCAGCAGCACGATGTGGTGCAATGCCTCCCAGCTGTTCGTACTGTGTTCGTGGTTCCCCATTTCATGTTTGGTTTACAGATTTTCTTCGGGTCTCTGCGGTCTTTTGTGTTATGTGTGAAGGGGGCCCTAAAGAAGGTAAAAGGTGCTGGAATCTTTAGTCACACATGAAAGAGTAAAATGACTGACATGGTGTATTCAGCCTCAATTAAAAATCACTGAGAAATTCTAGCAATAATTACTTTACCCCTTGTCCTTGACCCCATATATAAAATTAGTCCGATCTCCCATTGCCAATTTTGGCCTTCCCAATTCCAGAATTTAGGATTTCATCACTTTCATCACTTTCACATTTTCATCAGGACATACTCACAGTGGACACACAGTGGACATACTCACAGTGTACATACTCACATTCTGGACATACACACAGTGCTCTATATGCTAATGTGTGTACTTTATAACATGTTACAAAGCTAATGTGTATCTGATAACATCTGCTCAAGAGCGCAGGATGTCTTTCATGGGATTGTGGACATATGTTATATTTCCAGTGGAGATTTAAAGAGGTCAGATAACAGTGAGTCTATGAACACACACACACACACACACACACACACACACACACACCACACACACACACACACACACACACACACACACAGACTGACTACTGCAGTGCACTGAACTCACCTTGCAGCACCGGTCAGTGAAACCACTCTGTTCCAAAACAGAAAATGATCTGCATTGTATTTTAATATTATCCTTTAACTGTAACCTGGCATCAAAGTGACTGTACAGCCAAATGTAGATTCAAGCAGAAATAATTTATGCAAGACTTATTCAAGACCCTTCAAGACTTGGCCAGTCCGGAAAATCACTAAGGGCCCTTGGGCAAGGTCCTTAATCCCCAAGTTGCTCCCGGTGTGTCATGGACACCTTGCATGGCAGCATCTTGACATTAGTGTGTGAATGTGAGGCATTATTGTAAAGCACTTTAAGCGTCTGATGCAGATGGAAAAGCGCTATATAAATGCAGTCTATTTACAGAAATAATTTATTTCAAGATGCTAAAATGAAGTAAAATTCAAAGCCCTTGATGAAATTGAAGTAAAACATGCATATAACCTCCTGCATGCACATTACAGAACACCCACTTATTCACTTTTGGGGACCATGATGTATCATTACATTATTTAATTCATTCATTAATTAATTTTTTTTTTTGCTCATTCTCAAAATTTTCATGATTGGTCACTACGATGTACAACACTACTGTTACCACAGATTACACTGTACAGCATGCCCAGACTGGGTATCCGGTTATTTTTTTGAGCCACTGAAGCAAACAATCAGGTGCCAGAAATTGACACCTGCTTTAATATCATCCAAAATTGCCTTTACTTTGTTTTTCACATTTTGCAATGCAATTGGAAGATTAGAGAAAGAAAGATGAGGAATTAGCACGTATTCCCCTGAACAGTGTCGACTGGTTGCTCGTGCGGGCTCATAAGTTTGAGATCATACTTATTGCTTATCACAAGGCAAGAGCATGAATTCCTATCACCAAACAGCTTAAAATATGAAGGGAATCAAAATCTTACCAGGGATAATAGAAATCTGCATTCTCACCACTAGGTGGCTCTAAATCCTAAACACAGTAGGTTTAAGTAATCTTAAACACTGTGCAGCCACTGTAAGTAGGAGGTAAAATCCTATTTAAAAACAAAAGTTCTTATTTATGTTCGAGCTCATGAAGATGTAAATGTTGCCTCAGTGTGCGACTGAAGTGCTGGCTGATATTTGTGAAGTTGCACGTCTTAATTGTCCCCGGGTCTAAACAGCAACTTCCATGGATAATTAAACAAATATCTTTTGCAGGCTGCACCGTGAGTGAATCACATAGACATTTGCGAGTCTACACACAAGCAAATGAGAGATGTGTGATGGAAAATCTCTTGTCTGAAGATTTGTTGCGCTGTTTGATGTTGGCCTTTGTGAGTTTAGCTGCACTCTGTGGTAACAGAGTAACTCACAGTGTCACCTGAATTCATTTTATTGTTGTTCTTGTTCCTGCTTCAGTGATGAGGTCAGGCAGACGATTGAGAGCCGCTTGTGGAGGACACTTGTGTTCAACATTACTTTATGACCGCCAGTAAACACAAGTGAGAACGAGCACTACAGTGAGCACACTTATACACATCAGGTCAAACCTGGGAGCATACGCTGATGCTGTGTGCCATCAACCGGTCCAAACACCTTCTGAGTGTAGGAATTCATCTATCAGTGACAGGTGATACATGAGGGTCATGGACTTCATTCACATCAACACTGAGAAACACAGATAGTATGGCTCTGTGTGGGAAATCATTCTGGAGAAGCCATTTTCAGAAATTAAGTGACTCTGCAAGAAGGAGAATAGTGAGGGAGGACATCAAAACACTCATGACAACTTTGAAGGAGTTACAGACTTCTGTAGGTGTGATCAGTTTGTAGTAGTCCATCTTAGCCAAAATTTCCATAACAATTGTGCATTTTGTGATAAAAGCTTAGAAAAAGTACTCCAAATAAAATTGGATATTAAGCCATCATGAAATTTCAACGAATCCAAACTATTGGTTTAGTTAGAAGGATTAACTAGGGAGGACTGAAATTTCATCTGTGCTGTATGTCGAGCATGCATAGCATATTGACAATAAAGTTGACTTTGACTTTTGACTTTGAAAAAAGTCCAAAGTAAAGGCTTTACTTTGGACAAAGTAAAGGTCAAACAAGGTTGACGTCCATTGGATTCTATGATATGTAATTTAATTAATTTAATTTATGCAGTTTATATAGCGCCAAGTCAGAACAAAGCTGCCTCAAGGTGCTTCACACAAGTAATGTCTAACTTTACCAACCCCTAAAGCAAGCACACAGGTGACAGTGGTAAGGAAAAACTCCATCTGATGATTTGAAGAAGAAACCTCAAGCAGACTAGACTCAAAGGGTGACCCTCTGCTTAGGCCATTCTACCAAAAAAAAGGTTTACAATACAGAACACAACAACAATTGACATGTGACATATGTTACCCCGTAACATGATGTCTGAGCATGACAGATGGTGTAAATGATTCCTTTTTAAAACCCTATTAATGAAGCAATGATTTGCACCAGTTTTTACCAAAATTGGAACAACTTTAAGGGCCCCTTTGCACATAGTACGAATAAGTACAACTCAGGGCGATTCACGGCGAAACAGCTCGTATGAGTGAACCACGAAACATTGCGCCGACGGGCAGGCGTACATGATGCTGCTGTGATTGTTCGTGCACGCAGAAACACAGTGCAAGCAGCTGCACCACATCACACTGCTGATGTGTAGAACAATAAAGTAAAAACCAACTGTATAATTAGTGAATATCACTGGGTTGTTATAAATAATACATAAAAGGGGATGTAACACAGAACCCCGTGGTTAAATAACCCTGGTTAAAAAAAAATGCCACACACAGGATTCAAACCTGTAAGCTCTGATTACCAGACGGAAAGTTAGCCACTGCGCTACCATCACTGGCCTGTGGAGGTGCTATATGCAGACACGTGCCTCAGGGAGGAATGTTGTAAGTTCATGTCCTTCCAAACACGGAACGTGTTCTCAAGCTGGGACGTCCAGGAGCAGAGATCTGTGAGCAGACACCCCCCCCCCTTATCTGTTCAGCACCCAAACCAACGTGTCACTCTCTGTGTTATGTGGTCTTTCATTTTCATTATTTGTTATGTAATTGCGTGTGTAGGTATTGTCAGAATTCTTTATATAACTGTCCTGGCGGTGGTTCCTGTGTTTGTAATGTGTGCACTGAGCTGTCATCCAGCTGTCAGTGTGCTGTGATCAGCTGACAGGCCCCTCCCCATGCTGTGTGTGCTCAGACCTCGCTGTCCAACCCCCATGTGATCAGATCTTTACATACATATAAGCATTTTATGCAAGGGGGAGGCGCAAAACATGTGCACACTCGTGAGACACATGCACCACATGTGTGTGGCTTTTTGCAACTACACAGTCATGGGGGCATTTAGACAAATTTCACATCCAGCTCAACAGTGATTGTCTGCTGAATATTTTCGCGATGATAGTGTGAATGTGCCAAGCAATTTGTAAGTGTCAAGCGGGCGGTGTTAGATGTTCCTGTGTCTCAGCTGGAATTTGGCCACACCTGCTGCGAGAGGGTTCGATGGGTTCGCACAGCGCACACTCTGTCTTTCAGCCGCTAGTGTGGTGCAAATAGTTGTAGCAACAGGTGTACGAGGCATTTGAAGCAGCTCAATTTTACGTTTGCATATGATTC
Organism: Thalassophryne amazonica; assembly: GCF_902500255.1. NCBI lineage: Eukaryota > Metazoa > Chordata > Actinopteri > Batrachoidiformes > Batrachoididae > Thalassophryne > Thalassophryne amazonica. The sequence goes on from NC_047111.1 coordinate 96,760,244, forward strand.
CTGCATGTGCAATTCATGTGCAAATCGACATTTGAAGAAGCTATGTGACACATAAGTACTATGTACTATGTACCCTTCACACATATGTACTATGTGTGAAGGGGCCCTAACTTTTGTCCCCTGTACAAACTGAAAATGACATTTGTTATCCTTTTTGCTGTTTTTAGCCCATAACATTCACTCATAGATAGTCCAAACTATATGATCAGACAAATAATATACAAATAATGAATATTTCTGAGTGAAATGGTAGGACTCTTTCACATCATGAAATAATCTTTCCATTGCACAATAAAAAAATTATTTGTTTTATATAACACCTAAAGTAGATCCTTGTCATTTTATTTTATTAATTATTCACAAGAGAAAAGGACTTACATTTTGGTCTGCCTCACTTGTCCTTTAAGGTCAAGAAGTTCAGTCCAAAACAAACTTGAAATTGCACTCCAATCCAAAATTGTTTTCAGCCGGCTTGCAAAAACAGGCAAATACGAGTACTGTATGTACTGTAACATTGATTTAAAAATCATGAAACCAAAGTGATTTGTTTGCATTCATTTCTGATAGTTTAATATGTGTAGTTAAAATATACGGCTGCTGGTAATTCCAACTCAGACTGCATATTAAATCAATGGTGCTATTTGCACACACCAGCGGCTGAAAGACAGAGAGTACCCTTTGAGAGCCCATCCAATCCCTCTCGTGGCAGGTGTCAGCCAAATTCCAGGTGACACACATGAACATGCAACACTTGCTCATTCACGCTATACTACTAAAGGATTATTAACCTCGCTTGCAAGCAAGCAAGGTTAAAATTTTGTTTATTATATGGCTATTATATATACTTCTATAAACACGCAAACTTATGGTATCGCCCGAATATAAAAGCTGCTGATGGTTTTGGGCTCATAGTCGGAACTGTTTTTCTAATTGTGTTTTTTGCTTTCTGGTTTGTAGTGAATGTGGTACGTGATCTGGACCGATTGTCATGATAATGGTCTGATATGGGAAAATATCAGACCAGAAATCAGCCAATCAGAGCGAGTGCAGCATCATAGCCATGTAATAAAAAGAATGATCAAACATGCAAAACAAAAACAAAAGTAGAGTTTTAGGTATTGTTGTAAGTGTAGCCATCAGCATCAGCTTCTGTAGTGCAGGTGTCGTGGGGAGTTATTCGCTGTGTCTTCAACCTGGGTCCAGCAGCAAAACCTGAGGTGTCCATCACGACAGCAGCACATCAAACAGAGAGAAAGAGAGCAGAATCAATCAGTAGGAACAAATAAAGCACTAGTTCCCAGCAGTAAACTGACAGTACACAGAGGATACGTCTGTGGTTGCCGTACAGCTAGCCCCTTGATTTACTAACAGACCCAGAATTCATATATAATAAGGGTGAGATCTGCTCTGTTGTTAATAACACAGATATAAGAATGAGAGGAAAATCGGTTTGGTACAACACAAGAACATCAGTCATATGAAAGGGAAAACAAATGAGTCTTTAATCTGGATTTAAATGACTCCAGAGCAGGTAGATTGTTTCACATAACAAGTGCATGATAAGAGAATGCTCTGTGGCCTGCTGGCTTCTTTTTAACCTGAGAGATACACAGTAATCCTGTGTTGTGCTAACACAGAACCCAGGCCAGTACGTAAGGTTTTATGAGGTCGGTCAGATAAGGAGGTGCAAGTCCATGAAGGATTTTGAATGTTCGTAACAATGCCTTAAAGTCCGTGACCAGTGACCAAGTGTATGACCAGTTCTGGTCAAGGGTGCTGAGTTGGAGGCCGTGGATTCCTACAAGTACCTCGGGCTGGACAGCAAACTGGACTGGACAACCCACACCAATCACCTGTACAGGAAGGGACAGGTCATCTGCAGGAAATAGAGTGCCTTAATTGAGAGAGTGGCGAGAAATCAGAACATGGCGCCATTTTGGTTCCAACTGCGCTGTACTACTGAATGAACCGTTTTGTTTTTGACATTTATTTAAATCATTTAGCCACATACAGCAACACATCCAGGTACAGATGCTGTCAAACTAAATAGAAAAATAGGTAAACTATCAAATTTACATACATTTACAATTCATGATGATTCATTAATTAACTTAAAGCCTGATTTTTTGCTTCTGCAGCCCTGTAACTCCATGTCATGCAATGACGTGTGTGACAGTTGATGGATGATGGTTGGATGGTCTGGATGATGCTTTATTCTGGACTAATTTGACGCTCAACAAGCTTTTCTTTCTACAACCATCACCTCCAATTCAAAGGTAAGCTGAACAACTTCCTCTTTTTCCACACGGTGTTGTAAAATTACAGACTTTTCTGATCCATTTGTACATCAGCGTGCTCACTGCAAAAACTATTTAAAGAGTGAAAGCAGAAAAGTGTCAAATCACAGCCTTTTGTGTCTGATTTAACAGGTGCTCATCCAGGCTGCGGGTCAGAGTCTGAGTACAGTTTGAAAAAAATAAACGGTCGGGCTTTTAATCACAGAAATGACTCCAGTCCCACTTTCCTCAAACTGGCGAGTGTCAGAGCACTGAACTTTAATTTGTACCTCTGTTACTGTGCACGTCCAGGCTGCTCGGGGCTTTTAATGGAAATACATTGCGATCCAGTGGGACTTTTTATCCGATGTGAGTGAAAATCCATTATACAAGATTCTTTATATACGATGTTTATTACATGGAAAACAAGACACGTTTTTTGTGACTGCGAATATCTGATTTTGTACAATGATGATTTGGGTGAGTTTTACTGTACATTGGACTGAACAGTAAATTTACCCCTCAAAACTTTGGCGATGATGTCAGCTTCCATCCCACACATCTGATTTTCTTCCCAAATTTATCTTCTGTTGGGATCTGAAGGGAATCTGTACATCTTGAAGCCCTTGTTGTGTCTATTTTTGCATCCAAATGCACAACAACCCGGCATTTTCAGTGAATAAATAAATAAAATAACTGGATTTACATGCAGACAGATTAACAGCAAATGTTATTTTGAAACCAAGATGGCGCCACGAGTCATGTGACTGTTTTTTTTTTTTTTTGACTCGTCATGTCGCTACTATCTCAATTAAGGCACTCGAGCAGGAAATTCATGTGGATGTTCCACCAGTCCATAGTAGCCAGCGTCCTCTTTTACACCATTGTGAGCTGGGCTGGGGGCAGCACATCCAAGAAGGACACATCCAGGCTGGACAAACTGATCAGGCGGGCTGGCTCTGTGGATGGCATGAAGCTGGTCTCTCTGGTGATGGTGGCAGAGAACACTGGACAAACTGCTGGACATTATGGACGATGCCAGTTACTTTCTGAACACCGTCATAAGCAACCAGAGGAGCCTCGTCAGCCACAGACTGCTCCTTCCCAAATGCAGGACCAACAGACTGAAAAACTACTTTGTCCCTCAGGCCATCAGACTGTACAACTCCTCACTCAGGGGGAGGAGGACTAAGAGGAAGACAGAGGATGGGAATGAGAAGAACAGTAGTAGCCAGTAAAGCAGCATTGATCAGTATGTCTGGTATTTATATGTGTGGATTGTGCTATACAATGCTGCTCGAACCTCAATTTCCCAGAGGGAGTCTTCCCAAGGGATCAATAAAGTTATATCTAATCTAATGTAATCTAATGTCTGACCTTGCAGGGACAGGAAGCCAGTGAAGGGAGGCCAAAATTGGGGTAAAGTCATTCACAAAGCCTTGAAATTTCAGCAACAACTTGCCAGAAGGCACATGGGAGACAAGCTGAGATTTAATGCCTTCTTTTCTAAAAATTCTAATACTTTGTGTGATAAAACAACTTATTTTACATATATTGTTTAAACACTGTGGTTGTAAACTCTAGACAGAAGGACTCCAGTCGATTTAATTTTAATTTTTCTGAAATTCATCAGCAGTCCTGTCATCAGTTTGGATGGATAATTAATCATTTATACCATAACATGATGTCATTATAAAGCACACATACAATATTTGATGAGGAAAAAGGGGACATTTGATAATGGAAAGACAATAAATAAATCAAAAGGTGGGAAAAGGCATGTTTGTGTTTGACAGTCTGAGTAACTTAAGCATGTCAAAAACAGCCAAAAAAGTCCAGGGATGAAGTGGGCTGGAATGTGTTTACTGCCATGTAACAGTTTGCTTAATGCTTGTTTTGAACATCTTGCCTTGTGTGATGCACAGTGCTAGACAGACGACGTCTAAGCAGATGAATTCTCCCTTGATTCACTGTCTCTGTCTCCAGTGTTCTGTCAGTGTACTGCACTGCAAACACACAAGTTCACTTTTCTATATCAGACTAATTCTAAGGAAACAAATGCATTAATATCTGTCCATCAACATTATGAAAGCAGCAAATTTTCATAAAGAAATCACAAAAAATCATGAAAACATATAACATTACTGTGAATCAAAGGGACCAAAAGCAGACATTCAAGAATATTTAACAGTTGTTACATATGCCAAGAGGATTTTTTAGATACACACAAGTCTGCTCAACAGCAAAGCATGTGTTATTTTTAAACTGAGAAACTTCATGTGTTTAACTTGTAGGTGGAACACAGCTTTTATGGGGTTTGGAAGTGTGATAGGAATTGGACAGGGGGGTGGCCAAGTGGTTAGTGCACTTGGTTTCAGTGAGAAAGGTTCCTTGTTCAAACCCTCATGTAATGTGGAGTTGCATCTGGAAGGGAATCCAGTATCGCAGACCAAACGGTCAAGCCCCCCCAAAAATTGGTCCGCCCTGCCTCCACTGCACATGCATCATTTGGGACCACAGCAGCTTGTCTAAGACAGACTCTTTTCACCCAAAGTGATCAAAGGGAATAATGTGATTAAGATGACAAGGTAAAACTTCTTTAATCATTCTGAAGTCAGTTTTAAGCAGAAACAAGGCCGTTTTAAGCAGAAATGAGGCAATAATCAGCAACGCTTTGAAATGACGGAGGTGCGGTGAACGCAGCAGGAGCAGCTCCTCATGGTTGCTCCACTCTGATCGCTTCCTCCGTCTTTTATGATGAAATAATGCGGAATTTATGTGGAAATGATTGTTGTACAAAAGCTTCAGATATCTGTCGCTGAGATAGATGATGACTGGAGTGCAGTTTGAAGCAGAAACGAGGTGATAATCGGTGAAATACTGCCGATGCTCCAAATGTGGCATGCGCAGTGAAGGCAGGGCGGACCGATTTTTATGGGGGACCTTTCGGTCTGTGACACCGGCGTAAAATCAACGTGCACATCCTGTGGCTGTGGTGACCCTGAGTGAAAACAAGGGAGCAGCTACAAAGGTAAGTAAAAGAATAAGAATTGTGTGGAAAGAATGGAACAGAATGAACTGTGATACATTATATGTACAAGAAGAAATCCATATTAAACGTTTGAAAATTAGGCCTTTTAAAATCACAGAAATTAATCTTTATAACATTCTTAAAAAGAAGATGTGTAGTGTCAGGTACGGTATACCAGAAGGCACAGCCCTGTCAGGAAGAATTGGGATGGTTTATAGTGCAGCGAATAAGAGAATATTTAGAGTGGAATCCTGCAAATGGTGATAAAACCATCAAATTCGGCAGAAGTTAACATGGTTTTAGGAATAGTTTGGACCATGTATCATCCTTACTTATCACATTATGGGGTAACATATGTCACATGCCATAGAATCCAATAGATGTAGACCTTGTTTGACCTTTACTTTGAAGACCAAGCATTCAGCACTGTCAACATAATTCCATTTATTAATCCTATTAGCTGAACCAATAATTTGCATCACTTTTTACCAAAACTGGAGCAACTTTAATTTTGACCCCTGTACAAAATGACACTGACCTTTCAATCAATCAATCAATCAATCAATTTTTTATATAGCGCCAAATCACAACAAACAGTTGCCCCAAGGCGCTTTATATTGTAAGGCAAGGCCATACAATAATTATGTAAAACCCCAACGGTCCAAAACGCCCCCCCTGTGAGCAAGCACTTGGCTACAGTGGGAAGGAAAAAACTCCCTTTTAACAGGAAGAAACCTCCAGCAGAACCAGGCTCAGGGAGGGGCAGTCTTCTGCTGGGACTGGTTGGGGCTGAGGGAGAGAACCAGGAAAAGACATGCTGTGGAGGGGAGCAGAGATCGATCACTAATGATTAAATGCAGAGTGGTGCATACAGAGCAAAAAGAGAAAGAAACAGTGCATCATGGGAACCCCCCAGCAGTCTACGTCTATAGCAGCATAACTAAGGGATGGTTCAGGGTCACCTGATCCAGCCCTAACTATAAGCTTTAGCAAAAAGGAATGTTTTAAGCCTAATCTTAAAAGTAGAGAGGGTGTCTGTCTCCCTGATCTGAATTGGGAGCTGGTTCCACAGGAGAGGAGCCTGAAAGCTGAAGGCTCTGCCTCCCATTCTACTCTTACAAACCCTAGGAACTACAAGTAAGCCTGCAGTCTGAGAGCGAAGCGCTCTATTGGGGTGATATGGTACTACGAGGTCCCTAAGATAAGATGGGACCTGATTATTCAAAACCTTATAAGTAAGAAGAATTTTAAATTCTATTCTAGAATTAACAGGAAGCCAATGAAGAGAGGCCAATATGGGTGAGATATGCTCTCTTCTAGTCCCCATTAGTACTCTAGCTGCAGCATTTTGAATTAACTGAAGGCTTTTTAGGGAACTTTTAGGGCAACCTAATAATGAATTACAATAGTCCAGCCTAGAGGAAATAAATGCATGAATTAGTTTTTCAGCATCACTCTGAGCAGTCCTACATATTTGTTTAATATGCACATTGAATGACATATCCTGATCAAAAATGACTCCAAGATTTCTCACAGTTACTAGAGGTCAGGGTAATGCCATCCAGAGTAAGGATCTGGTTAGACACCATGTTTCTAAGATTTGTGGGGCCAAGTACAATAACTTCAGTTTTATCTGAGTTTAAAGCAGGAAATTAGAGGTCAACCATGTCTTTATGTCTGTAAGACAATCCTGCAGTTTAGCTAATTGGTGTGTGTCCTCTGGCTTCATGGATAGATAAAGCTGGGTATCATCTGCGTAACAATGAAAATTTAAGCAACACCGTCTAATAATACTGCCTAAGGAAAGCATGTATAAAGTGAATAAAATTGGTCCTAGCACAGAACCTTGTGGAACTCCATAATTAACCTTAGTCTGTGAAGAAGATTCCCCATTTACATGAACAAATTGTAATCTATTAGATAAATATGATTCAACCACCGCAGCGCAGTGCCTTTAATACCTATGGCATGCTCTAATCTCTGTAATAAAATTTTATGGTCAACAGTATCAAAAGCAGCACTGAGGTCTAACAGAACAAGCACAGAGATGAGTCCACTGTCCGAGGCCATAAGAAGATCATTTGTAACCTTCACTAATGCTGTTTCTGTACTATGATGAATTCTAAAACCTGACTGAAACTATGTCTATATGTGGCCCTGTGATAGAGTGGTGCCCTGCCTCTCGCCCTATGACTGCTGGGATAGGCTCCAGACCTCCATGACCCTCGATTGGAATAAGCGAGTACACAGTAAATTTGGCTGAGTAAAATTTACTCTGCTGGGATAACATTTAGGTTCCATTCTAAATAGAGTAAAATATACTCTATTATAGAGTGAAATCAGCTCTACCGTCTTGTCAAATCAAGTGTTTCTACTCCAATAAGAGTTGATTTTACACTACACTGTGACAGAGTATATTTATTCTATTTGGACTGGTACCAAAGTTATCCCAGCAGAGTAAATTTAACTGCAAATTTAGGTGTATAGAAAATGAATGAAGTAGGCAGTTCTGAAAAAAATTAATTGACCATGCTGCAAGCAGACCAGTGAGTGAAGCCACCAAGGACACCCACAACAATTCTGAATTATTGGCTACTGCGGATACGAGTGGAGGAGAAGTGGGAACGGGCAACATTTGCTTTTTGGCTGTAAAAGTGATGATTTATTCCTCATATTTAAAATAAATTGCTCCATCTCAACTTGTTTGCAATGTGTTTCAGGGCTTTACACATATTCAGGAATGGCAGAGGTGGGACGAAGTCACTGTCAAGTCATTCTCCATCATCAATCTGCAAGTCTCAAGTCAAGTCTCAAGTCAGCTTGCAAACAATTGGTTGTCATTATGTCTTCAGACTTGACTTAGACTTCCTGGTTCATGACTTGAGAGCGACTTGATGGTGACTTCGTCCCAACTCTATAAGCTTATATTAACAAATGAAATGGAGTTGACCACATAAAACATCAAATATGCTGGGTTCATACTACGAGGTCTGTCAATAAAATAACAGTCCTTTTTATTTTTTCAAAAACTATATGGATTCATTCATATGTTTTTCCGTCAGACATGCTTGAACCCTCGTGCGCATGTATGAGTTTTTCCACGCTTGTCGGTGACGTCATTCGCCTGTGAGCACGCCTTGGGAAGGAGTGGTCCCGCCCCCTTGTCGGATTTTCATTTTCTGGAAATGGCGGAATGAAAAGGACTTTTTTTTCCATCAGAATTTTTTCAGAAGCTGTTAGCGGACTGGCACCTGGAAACCATTCGAAAAATTATCTGGCTTTCGGTGAAAATTTTACGGGCTTCACAGACGAATAGGTCTATTAGTACAGCTTTAAGCACAGCTTTAAGGACAGCTTTAACGGACCCCTTTAAGGACACTCGGCGCAACCATGCTCCAAGCTGCGACGATGCAGCACAAGCCACCGGAACCATTCTAAATGGATGGCTCTGTGGATAAGAGACCGTCGTGTGCTGTTTTCTCTGGTTATCACAAGAGCTGGACATCAGCCATTTTCCAGCAGATTTCACTTTTAACAAGAGATTTTGTCATGGAAAGCCGCGCGGAGGCTTCGTGCGTCACGAACGATTCGCTTTGGAAGCGAGGCAAAGGAACACCTCCGTTTAGGCATGTCAGAGGACAAGTTTGGACATGTCTATCTCGGCTTTCAATGCTTACCAGTCCAGTAAGTATCAGTGAAATTGTGGAGAGCTGGACATGTCCAAACTTGTCCTCTGACACGCCGAACGGAGGTGTTCCTTTGTCTCGCTTCATCAGCGAATCGTCTTTACGCGCGAAGCCTCCGCGCGGCTTTCCATGACAAACTCTCTTGTTAAAGTGAAATCTGACGGAAAATGGCTGATGTCCAGCTCTTGTGATAACCAGAGAAAGAGCACACGACGGTCTCATATCCACAGAGCCATCCGTTTACAAATGGTCCGGTGGCTTGTGCCGCGTCGTCGCAGCTCGGAGCACGGCGCGCCGAGCGTCCTTAAAGGGGTCCTTAAAGCTGTCCTTAAGCTGTGCTTAAAGCTGTACTAATAGACCTTATTCTCTGTGAAGCCCGTAAAATTTTCACCGGAAGCCAGATAACTTTTTTGAATGGTTTCCAGGTGCCAGTCTCTAACAGCTTCTGAAAAAATTCTGATGGAAAAAAGTCCTTTTCATTCCGCCATTTCCAGACAATGAAATTCCGATGAGGGGGCGGGACCACTCCTTCCCAAGGCATGCTCACAGGCGAATGACGTCACCGGACAGGCGTGGAAAAACTCACGCATGCACACGAGGGTTCAAGCATGTCTGACGTAAAACATATGAATGAAATCCATATAGTTTTTGAAAAAATAAAAAGGACCGTTACTTTATTGACAGACCTCGTATTTGCACTGAAATAGAATGTAAGGATCCACTGCAGGTTGTTTTGTTTTTTTTTCATGTGCTTGTCTGAAGCCTCCTACTCCTTCAGTGGTGTGTGTCATATTTTTTCCAGGTGTTCTAACTTCCACAATAAAAATGAGTGAAATAAACAACTCTGTACTTCTTTATTCTCCAGGCAGAACACCTGTGGGAATGTGAAAAATGTGATCTGGAAAATCCATTCTACCAACTGATCGACAGAAAGGACCCAACTACTATGGTATCCACAGCCCTCCTCTGGCTGGTGCTGATGTGTTTTATCCTTCTGACCATTGGTGGGAACATGCTAGTATGTTGGGCTGTTGGGCTCAGCCGTCGATTATGGAGGATTGGTAACTGCTTTGTGGTGTCCTTGGCTGTGACGGACATGCTGCTGGGGGCTGCTGGTGCTTCCATTCTCTGCCTCCGTGCAGTTGCGCAGTGGGAAATGGGATCTTGGAGGAGCCTTGTGTAACATATACATCTCATTGGATGTCATGCTGTGTACATCCTCCATTCTGAACCTGCTGGCCATCAGCGTGGACCGATACCTGGCGATTTCAGCTCCCCTAAGATACTCCCGGCGGGTTACCCCACTCACAGTGACACTGGCCATAATTGCCATGTGGGCCTTGGCAGTAACTGTGTCCTTTTTGCCCATCCACATGGGGTGGAACACAGCTGACTACACGGTGCAACATCTGGACTGGGAAATGGGAGATGAGGACGACAAGGGACGCTATTGCCAATATGAATGGATTAACAACTATGTTCTTATCTATTCCCTTGGGTTTTTTTACATACCACTACTGATAATGTGTGTAATGTATTTTTGCATATTCCAAGTGGCACGGCAACAGGTCAGTAATTATGCTAAATTGAATATGTTGTAGGGGTGTCTCAAGGCAAAGCCTGGATACCCATTTGGATTGGGTATAGCGCCATAAAGTCATATCTACTATATATCAGATCCTTTGTTTATTCATTTTAAAAGTCAGAAAATGTTTGTTGTTGCCTCAGCATGGCCCAATGCCACATTTTCTGACAGATGAATACCTGTTATATGTACATCATACAATTATCTGAGGAGTACTAGCCATCACCAAGTAGGAATATGCAGTAACTGAGTATACGTATCGATAGAAATTATAATTCAAATAAGGTTCAAACACTTTGAATAGTTTATTTTATCCTGATGGTCTCTGCTTTCAAGATATATTAAGTTCAACCACACCTGCCCCTAGTTTTGTACAGTTATTCATGAAAAATAATCACAATTATTTTTTAAATAATTTTAAGTGTTATTGCGAAATTGACAATTAAGCATTGTATTGTATTGATTTATACCCTGTCACACATAGCCAGAATGAGGCCGAATGGCATCAGAATGACAATTTGGCCCACATCCAAAAAGTGTTGAGTTGCAGTTTGAAAACATTCTGACAGCCATATGAGTCCACACAGTTTTGACCCAATCAGCCGGCGGCCCAGAGGTGTGTTGAACATGTTCGAAACCCTGCGGGTGCCATCGAGATGTGGGACACCTATCCGATGACGGTCCATGTGCAGTCTGAGCACCATCTGACCACAATTTACATATTGTGATGCTGGCAAAATAGTATCTGAAATGATTTTAGCACGTACGAGGGGACCTGAGATGGATCTGGCATGGCAAAGCCTGCTATGACCTGCACGTGCCATGTATAATAATGCCACCTCCATGCCCCCACCTCACCCCTCACTTGACCTTTTGGCTAAAATACTTCCTACAGAAACCTCTTTCGGGCCTTACAATTTAATTTGCTACAATTTTAATTCTTTAATAGGTGAACCATTCAAAAATGAGAGATATATTTATAAATAAAATATTTTGAGGGGAAATTAAAGCACTGTGTCAAATGCTTTACAGGTATATCATTGGTATGATTTTTATTATTTATATTACAACTGTGGCATTTGAAAGTGCTGGGATTCTGGAGATGGCATTTCACAACACTTTATTAGCATTCAATTGGTCTGGTGGTGGTATTTGGCGTTATTATGCTGTATTGCTATGGTTATGCTAGGTTATGCTGTATCTTCCATTCCAGCTTATAAATTAATCAAAAACCCAGACAGAGCTTTAATTCATTTGAAAGCTTGACTCTTAGTCTTGTCCATCCAAATTGGAAGTCCCAAAAACCAGTTTTATTTGTTATTATCTATCGTCCATCTGGTTGTTACTGTGAGTTTCTCTGTGAATTTTCAGACCTTTTGTCTGACTTAGTGCTTAGCTCAGATGAGATAATTATAGTGGGCGATTTTAACATCCACACAGATGCTGAGAATGACAGCCTCAACACTGCATTTAATCTATTATTAGACTCAATTGGCTTTGCTCAAAATGCAAATGAGTCCACCCACCACTTTAATCATATCTTAGATCTTGTTCTGACTTATGGTATGGAAATTGAAGACTTAACAGTATTCCCTGAAAACTCCCTTCTGTCTGATCATTTCTTAATAACATTTACATTTACTCTGATGGACTACCCAGCAGTGGGGAATAAGTTTCATTACACTAGAAGTCTTTCAGAAAGCGCTGTAACTAGGTTTAAGGATATGATTCCTTCTTTATGTTCTCTAATGCCATATACCAACACAGTGCAGAGTAGCTACCTAAACTCTGTAAGTGAGATAGAGTATCTCGTCAATAGTTTTACATCCTCATTGAAGACAACTTTGGATGCTGTAGCTCCTCTGAAAAAGAGAGGTTTAAATCAGAAGTGCCTGACTCTCTGGTATAACTCACAAACTCGAAGCTTAAAGCAGATAACCCGTAAGTTGGAGAGGAAATGGCGTCTCACTAATTTAGAAGATCTTCACTTAGCCTGGAAAAAGAATCTGTTGCTCTATAAAAAAGCCCTCCGTAAAGCTAGGACATCTTATTACTCATCACTAATTGAAGAAAATAAGAACAACCCCAGGTTCTTATCAGCACTGTAGCCAGGCTGACAAAGAGTCAGAGCTCTATTGAGTAGAGTATTCCTTTAACTTTAACTAGTAATGACTTCATGACTTTCTTTGCTAATAAAATTTTAACTATTAGAGAAAAAATTACTCATAACCATCCCAAAGACGTATCGTTATCTTTGGCTGCTTTCAGTGATGCCGGTATTTGGTTAGACTCTTTCTCTCTGATTGTTCTGTCTGAGTTATTTTCATTAGTTACTTCCTCCAAACCATCAACATGTCTATTAGACCCCATTCCTACCAGGCTGCTCAAGGAAGCCCTACCATTAATTAATGCTTCGATCTTAAATATGATCAATCTATCTTTATTAGTTGGCTATGTACCACAGGCTTTTAAGGTGGCAGTAATTAAACCATTACTTAAAAAGCCATCACTTGACCCAGCTATCTTAGCTAATTATAGGCCAATCTCCAACCTTCTTTTTTCTCAAAAATTCTTGAAAGGGTAGTTGTAAAACAGCTAACTGATCATCTGCAGAGGAATGGTCTATTTGAAGAGTTTCAGTCAGGTTTTAGAATTCATCATAGTACAGAAACAGCATTAGTGAAGGTTACAAATGATCTTCTTATGGCCTCAGACAGTGGACTCATCTCTGTGCTTGTTCTGTTAGACCTCAGTGCTGCTTTTGATACTGTTGACCATAAAATTTTATTACAGAGATTAGCGCATGCCATAGGTATTAAAGGCACTGCGCTGCAGTGGTTTGAATCATATTTATTTAATAGATTACAATTTGTTCATGTAAATGGGGAATCTTCTCACAGACTAAGGTTAATTATGGAGTTCCACAAGGTTTCTGTGCTAGGACCAATTTTATTCACTTATACATGCTTCCCTTAGGCACTATTATTAGACGGCATTGCTTAAATTTTCATTGTTACACAGATGATACCCAGCTTTATCTATCCATGAAGCCAGAGGACACACATAAAGACAATTGGATGACCTCTAATTTCCTGCTTTTAAACTCAGATAAAACTGAAGTTATTGTACTTGGCCCCACAAATCTTAGAAACATGGTTTCTAACCAGATCCTTACTTGGATGGCATTACCCTGACCTCTAGTAACACTGTGAGAAATCTTGGAGTCATTTTTGATCAGGATATGTCATTCAATGCGCATATTAAACAAATATGTAGGACTGCTTTTTTGCATTTGCGCATATCTCTAAAATCAGAAAGGTCTTGTCTCAGAGTGATGCTGAAAAACTAATTCATGCATTTATTTCCTCTAGGCGGGACTATTGTAATTCATTATTATCAGGTTGTCCTAAAAGTTCCCTGAAAAGCCTTCAGTTAATTCAAAATGCTGCAGCTAGAGTGCTGACGGGGACTAGAAGGAGAGAGCATATCTCACCCATATCGGCCTCTCTTCATTGGCTTCCTGTTAATTCTAGAATAGAATTTAAAATTCTTCTTCTTACTTATAAGGTTTTGAATAATCAGGTCCCATCTTATCTTAGGGACCTCATAGTACCATATCACCCCAATAGAGCGCTTCAGTCTCAGACAGCAGGCTTAGTTGTAGTTCCTAGGGTTGTAAGAGTAGAATGGGAGGCAGAGCCTTCAGCTTTCAGGCTCCTCTCCTGTGGAACCAGCTCCCAATTCAGATCAGGGAGACAGACACCCTCTCTACTTTTAAGATTAGGCTTAAAACTTTCCTTTTGCTAAAGCTTATAGTTAGGGCTGGATAAGGTCACCCTGAACCATCCCTTAGTTATGCTGCTATAGACTTAGACTGCTGGGGGGGTTCCCATGATGCACTGAGTGTTTCTTTCTCTTTCTGCTCTGTATGCACCACTCTGCATTTAATCATTAGTGATTGATCTCTGCTCTTCTCCACAGCATGTCTTTTTCCTGGTTCTCTCCCTCAGCCCCAACCAGTCCCAGAAGAAGACTGCCCCTCCCTGAGCCTGGTTCTGCTGGAGGTTTCTTCCTGTTAAAAGGGAGTTTTTCCTTCCCACTGTTGCAGAGTGCTTGCTCACCAGGGGTCGTTTTGACCGTTGGGTTTTTCCGTAATTATTGTATGGCCTTGCCTTACAATATAAAGCGCCTGGGGGCAACCTGTTTGTTGTGATTTGGCGCTATATAAATAAAATTGATTTGATTTGATTTGATTGTATTGATGATGATGTACTGATGATGGTCTTTTTAGGGGAGGTGATGGTTTAGTGGTTAAGGTGTTGGGCTTGAGTCCAGAAGATCATGGGTTCAAATCCCACCTGACTGGAAAATCACTAAGTGCCCTTGGGCAAGGCCTTTAATCTCCTATTGCTCCCGGTGTGTAGTGAGCGCCTTATATGGCAGCACCCTGAATTGGGGTGAATGTGAGGCATAATTGTAAAGTGCTTTGAGCGTGTGATGCAGATGGAAAAGCGCTATATAAATGCAGTCCATTTACCATTTTTTATTTAATTTTTTTAGCTAAAAAAATGAAATTACTTTGACACAGATTTTTTTAGCTAAAAATTAATTAAAAAAGACCATCACCAGATCAATACAACATAATAATGTCAAACGCCACCATCAGACCAATTGAATTCTAAATACTCCCAATGTTCTATAGCATGGGTAGGCAACCTGTTCCAGAAAGAGCCATGAGGGTGCAGGTTTTTCTTGCAGCCACTGACTCCACCAGGTGATTTTACTGATTAATATCACTTTGAGCAGATGGAATCAGTTAATCAGTGAAATCACCTTGTGGAGTCAGTGGCTGCAAAGAAACCTGCACCCTCATGGCTCTTTCTGGAACAGGTTGCCTACCCCTGTTCTATAGGAATACAAACGTCTTTGGGCACTGCACTTATTATTGTAAAATAAACAGAAAGTGTTTTTACTCAGAGGCTGTATATAACAATAGATTCAAATGGTACCCACATGCATTAGAGTGAAACTCACAATTGTAAAGTCATGAAATTGAATTTATATCAGCTCAACTAGTGATATCAATCATCAAGTCTCAGTACAACTGCACATCATTAATATATATATATATATATATATATATATATATATATATATATATTGTTGTTGCTGTTGTTATTAATCATCCAAGCTCTCTAACCTTTGCTTATCAAATCTTTTAGGTACAACGCATCCGTGCAGCCACTCCATCATTTGCACGGATGGCATCAACAGCGACCATAGCACGAGAACACAAAGCTACAATGACTCTGGCGGCGGTGGTTGGGGCATTACCATTTGCTGGTTTCCCTACTTCACCTTCTTCACCTCATGGGCTTGAGGGCAGAAACTATTATCCCACCCAATACACTGTATTCTGTGGTCCTGTGGTTGGCCTATTTTAACTCGGCTCTGAATCCAATCTTGTATCCAGCCTTCAACAGAGATTTTCGCAGAGCCTATGGAGAGCTGCTTCGCTGCAGACGAACCATTCTGCAGAAAAATGCAGTTTTCCCACTGTGCATCCATGCAGAGGCAGTTTTCCCTGATTAATGGTCACAGGGCTTCCCAGAAATATCGGGATCAATTGGACTCAGTTAATAAGGACAGCTGGTCAGAGGGCAACAGTCTAACTCTTCACGAGTGGAGCGGCACTCCTAGCCAAAATAAAATGACACGGAGCTGCTGATGTCGTACTGCAAAGCAGTTTCTCTACATCTCCACACAACCACATGCAGTCGGTGTGAGCATGTGAGCAGTGTTGGTGCTTGGTGCTTCGCTCAGGGAGACTTTGACACTGGTTTGTGACTTCTACTGACAGTCGGCTACAGATTATGAATTGAAAAGCTGTTCCACAATACAAGGTTCGCTAATCATTTACAGTGCCAGTGCCAAAGATGACTGAAAAGTGGCACTTTAAGTAAAAAAATTAAATGTGACAAATTGAAGAGAGGGTGATTTTTATGTATTTGTATACAGTATCTGTGTTACTTTATTAATATAGCAGCAAGAGAAGAAAAGATAGACACCCAGGAAGAATAGACTTGGCTCAGTTGCTTTGAATTGCTAAAAATAATGGAGTACAGTAAGACTCAGTATGTTGTGGGGATACATTTGTTTTTCCTGCAAAAGTAATCAATCATAGGAACATTTGTGAAAATCCATCCACAATTAGCACTTTGTGATTTGGTGTTGTATAAGTAAACTGAATAGAAAGTAAAGATATTGATCCCTGTCTGGTAAAATGAAATTGTCTCAGTTGTGCATAAATAATGCAAATGTATTTATTTAGACTCCTATCTGGGAAGTGGTGGTATACTGATAAACATGATATCTGATATACAGTCATCATGTTAAGTGATTAAAAAACAAAATAAGAGTTATAATTTATTATAATTAATCTCATTTAACTGTATGTATAATTTAAGAGGGAAAAAAAAAATCAAATCATGAGGCACTTCAATCCATCCAGCTATCCATTTTCTATACCTCCTTACTCCAATTTGGGGTCATGGGGGGATGGAGCCTATCCCAGCAATCATAGGGCGTGAGGTGGGGTACACCCTGGACAGTGTGCAAGTCTATTGCAGGGCCACATATAGACAAACAAACACATTTCACAAGGCACATAGACATAAAAATGTGAGGCTCTCAGAAACACAGAAACAAAGAGAGAAAAATTGCATTCATTAAAAACCCTTCCAGAATTAAAATATTATAAAAAAAGACTGTAACCTATGAACTTTACAAAATGGCACTTCATTACCACTATGGGGATAATTCATTCCTGCACTGTAGAGTGTATTTTTATACATTTTTTATATCACCTCAGTTAGGGGATAGCTTCTGTCTGATGTATTCAATTTCACTTTGCATTCAGGATTTTTTTTCTGTGATTTCAGAATACAGCGGTAATCCTGTGGCCATTGAGAGTGAAAAAGACAGAGTAAAGGATTATTACTGACTGCAAGGTCTGTACGGGGAAATATCAAAACCGAGGTGTAAGTACAGACCGAGCAAACAGCGAAAAAAAACAGAGGTCTGATATTCCTGTACAGATGACCAAGTGAGGTTAGTAATTTGTTTATTTTATGGTTTTATATATATATATATATATATATATATATATATATATATATATATATATATATATATATATATATATATTGCTTACAGATGGTCCAGTTGTGAGCTGGTAAGCTTTCAATGTGTTTTTTTCAGATGCTGTTTAGATATTTATGGAGTGCATTCATGTCCGACTTGCTTTTTCTAATCGCGTTTTTAGCTTCTGGTTTGTAAAGAAAATACACATTTCGGACTGATTGTCATGGAAACCGGTCCGATATGGGAAAATATCCGACCAGTAATCAGCCAATCAGAGTGCGCGTAGCGTCACAGCCATATAATAATAAGATATATACATCTGTGACATATGTCAGAGTGGTCTCAGATGGGCTGTATCAGACCTAAATAATCTTTATAGAAAAATAATACGAGGTCTGGTCCGTAAAGTTATCGTACCTTTTATTTTTTTCAAAAACTATATGGATTTCATTCATATGTTTTACGTCAGACATGCTTGAACCCTCGTGTGCATGCGTGAGTTTTTCCACGCCTGTCCGGTGACGTCAGTTCGCGTGTGAGCATGCTTGTGGAAAGGAGTGGTCCCGCCCCCTCGTCGGATTTTCATTGTCTGGAAATGGTGGAATGAAAAGGACTTTTTTCCATCAGAATTTTTCAGAAGCTGTTAGAGACTGGCACCTGGAATCCATTTGAAAAATTTATCTGGCTTTCAGTGAAAATTTTACGGGCTTCACAGAGAATAAGGACTTTAAACTACAGGTTTAAGGACCCCTTTAAAGGACGGTCGGTGCGCCGTGCTGCGAGCTGCGATGATGCGGCACAAACCACTGGATCATTTCTAAGCTGATGGCTCTGTGGATTATAGAACCGTCGTGTGCTCTTTCTCTGGTTATCACAAGACCTGGACATCAGCCATTTTCCGGCAGATTTCACTTTTAACAAGAGATTTTGTCATGGAAGCCTCGCGGAGGCTTCGCGCGTCACGACCGATTCGCTGATGAAGCGAGACAAAGGACACCTCCGTTTCAACGTGTTAGAGGACAAGTTGGGACATGTCTATCTCGGCTTTCAGTGCTTACCAGTCCGAGTGAGTATAAAAGAACTTGTGGAGAGCTGGACATGTCCCAACTTGTCCTCTAACACGCCGAAACGGAGGTGTTCCTTGTCTCGCTTTAATAGTAACAAAACGAATTGGATATACTGGAGGTATATATTCCACAGAAGTGATGCCAAGTACTATCTGACATTCATGTAAATATCCTTCCACACTAGATTTGTACAACATTATAACAAAGGTCATTTTGACAAATCAGTGATGTCATGAAATTGGTAACTGCAATGATGAATGAATTAAAGCACGTTTATACTGTGTTAATGTGTGTGTGATCAATGAAGAAGATGTTTCACAGCACAGATAGAAGATGGCCTTTATCCTGTGATGCCTCGTCTCTCTGTGAGAAGGTGTTTGTTAAACCTGACGGAAACATAGAACATCATTAGAAGATAAATGGCTCTGCAGAGATAAGATGTTCTAAGCAGTGTGTTTCCACCAGATGGCACTATTGTTTCTAAAACACTGGTGGTCAGTCACACACACAGGAAGCATGAGGAGTCTGCTCTGGAATTTATTTCTCAAATAAGTGATTGTCTCAAATATTGGCACAGTCTCAACTCAAACGTGTGCTGAGATTTTTAAAGATATATTTTTTTCCAAAAGAAGTTGCTGTAAATGTTGGAACTCGGATTTCACCTCCTTCCTTTATGCTTGATTATTTACGTACAAGCAGATGTACCCCTCTTGGCCTGAGTGAAGAGTAGTTACCAAGTTTTAAGCAGTTGGAATCAGCACATCTAGAAGGTGGTTGAGGCTTAACAACACTCACAGCGTTCTTTTCCAGTTATTTAAAAGTACTGTATACGTGACACAGACACATGGACGCATCCAAAGCCACATGGTTTAGTGATAAGTACTGATGCGGGATCACTTCCTGCCTGGGCTTTTCTGTGTGGAGTTTGGGGTGTTCTCTCCGTGTTTGCGTGGGTTCCCTCCAGGTGCCTGGCTTCCTCCCACATCCAAAGACATGCAGGTTAGGTGGATTGATCTCTCTAAATTAGCCATAGGTGTTAATGTGTTTGTCTGTCTATATGTAGCCCTGTGACAGACTGGCATTCTGTCCAGAGTGCACCCCGCTTCACACCCTGTGAATGGTAGGATAGGCTCCAGTTCCCCTGTAACCCTTGACTGGAGGTAAGCAGGTATAGTGAATGAATGAATTTACTTATGCAGCAATGTCTGGAATAAAACCCAGTCAAAAATACACATTGTAAAAATGTCAGGGCCCAGCCATTAATGGAACACATTACTATATATTTTGGCATGGCTGTGGTTAAAGACCTGGGGCCTCATGTACAAAAACGTGGGTGAATTTCCAACTGAAACATGCGTATGCTAAAACCCACAAACTGTTATACGCACCAAAATATTCAGATGTATCAACGTGTGCGTAACGCATGGATCCAGTACGTTCCGCTTGTACATCCCACTGAATGCGGAACTGAGCACACATACAGATGTATCAAACTCCTCCCTATCCACGCCCCTATTTAAATATGCATATTCATGTAAATAGGCCCTGGGAGCTGGGATTCCCCATCCGTCAGATCAGTCAACAAGAACACAGAAAAGAAATTATACCGAGTATGACCTACAGATGATGGAAACTAAGTGGAGACACAGAGGGATAATTTATTTCACCATATTCTTTAAGAGCCAAAATCTGTAACTTCAAATGGTGGCTTAGTAGGGCACTTTTGCATAGATGACGCTTTTTATGTTAGAATGTGATATTGACGATTTTCATTTGGCCATATCTCGTGCGCCCCCTATAGATTTCAGTGAAATTTGTTTTATTAGTTTCTCTTAAGTGTCCTAAGTAAGCCACTGCCATTTGTGCAAATTTGGAAAGAATATGCATAAATGAGCAAGGCTTGTTCAGGGCACAGGCCCTGGGAGGGTCGCAAATGTAGCCCAAAATGCCAAAAGTTGTGACTTGAAGCACCACCTATAGGTGGCGGCGTGGCGCCCTCAGTTAGCCTTGAAAAATATAACACTAAATGGGAGAACTCCATCCATACATTCATATACCATAAGATCAGTGAGGCTTACTGAGGGCGCACAAAGATATTCAAAGGTCAAAATCCACATTTTGACTATGTCACTGTTTTGGCCCCTGTAACCCCTACCCTAAAAAGGGCCGTAATTTTCCACCCGAAGGGATCTTTGGATAAAAAATGTAATTTTTCTCCGTTTGGACAATATATCTTCCTCTAAAAAAAACTTCAGTGGCCTACTGAAACATGACAAAAACTTCTGAAAATGTTTGAGTATACCGATCACAGCATTCTGGACTTGGAACAGGATATTGACCTGGACAATAATTTTTTCTCCACCATTAACAATAATTGTTGCTACTACACAGATGATCAATACAATCAAGATATTAAATCTGTGGGTAAACTATTAATTATTCATTTTAACAACAGAAGCTTGTATGCAAATTTAAAAAAAATTAAGGACTATGAATACTTTTGCACAACCTTTCAATATCATTGCAATATAGAAACATGGAATATACTGAATGAATACTGAAAGAGGAACAGACTTTGAAATGGAGGGTTATGAACTTGCATATAAAAACAGAAAACAAAGATGATGAAGGAGTGGCTATATATATTGATAAAACAGTTTTTAAGGTTATAGAGGGAATCACAACTGTGGTGGATAATGTTGTTGAATGTTTATCAGTTGAAATCTGCAAGAAAAATAAAACACAATATTATTGTGAGCTGTATATATAGAAACACCAGATTCTAGCATGGAATTTTCAGTGAATGGATGGAAAGTATGTTTTCTAATATAGATAACAAAACAGTTTTTATATGTGCAGATTGGAACATTGACCTGTTAAATGCCAACAACCATAAACCTACAAATGAATTTATCGATACAATGTACAGTATGTGCTTTTTTCCCAGAATCATAAGACCCAGTAGGATTACAAATACTTCTACTACTCTCATTGACAACATATTTACAAATGACACTGATAATAAGGCAACTAATGGATTATTAATTAACAACATTAGTGACCATCTCCCAGTATTTACAGTTAATAATATAAACTTTGGGGTAAAAAAAAATAGAATATAGATGAGTAAAGACAGAGGAATCCATAAACACACTAAGAAAAGAACTGTTGGAACAGAATTGGGATACAATATACAATGATACAGTGTTGATTATGCTTACAATGAATTCTTAAAAACATTTACTTCATTATATGATAAGCACTGTCCATTTAAGAAATACAACAACAAACCGGCATATAATATTTCCCCATGGATGACAAAAGGGTTAAAAAAAAAAACACTTGTAAAAAGAAGAACACTATACAAATATTTTATTAGACAGAGAACTTTCGAGGCAGAATGCAAATACAAAAAAATATAAAAATAAGTTAATTAATATTGTAAGGGCATGTAAGAAAGATTATTATAAGAGGATATTAAAGGACAATAAAAATAATATTAAAGAAACATGGAAGGTACTAAATAATGTTATAAGAAATAGCAATATGCACAATAGTTTACCTAAATATTTTATTGATAAGGATATAGAAAGTTATAACATGGATGAAGTAGCTAATAGATTTAATGAATTATTTGTGAATGTTGGACCCAAATTAGCAAAACAAATCCCTGATACT
Organism: Thalassophryne amazonica; assembly: GCF_902500255.1. Classification (NCBI taxonomy): domain Eukaryota; kingdom Metazoa; phylum Chordata; class Actinopteri; order Batrachoidiformes; family Batrachoididae; genus Thalassophryne; species Thalassophryne amazonica. The sequence continues at coordinate 96,782,710 of NC_047111.1, forward strand.
GGGAAATATAGAGAGTATATGCCAGAGAGAAATCCTTGTTCTTTATTTCTTAAAGCTGTGACAGAACAAGAAATACTGGATATTGTCCTTAAACGTAAGAATAAAAAATCTACAGATTATAATGATATTGATGTCACTATGAAAAAGGTAATTGGGGGCATCTCCAAACCATTACGTGCATATGTAATGTTTCATTTCACACTGGTTCATTTCCAAATAAAATGAAAATAGCCAAGGTCATACCTCTACACAAAACTGGAAACAAGCATAATTTTCACTAATTATAGACCGATCTCATTACTACCACAATTCTCAAAAATACTGGAAAAACTTTTAATACAAGATTGGACTCATTTTAGAAAAACACAACATACTTGCAGAGAATCAGTATGGATTTAGGTTAAATAGATCAATAACACTGGCAATAGAGCTAATTACAAATGCTATAGATCACAAGAAATATGCTGCAGGGGTGTAGACTTGAAGAAAGCATTTGACACAATCAAACATTATTCTAAAGTCACAATTACTCAAGCTTACTGACACTGTGCAATACCAAACAGCACAAATAATGTTCAAAGCAACAAATATTTATTACCGGGGAATATTCAACAACTGTTCAAAAATCACAAAGGGGATTACAATCTAAGGGGGAAATGTAACTTTAAAGAACCAAGATTTGGTACAACCAGGAAACGTTTTTGTCCATCAGTCCTGTGGGTGAGACTGAAGGAATTTAGTGCGGAATTGAAGCAATGTTCAAATATGAGATAGTTCAAAATGCTGTATAAAATAAGATTTTCAAAAGGTATGAGGATGAAGGAGGTGTGGCCAATCACCAGGTGTTTTAGGTGCAAATGTCTAGTTATTATTATTATTATTATTATTATTATTATTGTGTATTTTTGTGGTTGTTTTTTTTTGGATTATTTCTACTCAGTTCTCTTCTTTCCTTGCTTTGGCTAGCCTTGCTAGTCTTTTTTTTGCCTTTTTTGTGGCGTTTCTTTGTATTATGTGGATTTATATGTGCGACTAGACGTGCTGATGGATGAATGTACTTGATTACGTATGTTTATATGTATTAATGCATATATCCAGTGTTGGGCACACTTCCGATAACTTTGAAAACCATTATTGGACTAATTACCTTCCGATAAATTTGTGTCCAATAATATTTAGACCATTAACGTGGTAAACAAAGCTGAACATGTGTAGTTCTACCCTGAGTAAACAGAGAAGACCTGGTTCTAGAAGAAACCGCTCTATCCTCTACAGGCGAAGGAGAACTAGTCACCAAAGGAAAAAAAAAAACATTTCTTTTAACACCATGCTGATACACGGCCAATATCACCCAAGTCATCCAGAGGCATACATTTTTAACTTATGGTTCAAATTTTAACCAAACTTATTTTGGACAAGTTATTTAAATTAACGTCACTTCTGAAGTTTTATAAGTGAAAATATCAGATATATGTTTTTGTTTAAAGTAATGCACTAATTTTTAAGGTCTTAGTGTGGGCATGCTGTGCCCAGCAGTGCAATATGGGTGATAGGGTAATCTCAGTACATTCACGACAGGAGAATGCATTTGATACACTCTGACCAGGACAACAGCATTAAACTCTAGTGTCTAAAACTCTCGCAAATATATTCTCTGGGTTTATAGACGTTGTTTTTGTGTTTGCTTTTATTAAATTCCACGCATCGTAAACGTAGCAAGTAGCAACACACATTATCTGGAATTTTGTGTTTGCAAGTTTTCAAGGTCTCTACTGCCATCTACTGGCCAGTAGTGTTCATGGCAGTGCTCAGGCTGGGCAGACACTATACTAGAGAACCGCATGGCGTAAAAGTTCAGAGAGCATGATTTATGTTCTCACACATTGTACGTTCAGAACCCACACGTCGGACTCGTGTTTCCAGAAGCAAAACGTAATCATAAGCTTTTTTCAAACTTAATTTACAAAAACTCTCAATGGGAGACATCAAAGTTTAAAAAAAAACAAAACAAACAAAAACATTACAAGACAGCTCTGCGGTGTTTGCACAGGCACAAGAATATCAAACAGGTTTGATTTTCATCTGACCATACGATCGGCAATCAGGAGGTGGTCGTGAGATGTTATACGCAGCTCGTTACTCCATGTATACTGAACGATGCAGGATGCGTGATTAACTTGAAACTAGATGCGATCCAAAAAATTCTCACATGAATGAAAAATCAGATGGAAAAGGGACAAAACTCGCACTGACACAAGTAGTTGGCAGTGTACTATTTATTTTGACACTGGTTATATCAGACAGTTATCTAATTACAACTTGGCTTTTTTTTTTTTTTGAAAAAGCCTTTTTTTACAAATAAAAAATGGTATATTTTACAAAAGCACATTTATCTGTAAACACCAACACACGCCACACATCACATTAACGTGTTGGTTTACATAGAATTAATCAACCAGTCAGTGTAGTGGAGGCACATTTTACCCAGAATGCCATCTGTCTGTGTTTGTTACAAAACTTCAGAATTAGTACATTATTCAACATTAAAAGATATATGTTATATCTTAACTTTGCACAAATGACAGAATTGACATTAATTGAATTATTCTATCAGTATTCGTTTTATTTATACACCAAACCAGAACTCAGCAGGGCTTTATTTCCAAGACCTCGGCCTGACAGCATCGCTGTGATTGAGTAGAGTTGAGCTTTGTGGCTCTCCTTGGTCGCATTTGTGCTGGAAGCCATGTAGTAAGTACTAGCTCCCAGCAGGGGGCAGGACACTTTGGGTCTGTTGTCGCTTTTGATGCTTCCAGAAGCGATCGTGGTGTTAAAGCTCAAAATCAGCTTCTTAGTAGCTGTAAGTGTACCTGAGACAATACTGGAATTTATCAGTTATCTGTAACTTCTGATACATTTTTGGGTGGTTATCATTTTATCTTTATAAAAGATAACTTTTCAGTTATCTAATTATCTGTTATCGAAGTTAATTTTTTGGTTATCTGTGCCCACCACTGTATATATCATGTGTAGTTAATTATGTTATTTACTTAAGGACAAGGGGTGGGAGTAAATAAGTTTTACTTCTTCTCACTCCTTTTCAACTATCCATTGATTATAGATTTCTTTATACTTTATATTATATTATTGTTGTTATTTATTTTGTGACTTGATATTTGAAATAAACATTTCAATCAATCAATCAATGATATATCATCCCCTTCTATTAACCATTCCACAGTTACAGACTATGGCTCTTAACTGGGGGAACATTTTAGTGAAAATAAAATCTTATCTGCCAGTAACAACTTTTTTTTTACCATCAGGCTAGTAGGTTATACATCAAAGACATCCAAGCAGTGGGGCATCTTTGGAAGATGTATATGTGTGTGTGTGTATGTGTGTGTGTGTGTGTGTGTGTGTGTGTGTGTGTGTGTGTGTGTGTGTGGTGTGTGTGTGTGTGTGTGTGTGTGTGTGTGTGTGTGTGTGTGTGTGTGTGTGTGTGTGTGGGTGAGAGAGAGAGAGAGAGAGAGACCAATCCAAGGCACATCTGTGCAATAATCATGCTGGTTAATCAACATCTTGACATGCCACACCTGTTAACTAGATTATCTTGGCAAAGTGTAAAGCGCTTTGAACTTCTGATTCGGATGGAAAAACACTAGATAACTGCAGTCCCTTTGCCATTTGGATTCTGTCTAGTGAAGGATGCTTTATTGTGTCCTGAAGGGACAGAGTTTGATTTATCAGAAGCAAGAGTGCAAGTAAATTAACCCCCATCCCCCTCAAAAAAGTTAATAATTAACTGGAAGAGAATCCAGAGGCAATCAGCTCTGCACTGAGATTTGGGAATAGAAAATGGCTAAAAGTCACATTGTGCCCTTAAATTTAATTAAGGTGCACATTAAAAGTGGAGATAGTTCAGTCGGCAAGGACTGGTTTCACAGATAAAACATTAAACAAACACATAAAACAAATGTATGCAAGGATGTAGAGAATAAATTCAGTTTTACACAGCACATCTTTTCCTTGTGATACTTTTTCATTCCCTTTTTGTTACTTTTCAAAAATGTAATCATTGTTTGGGTGGCACGGTAGTGCAGTGGTTAAGACTGTTGTCTCACAGCAAGAAGGTGATGGGATCGCTTCCCGCCTGAGCCTTTCTGTGTGAGTTTGCGTGTTCTCCCCGTGTTTGCGTGGGATTCCTGCGGTTGCTCCGGCTTTCTCCCACTTCCAAAGACATGCAGGTTTGGTGAACTGGAAACTTTAAATTGCCCGTAGGTGTTGTTGTGTTTGTCTGTCTGTCTGTAGCCCTGTGTACTCTGCCCGTGTGCCATGAGCACAGCAGATAGTCCAAAGATGCACAGTGAGGTGACATGAACATGACCACATGATTTCAGAGCTGTGATGCAGCAACATATTGATACAGAAATTCTGTCTGAATGTAAAATCTCTGGTGTTGGCATGGTGATTTTCTTCAGGCAGCACAGTGGATCAGTGCTTAACCCTCACAACAAGGTCTGGGGTTCAAGTCCACCCATGCACAGTTCCTTTCTGTGTGGATTTTGTATATTTCCCCCGTGTCTGTGTGGGTTTCCACAGGGCACTCCAGTTTCATTAAGGTCTGCTCCTATCACTCCTCTTCACCAAGGTGGTGTCTGCACATCTGGAGTTGGTCCCCAGCCGCCGGACTGTGGCGGCCCACTGCTCCTAGTGGTTGTATTGTATATAACTGTAATGAGGATGGGTTAAATGTAGAGGACAAATTTTGTTGTATGTACAATCACAGCAGAGGCTCTTATTCTTCTTAAAATCCATCCATCCATCCATCCATCCATCCATCCATCCATCCATCCATCCATCCATCCATCCATCCATCCATCCATCCATTTTCTTCCGCTTTATCCGGAGTCGGGTCGCGGGGGCAGCAGCTCAAGCAAAGCCGCCCAGACCTCCCGATCCACACACACCTCCTCCAGCTCCTCCGGGGGAACCCCAAGGCGTTCCCAAGCCAGCCGAGAGATGTAGTCCCTTCAGCGTGTCCTGGGTCTTCCCCGGGGCCTCCTCCCAGTGGGACGTGCCCGGAACACCTCTCCAGCAAGGCGTCCAGGGGGCATCCGGAAAAGATGCCCGAGCCACCTCAACTGACTCCTTTCGACGTGGAGGAGTCTTCTTAAAATGTGTCTCCATATTTGATGAATGGTGAAAAACTGCTTTTCCATAGAATATTACTGATGTGTATTGATGGGACTAAAATATCCTAAGATCATTTCTATGGATCATCTTAAGGGCCCCTTCACACATAATACGTATGTGGCTGAATTGCGCACAAAGCAGGAATTGTATGCAATACGTGTAAAATCAGAGCTGCCTCCAACACCTTGTATACCTGTTGCTACAATAGTTTGCGCACACCAGCGGCTGAAAGACAGAGCATGCCCTGTGAGAGCCCATTCGATGTCAGCCAAATTCCAGGTGACACACACGAACGTCTAATACTGCTCACGGAGCACTTAGGAAATGTGTGACCATTCCCGCTGTTAGCACGAAAATAGTCAGCATGCGATCACTTTTGAGCTGGATGTGCTGGATCACAGAGTGACACCTTGGTCTGTGCATCACAACTGCAAAACACATGCCGTGTTTTGAGAGACAGGACCTCCCTGTCCACCGTGATGCACATGTGTGTGTGCTTGCTGTCCTCGTGGAAATACATAAAAACATATATTGTTTTTGCAATGGGCTGGAGAGTGCACACTGACAGCCTGTCCCACTGAAACAGACCATCAGTTCATGTGGGCACGTAGCAGGCGATCTGAATGTCACGTCTGTCTGACAGGACACGCATGTCGGGCCGTACACGCACATGGGCCTGGCCGGACATGCGTGTCCTGTGAGCGGCGCGCCGTAGGTGACAAGCCAACAGTGTAAAAATACACCACTTTCAATCACATATCAGTAGAAATATGCTGTAATAAACACCATTTGGTCAGTTATCATGGCGGGGTTTTGTTTTTTTGTTTTTTGTCTTTTTTTTAAAAAATACGTTTATCTCCTTTTTATTTTAGCCATTTTACATGTTGTGTGGGCCTCCAGAAAAGGAGGTACTGCTGGCCCACCACCAGAGTTCGCCCTGCCTGAAGTGCGGGCTTTAGGCACGAGAGGGCGCTGCCGCCACGGACACAGCCGGGGGTGACAGCTGTCACTCATTATCTCATGACAGCTGTCACCCATCTACGCTTCAACATACTACTCCATAAAACCCGGACGTCATCTCCATCTCATTGCCGAGATATCATCTACCTGTGAAGGTAATTCTCTGCTAAACTGAAAACACTGACTAATAGTCTGAACTTCTCTGCAGCTGATTCCTGTATGTGTTTCCTTATCTGTGGGATTGGCGTTTGGTGTGATCAGCGACGGCTTCGCTTCACACTCCAACCAGATAAGTGGTTAACAGGAGCTGCACGAGTGTGTGATTAGAGGTGGAGGTGACTTTCCACCTTCTGACTGTTTTTGTTACTGGGTGTGCACACACCCACATCTCACTGTTTGTGCTCCTCACCAGCAGTACCAGATCCGACAGTCAGGGACGGTGATCACCTGGGAATTTGGGACTTGGTGGCTCCAGTATTCACCAGGTTCGGTGGCGGCGGAAATCGTGTGGTTCCGGCTCTTCTCAGGACAGACGTCTTCTATCCTCGAGCCTGCCCACACGTCACCTTTGTGTATTGACTGCTATCATATTCTGAGATTGTCTGTATAGTCGTTGTGCACATTCACAACATTAAATTGTTACCTTTTGGCTCATCTATTGACCGTTCATTTGCGTCCCCTGTTGTGGGTCCGTGTCACTACACTTTCCCCAACAGGATATCTCGGCCAATGTCATGGATCCCGAGGGGCGTCAACCATCTGTTGGACAGCCAATGGAAGAGCAGGGTGCACAGGCGTCGGCTGGAGGCGTGATTGGTGAGTTGCAGCATATCCTCACCGCCTTTACCGCTCGGATGGACCTGATGACCGAGCAAAACGTCATCCTTAATCGCAGGATGGAGGCTCTCACCGCGCAGGTGGAAGCGCGCACTCAGGGCGCTGCTGCAGCTCCTCCTCCTGCTGACCCGGTGCCGAATACAGACATTCCACTGGTCATTCAACGACCCCCCCACCATCCCCTGAAGCATACATAAGCCCTCCAGAGCCGTACGGAGGTTGTGTGGAGACGTGTGCAGACTTTCTTATGCAGTGTTCGCTCGTCTTTGCACAACCGCTCCAGTATTCACCAGGTTCAGTGGCGGCGGAAATCGTGTGGTTCCGGCTCTTCTCAGGACAGACGTCTTCTATCCTCGAGCCTGCCCACACGTCACCTTTGTGTATTGACTGCTATCATATTCTGAGATTGTCTGTATAGTCATTGTACACATTCACAACATTAAATTGTTACCTTTTGGCTCATCTATTGACCGTTCATTTGCGCCCCCTGTTGTGGGTCCGTGTCATTACACTTTCCCCAACATTACACTCCTGTTATGACCATGATTGTAGTGCAGTGTTAAAGTTTCTGTCTGGTAATCAGAACTTTTGTAAATTGCAGGTTCGAATCCCATGTGTGGCATTTATTTTTTATTTAACCAGTGTTATTTAACCACAGGGTTCTGTATTGTGTTCCCTGTTATTTATTATTTATATCAACCCAGTGATATTCACTAATTATACAGCTGATTTTATTGTTTTTTTCTGCACATCAGCAGCACGATGTGGTGCAATGCCTCCCAGCTGTTCGTACTGTGTTCGTGGTTCCCCATTTCATGTTTGGTTTGCAGATTTTCTTCGGGTCTCTGCGTCTTTTGTGTTATGTGTGAAGGGGCCCTAAAGAAGGTAAAAGGTGCTGGAATCTTTAGTCACACATGAAAGAGTAAAATGACTGACATGGTGTATTCAGCCTCAATTAAAAATCACTGAGAAATTCTAGCAATAATTACTTTACCCCTTGTCCTTGACCCCATATATAAAATTAGTCCGATCTCCCATTGCCAATTTTGGCCTTCCCAATTCCAGAATTTAGGATTTCATCACTTTCATCACTTTCACATTTCATCAGGACATACTCACAGTGGACACACAGTGGACATACTCACAGTGTACATACTCACATTCTGGACATACACACAGTGCTCTATATGCTAATGTGTGTACTTTATAACATGTTACAAAGCTAATGTGTATCTGATAACATCTGCTCAAGAGCGCAGGATGTCTTTCATGGGATTGTGGACATATGTTATATTTCCAGTGGAGATTTAAAGAGGTCAGATAACAGTGAGTCTATGAACACACACACACACACACACACACACACACACACACACACACACACACACACACACACACACACACACACAGACTGACTACTGCAGTGCACTGAACTCACCTTGCAGCACCGGTCAGTGAAACCACTCTGTTCCAAAACAGAAAATGATCTGCATTGTATTTTAATATTATCCTTTAACTGTAACCTGGCATCAAAGTGACTGTACAGCCAAATGTAGATTCAAGCAGAAATAATTTATGCAAGACTTTATTCAAGACCCTTCAAGACTTGGCCAGTCCGGAAAATCACTAAGGGCCCTTGGGCAAGGTCCTTAATCCCCAAGTTGCTCCCGGTGTGTCATGGACACCTTGCATGGCAGCATCTTGACATTAGTGTGTGAATGTGAGGCATTATTGTAAAGCACTTTAAGCGTCTGATGCAGATGGAAAAGCGCTATATAAATGCAGTCTATTTACAGAAATAATTTATTTCAAGATGCTAAAATGAAGTAAAATTCAAAGCCCTTGATGAAATTGAAGTAAAACATGCATATAACCTCCTGCATGCACATTACAGAACACCCACTTATTCACTTTTGGGGACCATGATGTATCATTACATTATTTAATTCATTCATTAATTAATTTTTTTTTTTTGCTCATTCTCAAAATTTTCATGATTGGTCACTACGATGTACAACACTACTGTTACCACAGATTACACTGTACAGCATGCCCAGACTGGGTATCCGGTTATTTTTTTGAGCCACTGAAGCAAACAATCAGGTGCCAGAAATTGACACCTGCTTTAATATCATCCAAAATTGCCTTTACTTTGTTTTTCACATTTTGCAATGCAATTGGAAGATTAGAGAAAGAAAGATGAGGAATTAGCACGTATTCCCCTGAACAGTGTCGACTGGTTGCTCGTGCGGGCTCATAAGTTTGAGATCATACTTATTGCTTATCACAAGGCAAGAGCATGAATTCCTATCACCAAACAGCTTAAAATATGAAGGGAATCAAAATCTTACCAGGGATAATAGAAATCTGCATTCTCACCACTAGGTGGCTCTAAATCCTAAACACAGTAGGTTTAAGTAATCTTAAACACTGTGCAGCCACTGTAAGTAGGAGGTAAAATCCATATTTAAAAACAAAAGTTCTTATTTATGTTCGAGCTCATGAAGATGTAAATGTTGCCTCAGTGTGCGACTGAAGTGCTGGCTGATATTTGTGAAGTTGCACGTCTTAATTGTCCCCAGTGGGTCTAAACAGCAACTTCCATGGATAATTAAACAAATATCTTTTGCAGGCTGCACCGTGAGTGAATCACATAGACATTTGCTGAGTCTACACACAAGCAAATGAGAGATGTGTGATGGAAAATCTCTTGTCTGAAGATTTGTTGCGCTGTTTGATGTTGGCCTTTGTGAGTTTAGCTGCACTCTGTGGTAACAGAGTAACTCACAGTGTCACCTGAATTCAGTTTTATTGTTGTTCTTGTTCCTGCTTCAGTGATGAGGTCAGGCAGACGATTGAGAGCCGCTTGTGGAGGACACTTGTGTTCAACATTACTTTATGACCGCCAGTAAACACAAGTGAGAACGAGCACTACAGTGAGCACACTTATACACATCAGGTCAAACCTGGGAGCATACGCTGATGCTGTGTGCCATCAACCGGTCCATCAACACCTTCTGAGTGTAGGAATTCATCTATCAGTGACAGGTGATACATGAGGGTCATGGACTTCATTCACATCAAACACTGAGAAACACAGATAGTATGGCTCTGTGTGGGAAATCATTCTGGAGAAGCCATTTTCAGAAATTAAGTGACTCTGCAAGAAGGAGAATAGTGAGGGAGGACATCAAAACACTCATGACAACTTTGAAGGAGTTACAGACTTCTGTAGGTGTGATCAGTTTGTAGTAGTCCATCTTAGCCAAAATTTCCATAACAATTGTGCATTTTGTGATAAAAGCTTAGACAAAAGTACTCCAAATAAAATTGGATATTAAGCCATCATGAAATTTCAACGAATCCAAACTATTGGTTTAGTTAGAAGGATTAACTAGGGAGGACTGAAATTTCATCTGTGCTGTATGTCGAGCATGCATAGCATATTTGACAATAAAGTTGACTTTGACTTTTGACTTTGAAAAAAGTCCAAAGTAAAGGCTTTACTTTGTCCAAAGTAAAGGTCAAACAAGGTTGACGTCCATTGGATTCTATGATATGTAATTTAATTAATTTAATTTATGCAGTTTATATAGCGCCAAGTCAGAACAAAGCTGCCTCAAGGTGCTTCACACAAGTAATGTCTAACTTTACCAACCCCTAAAGCAAGCACACAGGTGACAGTGGTAAGGAAAAACTCCATCTGATGATTTGAAGAAGAAACCTCAAGCAGACTAGACTCAAAGGGTGACCCTCTGCTTAGGCCATTCTACCAAAAAAAAGGTTTACAATACAGAACACAACAACAATTGACATGTGACATATGTTACCCCGTAACATGATGTCTGAGCATGACAGATGGTGTAAATGATTCCTTTTTAAAACCCTATTAATGAAGCAATGATTTGCACCAGTTTTTACCAAAATTGGAACAACTTTAAGGGCCCCTTTGCACATAGTACGAATAAGTACAACTCAGGGCGATTCACGGCGAAACAGCTCGTATGAGTGAACCACGAAAACATTGCGCCGACGGGCAGGCGTACATGATGCTGCTGTGATTGTTCGTGCACGCAGAAACACAGTGCAAGCAGCTGCACCACATCACACTGCTGATGTGTAGAACAATAAAGTAAAAACCAACTGTATAATTAGTGAATATCACTGGGTTGTTATAAATAATACATAAAAGGGGATGTAACACAGAACCCCGTGGTTAAATAACCCTGGTTAAAAAAAAAATGCCACACACAGGATTCAAACCTGTAAGCTCTGATTACCAGACGGAAAGTTAGCCACTGCGCTACCATCACTGGCCTGTGGAGGTGCTATATGCAGACACGTGCCTCAGGGAGGAATGTTGTAAGTTCATGTCCTTCCAAACACGGAACGTGTTCTCAAGCTGGGACGTCCAGGAGCAGAGATCTGTGAGCAGACACCCCCCCCCCCTTATCTGTTCAGCACCCAAACCAACGTGTCACTCTCTGTGTTATGTGGTCTTTCATTTTCATTATTTGTTATGTAATTGCGTGTGTAGGTATTGTCAGAATTCTTTATATAACTGTCCTGGCGGTGGTTCCTGTGTTTGTAATGTGTGCACTGAGCTGTCATCCAGCTGTCAGTGTGCTGTGATCAGCTGACAGGCCCCTCCCCATGCTGTGTGTGCTCAGACCTCGCTGTCCAACCCCCATGTGATCAGATCTTTACATACATATAAGCATTTTATGCAAGGGGGAGGCGCAAAACATGTGCACACTCGTGAGACACATGCACCACATGTGTGTGGCTTTTTGCAACTACACAGTCATGGGGGCATTTAGACAAATTTCACATCCAGCTCAACAGTGATTGTCTGCTGAATATTTTCGCGATGATAGTGTGAATGTGCCAAGCAATTTGTAAGTGTCAAGCGGGCGGTGTTAGATGTTCCTGTGTCTCAGCTGGAATTTGGCCAACACCTGCTGCGAGAGGGTTCGATGGGTTCGCACAGCGCACACTCTGTCTTTCAGCCGCTAGTGTGTGCAAATAGTTGTAGCAACAGGTGTACGAGGCATTTGAAGCAGCTACAATTTTACACGTTTTGCATATGATTCCTGCTTCATGTGCAATTCATGTGCAAATCGACATTTGAAGAAGCTATGTGACACATAAGTACTATGTACTATGTACCCTTCACACATATGTACTATGTGTGAAGGGGCCCTAACTTTTGTCCCCTGTACAAACTGAAAATGACATTTGTTATCCTTTTTGCTGTTTTTAGCCCATAACATTCACTCATAGATAGTCCAAACTATATGATCAGACAAATAATATACAAATAATGAATATTTCTGAGTGAAATGGTAGGACTCTTTCACATCATGAAATAATCTTTCCATTGCACAAATAAAAAACATTATTTGTTTTATATAACACCTAAAGTAGATCCTTGTCATTTCATATTTTATTAATTTATTCACAAGAGAAAAAGGACTTACATTTTGGTCTGCCTCACTTGTCCTTTAAGGTCAAGAAGTTCAGTCCAAAACAAACTTGAAATTGCACTCCAATCCAAAATTGTTTTCAGCCGGCTTGCAAAAACAGGCAAATACGAGTACTGTATGTACTGTAACATTTGATTTAAAAATCATGAAACCAAAGTGATTTGTTTGCATTCATTTCTGATAGTTTAATATGTGTAGTTAAAATATACGGCTGCTGGTAATTCCAACTCAGACTGCATATTAAATCAATGGTGCTATTTGCACACACCAGCGGCTGAAAGACAGAGAGTACCCTTTGAGAGCCCATCCAATCCCTCTCGTGGCAGGTGTCAGCCAAATTCCAGGTGACACACATGAACATGCAACACTGCTCACTTCACGCTTAGAAAATGTGTGGCCATTCACGCTGTCAGCACGAAAACAGTGAGCAGACAATCACTGAGCTGGATGTGAAATTTAAGTGCTCCCACAAGTGTGATGTTGCAAAAAAGCAACGCACATGTGGCATGCCAGTTTTGGCTTCCCACGCAACACATGTGCCATGCATGGGAATCACATGTTTGTACACTCCCTCCCATCCATCCACAACACGTGTGCCATGCTGGGGGGGGGGGGGGGGGGGGGGGGGGTGCACTTGCATGAACTGCTGATTTGGATGTACAGATGGAGAGCGGCTAGCCACGTCAGAGTGCACACAGCACAATGAGCTACCTCCCAGCTGCCGACCAGAGACTCACTGTGCGCTGAACTGACAGGGTGTGTGGCCGCCGACAGCAGCAGCTGTTGAGATCTCTGGTTCTGGACGTCTCAGCTGGGGAACATGTACCATGTTTTGATGGACATGACCTAACAACATGTGTCTGCTTGCTGTCCTCACATGGCCATGCATAAAAACATATATCACTGTTGCAACAGGCTGCAACGAGTGAGCGCACGACGCGCACATTGACAGGCTGTCCCAGGTGAAATGGACTGTCATATCATAACACACAGCGGGCGATCTGAATGTCACATCACCTACGTGAGCTCTGTTCCACATGACATGGTGTCTGTCCTGCTGCGCGCCATCCACAGGACACGCATGTCGGGCAGGACATGCACACAGGGCCCGGCTGGCCACACCGGACCGGCAAATGTGGACATGATAAGTGCACACTGCTTCATTCATGTCATGTCGTGACTGTACATCTGTGACCATGGGTCACCTACAGAGGAACAGATGGTTCATACATTTATTGTCCGCTCGATAAGAGTGATTCAATAAAATGCAGTGTTTTTTTATGGTGTGTGTTTTTATTTTTTTTTCCTACACAGCAGAGGCCCGATGTGGTGCAGCACATTCCAGTTGTTTGTTTTTTTTCCCCTGCCTCCACAAAAGCGGCAATTACAGTGCTTTTCTCTTTTTTTATATGTTTACCTTGTTGATTTTAGTCATTTTACGCTCTGATTATAGGACAGTGATGGTAGCACAGTGGTAAAGTTTCTGTCTGTTAATCAAAGCTTTTATAAATTGCTGGTTCGAATTCCGTAGGTGGCATGTATTTTTTTTTTTCCACAGCAGCTGCGCGATGTGGTTACACACGCTCCAACTGCTCGCACTGTGTTCCCGCTGTGACGGTTTTGTGCATGCTCGTGCACGTGCATGAAACTGTCGCAGCGGATTTTTCACGCCTACCTGATCGTGTGTCCCTCCCGTCCCTAATTCCTACTTATTCATGCCATGTGTGAAGGGGTCCTAACATTCACTGACTAATAACTTGATACAGCGAAAAGCACACAGTCGTTCAAAATGTTTTTATTTTGTAATATTTTACATGCAAAACTGGGCAAAGTTTGCTGAAAGAGCTAGTGCAATCACTGGCCAAACAATAACTGGCTGGTGCAATGCGTCCCTGTGTCAATATTTGTTTAGTATATTTTCCACGTGTGTGTTTGATAGAAGATAGTTCTACACTGAATGGTGATTTAATCAGAACACCGGTGTTAAGTTTAACAGGGCTTTTTTTTCACTTACATATTTTGAGCCTTGTTCTCTGCCAATATCCTGGAAATCTACTGCAACAGAGCAGCTAACACCAAGCTGCTTTTATGACATTCTGTGTCTAAAGTGCTCCGCTCCTGGGATACAAAGGACATGTGACAAAAATCACCTCAAGTCATGAAAGCCATGGCTTTCTTTTTCACTGTGTGACATTCAAAGATAGGACAGGGACCTTGGAAAACATTGTGATGACTTTGACTGCAAGAAGGATACAACCTTTAAACATTAAATATGCACCACACTGTGCATGAGAGGGAGAAAAATAGATGGAGGAAGCACTGTGTCATGCTCTCGCCAAGCATTTCCCCAGTTTAGAGGAGTGAGAGACATAAAACTCCTGTCTCCACTGGCTACCTGCAGGCTTACATAACCTGTTTTAGTGCGCTCGTATTTATTTCATGAAACATTAGACTGTGTTTGTAGGTGGTTGCATGTAAAAGAAATTGGTGTAGGCTACGTGGTTCTACTGTAAAAACACTTCAGTGGATCACCATAGTAACAAAGCAGTGCACAATAATAGATTTATGGAAAAAAGCTGCACAAATATCAATTTGGATGTAGATTAATACTGTGGAAAGCTTCATCTGTACTTGTGTTACATAATGCATTGTCACAGAGAGTACTGACCCACCTTTTGTATCAAACTGATTTATGGCCCTGTCAGCCAATCAGAATTGACTACGTCACTAAGTCCCGCCCCCTTATTACATCACAGCCAATCAGAATCGATGACGTCACTACGTCCCGCCCCTAAGCCCCGTCCCTAACCCCCTCCCCTAATCCCGCCCCCTTATGACATCACAGCCAATCAGAATCGATGACGTCACTTTTGGCTGTGATCAAAAGTTACAGACAAAAACTCTGTTACAGGTGTGAGATCGATCACCCCAGCCAGCGCCAGCACGAATGCCTGGACCCGTTAAATGAATATTTCTTTACCGGACATTTTGAGAGATTAATGGTGAGACTCTGGAGACCGACCTTCATCCCGGCTGTGGTAAAGCTCCTAGCCCAGCGCTTCCTCAACCCATCGGCTGCGAGGGTCCAGGGGGCGGTAGAAAACATCCTCACTGAGCTGAAATATACTGATAATTTTGAAGCAAAGATCAACGAACTGTACACATGTTTCGGTGAAGACGCAGATCTCGACATGGAGGGGATGGTAGCCGTCTATAACCCAGACGACTGAAGAAAAAAAACCTGCCTTTTTTTTAAAAATATCATTATATTGTTTACAGTCATGGGTAATTGTGTGATGAGTCTCTTTCAAAGCTTGCGGGAAGTTTATATTATACGCGGACTCTCGTATAAGCTGGAGCGGGCAGTCATTCGCAGGCTGGAGACCCCAGACGCCCCGCCTTCATGCGGTTTGGAGAGGGTCTTCGACGTTATCAGACGTCGCCCCGGGCCCGGAGTCTGGACAGATCATATCTACAACGCGGCTCTCCATTCATCTGAAAAATCTCTGTACAACGTATTACTGAAAATCTCTGTTTTGACCACTGACGATTTTACACGGTGTAATCCAATGCACCTGCTTACATTATACACTCTGTTTGTGGATGTGATAGCGTACCGGGTGAAACAGCTGGAACTGGGCCGAGGGGAGATTGTTCCTACACTTTTACAGCTGAATACTGAAATAAACCGTAAATGCGGGGGAGATGTATTACTGAGAGTTTTCCAGTTTTGTACGTGAACGTATACTTTTTTCCTTCACGCATGTTGTGTTTAATAAACATGAACAATTGTTTTTTTCTCTGTGTGTGACTTTAATGAATGTAATAAAGCACATATTCTAAACCTTATACAGCCTGTGTTCTTTCCTATAATATTGTTGAAAAAGGGTGAAATGTTTTACAAATCAAATTTATATAGCGCCAAAACCACAACAAAACAGTTGCCCCAAGGCGCTTCATATTGCAAGACAGAGTCATACAAACGAGGTTTTGGTGGAAAAAAGGTGCTCGTATGAATTAATGCGGGGTTTTAACACGGTCTTATTAAAAGGTCGAGGCTGCTCTGTGAGCGCTCTCCGCGGTGCTGAATCAGAGTTCAATTTAACGTTTCCAATAGCGCCTATTTAAAACAAAAGACTAATATTTATGGTCGCTAAAACATATAAAAATGCAAAAAGGACTATCCGGTTCATCATTCTGAAGAGATCCGTCTTAAAAGATGGGTGATGAGGGTTTAATGAAGGATATATATTATAGTCCGGTAAATCCGGGGAGTTTTGGAGGGCCGGAGCGTTTACGCAGAGCTCTGACCGATCAACACGGATCTAAAATTCGTATGAAGCATATCAGAGATTTCCTGTCGGGGGAAGATGCATACACATTACACAAACCTGCCAGGACGCATTTTCCAAGAAATAGAGTATTTGTCACAAACCCGCTTAATCAATTTCAGGCGGATTTATGCGACATGCAGGGGTTATCAGATTTTAATGACGGGTACAAGTACCTGCTGACCGTTATCGATATCTTCTCAAAAAAAGCGTATGCCAGACCTCTGAAGTCAAAGCAAGGGCGCAAAGTCTCACAGGCCTTTGCATCGCTCTTAAAGCAGAGCGGGGTGCCTCTGAAGTTGCAGACTGATGCTGGGAAAGAGTTTTTTAACAAACCGTTCAAGGATTTAATGAAAAAACACCGGATTCTACATTTTGCCACGGCCAGTGATCTGAAAGCCTCGGTTGTCGAGAGGTTTAATCGCACGCTAAAGACGAGAATGTGGAGATATTTTACTGCTAAAAACACGCGAAGATACATCGACGTCCTACCGTCTTTACTCACGGGTTATAACGAGAGTTATCATAAAAGCATTAAGATGAGGCCGAATGAGGTTAATGCTCGAAAGGTCGATCAAGTGTTTCAAAATTTGTATGGGGCATCCACCCTACGCAGGAGGCCTGCGAAGTTTAACTATAAGGTCGGAGATATAGTCAGGGTCTCCAAGCTCAGGGGAGTTTTTGATAAAAAATATGAACAGTTTTACGGATGAAATGTTCACGGTGTCAGAATGTATACAATGTACGCCGCCCGTTTATAAATTGAAAGATTATGATGGCGAGATCATTGAAGGTTCATTCTATGAACCAGAATTGCAGAAGGTTAAAATAGCAAAAGACAGACCGTATCAGGTTCAAGAAATTATTCGTGAACGTTTTACCAAGGGGAAGAAATTTGTATTTGTCAGATGGAAAAATTGGCCCGAGAAATTTAACTCCTGGGTTCCCGCGGACCAGCTGATGGCCGTATAAATATGAGAACATCTATCTTCAACCGACATATGAGAAATGGATCGGGATCTGAAACATGGATTTTATATGACTCTGTCTTCAAACGCCAGCCTAAAAGTATTCCCGGACAACACAATTTCATGCTACCAGGTGGACTTGGCTCGACACCTGGATCTAGAGGGTGACTGGGATGTGGCGCTGACGGAAATTTCTTATCCGCACACCTGGTTAAATATCCCGGAAAAGCCTTCCTGTACGTTTCAGGTGATGAAAATTACGGGCAAGAACAAACTCACCGTTCACTCGCGATTTTTTGACACAGGATATTATGATAACTTTGAGGTTATTGCAGCGCTGATAAACCCTCGTTTGAAGACTATAGATCCGAATCTGACTTTAAAATATGACGATATCCAGAAAAAGTTTCTGTGGGAAGGAGACGGTACCTGCCAGGTATATTTTGAAGCCCCGACGGCATACATGCTGGGGATGCAGCCTAATCAATGTCTGAGATGTGGCCCCGGGGTCACGAGCTGTCCCCGCTACCCCGATATAAAAGCGGGCATGTATCACCTGTTCTGTTATACAGACGTTGTACAGCCTCAGGCGGTGGGCGACGCTTTTGCTCCTTTCCTCCGAGCATTCGAAATTGGAGGTCGTTTCGGGGAAATAATTACAAAGAAATTCAACCCCGCTTATTACATCCCGGTCTCCAAAAGACATATTGAGACAATACGCATCGAAATCAAAAGCAATCAAGATTGATCGGTGGATTTCAGATACGGTAAAGTGGTTGTGACATTACATTTTAAACCGGCGAGATAAAAAAATGGCCGGGGCAGCGCACAAAGCCGACATTTATAGATTTGTGCCTTACTATGAAAATCAAGTCGGGAACGGCCTTCACGGCTTCCACGGCGCTCCTGTTATGTACGGGCGCGGGCTCGGGAACATATTTTCGAAACTGTTCAAATTTGTGTCGCCGCTGATTAAACAAGGATACACGATCGCCAAACTTCACCTGAAAAACGCCACCCGAAGCATCGCTTCCGACGTAGTGAGCCACGTTGTTGAGAGGGCCAGACGGAGTCAGGAACCCGAGCAGCAGCGGGGGTCCGGGATCATGGTGCTGTCAAGAAGGCCCCGGAAACGCCCCCCGGGGAAACGGGTCAAAACGGTTAAAAAGCGAAAGACCCCCGGAAAAAGCAGAACAGTTCGAAGGAAGCATAAGAAGAGGAGGTTGTCCGGGGGTATTTTCTCTTAAACAATGTCTCTTTTGCGAAATAATTCCCCCGAATGCACCATGAGCGAATTGGATTTATTCGCCATCCCCGGGACCCAGCTGTCCATCGAGCAAAGCCAATACGTTGAAGTCAGCCCGTTATCAGCCCTGACGGACATGGGCCCTATCGAGTTTTTTATCCCTGGAGACGGTGAGAGGTATTTAGACGTCAATAATACGCTGCTTTATCTGCGATTGAAAATTACAAACGCCGACGGGACTGACCTGGCTAATGACGCCCGCGTGGGCGTAATAAATTATCCTCTCAATACGATTTTCTCGCAAGTCGACGTGACTCTGGGTGACCGGCTGATTTCCCAGTCCAGCGCGACGCACCCGTACAGGGCGATGATTGAGACGCTGCTGAACTTTTCCCCCACTTCATTGAAATCGCAGTTCACGGGCGGTTTGTTTTACAAGGACACCCCGGGTCAGCACAATTCGACCGCTGTGGATGACGCGGGCCGGAATAAAGGCCTCATGAGCAGAGCGCGCTTTAGCGCCGAATCGCGTGAATTTCAAGTTCAGGGTCCGCTGCACGCGGACATATTTTTCTGCGAGAGGCTTCTTCTGAATAACGTTGATCTAAGAGTTAAATTAATTCGAGCCAGCGATGCTTTCTGCCTGATGGGGCTGGCGGCCTCCACTTTCAAGCTGAAAATTCTGGGCGCGTCCCTATTCGTTAAGAAAGTCACCGTATCCCCTGCAGTGAGATTGGGTCACTCCGCAGCTCTCATGAAAGGGAACGCCGTGTACCCGTTATCACAAATCAACATTAAGACTTACGTGATCCCCAGCCATTCCAGGATATGCAACCAGGAGAACCTGTTTTTAGGAACCATGCCCAAATATGTGGTTCTGGGTATGGTGAATCACAATGCATTCAGCGGGAGAAGAGATCTGTCCCTGTTTGAATTTGCGCACTATGACCTGGAGTACCTCGCACTCAGTCAAAATGGGAGACAGCTGCCGGCTAAAGCTTTCCAGCCTGAATTTAACAACGAACTCTCTGTCAGGGAGTTTTACAATCTCTACACCGCGACCGGGCGACACCTCAAGGACCAGCCTCTCTGTATAGACCGGGAGGATTTTGCCCACGGCTATGCGCTGTACGTCTTCAATTTAAACCCGGAGGAGGACAGCAGCGCACTGAGCCCCGTCTCCACAGGGACCCTGCGACTTGAGATGAGATTCAGAGTCGCGACTCCGCATACCACCACGCTGATAGTGTACGCGTGTTACGATTCTCTCCTGGAGATTAATTCCAAGCGACAGGTCCTTGTGGATTTTTACTGATGAACACCCTGGAATTGGACGCTGTTATGAGGTTCTTAATAGGAGACCTGTTCGCCGGTGTTTTTGCGTCTGACGAGTTATTCCGGATCAAGCCGGGCCCTCCTGTATATTTCATTGTAAACACCCACCCTAGACATTTACTGGGGGAACACTGGTTAGCGCTCACCGTTGAAAAAAATGGTCGAGCCACATTTTTTGACTCGTTCGGCCTCAGCCCGGACTTTGAATACTACCCTAAAAGCATCCTGCGATATCTGGAGAATCTCCCAGATGTTAAAAACATTCTGTATCACAACAAACAGCTTCAGCACGAGTTATCGGACGTATGTGGACAACACTGCATGTATTATCTGTATAACAGAGCCACTGGGAAGTCGTACCAGGACGTGGTGTCTTTATACAAGGTCTGTCCATAAAGTATAGGTCCTTTAAATTTTTTTCAAAAACTATATGGATTTCATTCATATGTTTTAACGTCAGACATGCTTGAACCCTCGTGCGCATGCGTGGGTTTTTCCACGCCTGTTGGTGACATCATTCACCTGTGAGCACTCCTTGTGGGAGGAGTCGTCCAGCCCCTCGTCGGAATTCCTTTGTCTGAGAAGTTGCTGAGAGACTGGCGCTTTGTTTGATCAAAATTTTTTCTAAACCTGTGAGACACATCAAAGTGGACACGGTTCGAAAAATTAAGCTGGTTTTCAGTGAAAATTTTAACGTCTGATGAGAGATTTTGAGGTGATACTGTCGCTTTAAGGACTTCCCACGGTGCGAGACGTCGCGCAGTGCTCTCAGGCGCCATCATCAGCCTGTTTCAAGCTGAAAACCTCCACATTTCAGGCTCTATTGATCCAGGACGTCGTGAGAGAACAGAGAAGTTTCAGAAGAAGTCGGTTTCAGCATTTTATCCGGATATTCCACTGTTAAAGGAGATTTTTTTAATGAAAGATGTGCGGGTGGATTGCAGCGTCGGCTCGCTGCCGCCGCGACGCTCCGCCACAGGAAAAACACCTCCGTTGGAAGCCTTAAGGACAAGTTGGAACATGTCCAGCTGTTAAACAATTTCGCATATACTCACTCCACTGAAAGCCATCAAAAGCCGCCTGGATTTTACAAATGGTTATCAACACGGAGGTGTTTTTCCTGTGCCGCCGCACCGCGCCGGCTGCGTCCCGACGCGCGGACCCGAAAAAATCGGGTTATTCCAGAGTTTTAACCGTGATTTAATTTCGATCGCTGGACTTACATCTGCGCGGTGAAGTCGGGGCTTCCAGCCTTCGAACTTCTTCAGGGGGCTCTGACTTGATTTCTATAATTAACATAAATAAATAAATAAATAAAAAGCACCACCCTCGCAAGCAGATATTCTGTAATATTTCAAATATATTACCGAGGCCAGGTCTGAACGCGCTCTGGACCGTCTGCGTGGTTTTGTCTAAAAAAGACACAGTTTCAGACGTCGTGCATCATTTAAAAACAGTCATTTCTATCAAAACAGATTACTTAAATCACTTACCCTGAAAGCTGCTGCGGTTTTCGCACTCTGCTCGAAGACAAGAAAACTTAATTAAACAACATGGTTTTTCCGGATTTTTTTTTTCCGCAAATTTATTCTATTTTATACCCATAGCTGGGGGTCCAGGCATCTTCACTCTTCACTGGTCGTAGTGGAAATGAGCGGTGACTCCTTCCCAGGGACGTGAGTGAGAAGAAACTTTGTTTTTTTTTCCGGCTTCATCACCTCGGGGCAGCATCTCCGATCAGCGGGACATAGTGACGTCATCGATTCTGATTGGTTGTGACGTCATAAGGGGGCGGGATTAGGGGAGGGCTTAGGGGCGGGGCTTAGGGGCGGGACATAGTGACATCATCGATTTGGATTGGCTGTGACGTCATAAGGGAGCGGGGCTTAGTGACATAGTCGATTCTGATTGGCTGACAGGGCCATAAATCAGTTTGATACAAAAGGTGGGTCAGTACTCTATTGTCACATTTTAGAAGTTCCTATTTTTTTAGTTATTTATTACTTTCACCATTAACTTGGGTAGAGGTTATGTGTTTGCCCCTGTTTGTGAACAGGCTGGAACCCACAATTTTACACATATTATTATGAAGTTTTTATCATATCCTGATTGGCAAGAATGGATTTATTTTTCAAGGTCATGTATTAAAGGTCAAAGTCAGGAAAAATATTGGAAAAATCCCTATCTTTTAATATGAAACAAATTTTAAAAAATTCATAACGCTGTCAAAAAAGGTTGAATTTGAATTATGTAAGTTGTATATTTATGTATATTGTATATTTGTTGTGTGGGCCGCTGAAGAGGAGGTACTGCTGGCCCACCACCACCAGAGGGCGCCGCCGCCCCACAGGAGCAGCCTCGGTAACAGCTGTCACCCATCACCTGAGACAGCTGACGGCAATTATCACTGGGGTATATCAGCAGGACGGCATCTCCACCTCATCGCCGAGATATCGTTCTACCTGGAAGGTAATAATCTCAGCTGACTGCTTGACAGTAACCTTTGTGATTTTTGTGAGTGATTGCAGACTTTTTTCCCCAACGAGAGGTGGAGGTAGCTTCCCTGCCGTACAGGTTGCTGGGTGCAAACGCGCCCACGTTAATTGTGTTCTTGTTCCTCGCCAGCAGTACCAGGTCCGACACGCGGAGGCAGTGGCCACCTGGGAGTTCGGAACTTGGCGGCTCCAGTATTCCCGGGGTCCTGTGGCGGAGGAAACCATGTGGTTCCGGTTCTACTTTGGAGAGGCGTCTCCTATCTTCGAGCCTGCCCACACGACACCTTCGTGAATTGAACTTTGTCCATTGTTGTAATTTGTTGTGTTTGTTGTGCACGTTCGCAACAGTAAAGTGTTGTTATTTGACCTATTCCATTGTCCGTTCATTTGCGCCCCCTGTTGTGGGTCCGTGTTCCTACACTTTCCCAACAGGATATCTCGGCCAGCGTCATGGATCCCGAGGGGCGTCAACCGGCTGTTGAACGGCCAATGGAAGAACAAGGCGCACAGGCGTCCGCAGGAGGGGTAATCGGTGAGTTGCAGCGGATCCTCACCGCTTCACGACTGCGGCTCTCCCTCCCGTAGACCCTGTGCGTGACAGCGACGTTCCACTGGTTGTCCAACGACCCCCCCCACCATCCCCTGAAGCATACATAAGCCCCCCAGAGCCGTACGGAGGCTGTGTGGAGACGTGCGCGGATTTCCTTATGCAGTGTTCGCTCGTCTTCGCACAGCGTCCCGTCATGTACGCGACCGACGCTAGCAAAGTAGCTTATGTGATAAATCTGCTTCGTGGTGAGGCACGCGCTTGGGCTACAGCGCTCTGGGAGCAAAGTTCACGGCTCCTTCTGACATATGATGGGTTTGTGAGGGAGCTCAGAACAGTGTTCGATCACCCTAATAGAGAAGAGACCGCTTCAGCCGTGCTGCTGTCAATGAGACAGGGGCGCCGGAGCGCAGCTGCCTATGCAGTCGACTTCCGCATCGCGGCTGCGAGGTCCGGCTGGAATAGCACTGCCCTCCGCGCCGCCTTCGTAACGGACTGTCATTGGTCCTCAAGGAGCACCTGGTGGCTAAGGACGAACCGCGGGATTTGGATGGGCTTATCGATCTTGTCATACGATTAGACAATCGGTTAAATGAGCGCCGTCGGGAACGAGACGAAGGGCGTGGCCAGGCACGCGTCGTCCCTCTCCCTTCCGGTTCCGACCGCGTTCCGCCCTCCCCACGCTCCACGGCCCCTGCGCTCCGTGCGATCACAGCTCCCCCTGCTGACGAAGCTATGGACACGAGTAGGGCAACATTTAGGGCACCGGTCACACAAAGGAGGCTGGCCCGCGGAGCGTGTTTTGTTTGTGGCTCGATTGAGCATCAGGTACGAGACTGCCCCGAACGGTTAAACACCAACGCCCGCCCCTAGACACTGGGCTAGGGGGGGGCCGAGACGTTCACGTGGGACACACCCACATCGCCACACGACTCCCAGTTACAATCCTTTATGAGGATTTAACCCTGAAGGCCCCAGCACTGGTGGACACGGGCTCAGAAGGGAATTTGCTTGATAGCAAATGGGCCAGGGAGATAGGGTTCCCTCTGGTGGCGCTTACCTCGCCTGTGCAGGTACGGGCACTAGATGGCTCCCTACTCCCTCCAATCACCCACAAGACACCACCAGTAACTCTGGTGGTGTCGGGGAATCACCGGGAGGAGATCGAGTTTTTTGTAACTCCGGCCACCTCCCGTGTGATTTTAGGTTTTCCCTGGATGTTGAAGCACAATCCCCGGATCGATTGGCCGTCCGGGGTAGTGGTCCAGTGGAGCGAGACCTGCCATCGGGTATGTTTAGGTTCCTCGGTTCCTCCCGGTTCCCAGGCCAGGGAGGAGGTCAGAGCCCCGCCCAATCTAGGGACGGTGCCGGTGCAGTACCATGACCTTGCGGAGGTGTTCAGCAAGGATCTGGCACTCACCCTTCCCCCGCACTGCCCGTATGATTGTGCCATTGATTTGGTTCCAGGCGTTGAGTTCCCGTCCAGCAGGCTGTACAACCTCTCACGACCTGAACGCGAATCAATGGAGACCTACATCCGGGACTCTTTGGCTGCCGGGTTGATCCGGAATTCCACCTCCCCGATGGGTGCGGGTTTCTTTTTTGTGGGGAAAAAGGATGGCGGATTACGTCCATGCATTGATTACAGGGGGCTGAACGAAATCACGGTTCGTAACCGATACCCCTTACCCTTGTTGGATTCGGTGTTCACGCCCCTGCATGGAGCCAAGATATTCACCAAGCTTGATCTTAGGAATGCGTATCACCTGGTTCGGATCCGGAAGGGAGACGAGTGGAAGACGGCATTTAACACCCCGTTAGGTCATTTTGAGTACCTGGTCATGCCGTTCGGTCTTACAAATGCTCCCGCGACGTTCCAAGCATTGGTTAATGATGTCTTGCGGGACTTCCTGCACCGATTCGTCTTCGTATATTTAGACGACATACTCATCTTTCTCCGGATCCTGAGACCCATGTCCGACATGTACGTCAGGTCCTGCAGCGATTATTGGAGAACCGGCTGTTTGTTAAGGGCGAGAAGTGTGAGTTTCACCGCACTTCTTTGTCCTTCCTGGGGTTCATCATCTCCCCCAACTCCGTCGCTCCTGATCCGGCCAAGGTTGCAGCGGTGAGAGACTGGCCCCAACCCACAAGCCGTAGGAAGCTGCAACAGTTCCTCGGCTTTGAGAATTTCTACAGGAGGTTCATTAAGGGCTACAGCCAGGTTGCTAGCCCCCTGACAGCCCTGACCTCACCAAAAGTCCCCTTCACCTGGTCGGATCGTTGCGATGCCGCGTTCAAGGAGTTGAAACGGCGCTTCTCGTCTGCACCCGTTCTGGTGCAGCCCGATCCTAGTCGCCAGTTAGTGGTTGAAGTGGATGCCTCGGACTCAGGGATAGGAGCTGTGCTGTCCCAGAGTGGGAAGACCGATAAGGTCCTTCATCCGTGTGCCTATTTTTCCCGCAGGTTGACCCCGGCTGAACGGAACTATGACGTCGGCAACCGAGAACTCCTTGCGGTGAAAGAGGCTCTTGAAGAGTGGAGACACCTGTTGGAGGGAACGTCCGTGCCATTCACGGTTTTCACTGACCACCGGAACCTGGAATATATCAGGACCGCCAAGCGGCTGAATCCCAGGCAAGCCCGCTGGTCACTGTTCTTCGGCCGTTTTGACTTCCGCATCACCTACCGGCCCGGGACCAAGAACCAGAAGTCGGATGCCTTGTCCCGGGTACACGAGACGAGGTCAAAGCGGAGTTGTCGGATCCACCGGAACCCATCATCCCGGAGTCCACTATCGTGGCCACCCTCACCTGGGACGTAGAGAGAACCGTCCGGGAGGCCCTGGCACGAAGCCCGGACCCCGGGACTGGACCAAAGAACAGACTTTACGTCCCACCAGAGGCAAGGGCTGCAGTCCTGGACTTCTGTCACGGCTCTAAGCTCTCCTGTCACCCAGGGGTGCGAAGAACCGTGGCAGTTGTCCGGCAGCGCTTCTGGTGGGCGTCCCTGGAGGCCGACGTCCGGGACTATATCCAGGCCTGTACCACCTGTGCCAGGAGCAAGGCCGACCATCGCAAGGCTCCGGGACTGCTACAGCCGCTGCCCGTGCCTCATCGCCCCTGGTCCCACATCGGCCTGGATTTTGTCACGGGCCTCCCGCCGTCCCAGGGAAAAACCGTGATCCTCACGATAGTGGACCGATTCTCCAAGGCGGCCCACTTCGTGGCCCTCCCGAAGCTCCCTACGGCCCAGGAGACGGCGGACCTCCTGGTCCACCACGTCGTCCGCCTGCATGGGATACCATCAGACATCGTCTCCGATCGCGGTCCCCAGTTCTCCTCGCATGTCTGGAGGAGCTTTTGCCGGGAACTGGGGGCCACGGTCAGTCTCTCGTCCGGGTATCACCCCCAGACCAACGGGCAAGCAGAGCGGGCCAATCAAGAAATGGAGCAAACACTGCGTTGTGTGACAGCCGCGCACCCGGCGGCCTGGAGTACTCATCTGGCCTGGATCGAGTACGCCCACAACAGTCAAGTGTCATCAGCCACCGGCCTCTCCCCCTTTGAGGTGTGTTTGGGGTATCAGCCCCCGTTGTTCCCGGTGGTTGAGGGGGAGGTCGGTGTGCCCTCGGTCCAGGCCCACCTGCGGAAGTGCCGTCGGGTGTGGCGCGCCGCCCGTTCTGCTTTGTTGAAGGCCCGGATGAGGGCGAAGACCCATGCAGACCGGCGGCGGACCCCGGCCCCTACGTATCGCCCCGGGCAGGAAGTGTGGTTGTCCACAAAGGACATCCCACTACAAGTGGCCTCCCCTAAACTACAGGACAGGTACATAGGACCGTTTAAAATCCTCAAGGTCATCAATCCCGCCGCAGTGAGGCTTCAGCTTCCAGCCTCACTGCGGATCCATCCTGTGTTTCATGTGTCGAAGCTCAAGCCCCATCACACCTCGCCCCTCTGTACACCCGGTCCGGCACCACCTCCTGCCCGGATCATCGATGGCGAGCCGGCTTGGACAGTGCGCCGGTTGTTGGACGTCCGTCGGATGGGCCGGGGCTTTCAATATCTGGTGGACTGGGAGGGGTATGGTCCCGAAGAACGCTCCTGGGTGAAGAAGAGCTTCATCCTGGACCCGGCCCTCCTGGCCGACTTCTACCGTCGCCACCCGGACAAGCCCGGTCGGGCGCCAGGAGGCGCCCGTTGAGGGGGGGGTCCTGTTGTGTGGGCCGCTGAAGAGGAGGTACTGCTGGCCCACCACCACCAGAGGGCGCCGCCGCCCCACAGGAGCAGCCTCGGTAACAGCTGTCACCCATCACCTGAGACAGCTGACGGCAATTATCACTGGGGTATATCAGCAGGACGGCATCTCCACCTCATCGCCGAGATATCGTTCTACCTGGAAGGTAATAATCTCAGCTGACTGCTTGACAGTAACCTTTGTGATTTTTGTGAGTGATTGCAGACTTTTTTCCCCAACGAGAGGTGGAGGTAGCTTCCCTGCCGTACAGGTTGCTGGGTGCAACGCGCCCACGTTAATTGTGTTCTTGTTCCTCGCCAGCAGTACCAGGTCCGACACGCGGAGGCAGTGGCCACCTGGGAGTTCGGAACTTGGCGGCTCCAGTATTCCCGGGGTCCTGTGGCGGAGGAAACCGTGTGGTTCCGGTTCTACTTTGGAGAGGCGTCTCCTATCTTCGAGCCTGCCCACACGACACCTTCGTGAATTGAACTTTGTCCATTGTTGTAATTTGTTGTGTTTGTTGTGCACGTTCGCAACAGTAAAGTGTTGTTATTTGACCTATTCCATTGTCCGTTCATTTGCGCCCCCTGTTGTGGGTCCGTGTTCCTACACTTTCCCAACAATATTTATATGTATATTGTACATTTATTGAATGATGTAGGTTGAATAATTATGCATATTGTATATTGTATATTTATTGACTTATGTAGGTTGAATATTTGCATTATGTAAGATGGTATCCTTTGTGGACTGACAAAGTTTGATCCGGATCTAATCTGGATTACAGATTTTGTGGCCATTGAAAACCCCATTTAATATATATTTTACATTATATCTTAATCAGATGTGCCCCAATCACTCTCATATTTGAAAGTGAGGTGCAGATTGGCACTCACTATCACCTGACAAAGTTTGATCCAGATCAGATCCAGATTACAAATTTTGTTGCCATTTAAACGTCACGTCAAAAACCCCATTTAATGTATATTTTTCATTATATCTTAATAAAACATGCCCCAGTTGCTCTCATATTTGAAAATTAGGTGCAGACTGGCATTAGCTATTGCCTGACAAAGTTTGATCCAGATCTAATCAGGATTGTGAATTTTGTGGACATTTGAATTTAATATTGAAAAGCTCATTTGGTATGCATTTTGCATAATATCTCAATGAAAAGTGCCTCAATCACTCTCATTTTTCTCTTATGGATTACCTACACCACAAAAATTGGGTGGAGGTTCCACCTTTATGCCTGTTTGTCTATCTTCCAGTCATCAGTTGGAAACCAAAAAGCAATGAGAAATTGTGTATAGCAAAGATAAGTTCTGTGAAAATTATGGGGATTTATGTCTGTTCATTATGTTCATCATGCGGTCTGTCTTGTCCCTTTTGTTTGCCATGCCCTTTTCCTGGTTGTTCACCTACACCAGTATCTCATCTGCTGTAGACACCCTTGTTATTTAAACCCTCTGTTTTCACCCATGCTTTGCCAGTTTGTTGTTCCTTTGTGTCTTCGTTACAGTTCTGTTCCATAGTTCTTATTCTTGACCTTTTGCCTGGCCGTGTACTGAACCTGTTGTCTGTTTTTGACCTCAGCCTTGTCTCATGTTTTGGATACCGTTGCTGATTTTAGCTTGCCTTTCTGTGTATTGACCCTTGCCTGTTTTTTTTGGGGGGGTCCAGGTCCCTGACAACTATCTGAAAAAGAATTCAGAAACCGAAAAAGTAAAAAAAAAAAAAAGACCTGACAATACCACAAAGTTTGATATTTGATCACATCTAATTTAGTTTATGAGAAGCCACTTCTAAGAGGACTTTGACCTTGAAAATGTTGTCCAAAGTAAAAATTTGTGGAGTTGGAAACTACCGTTGATGGAGGTTTGCATTGAGCATGGTGCTCTAGTTGATTTATTCATCTATTTATTTATTTTATTTTATTTATTAAACTGGCAGTAAAGTTTGGCCTGGCCTGAATAGAAACCTTTGCCAAAAAAGTGAAACTGAACCCTAGGATTTATGTCTCTTCTTTTTAACAATAATTTTCTCTTTCCACTAGCCACTGAAGCTTCACAATTTTCATGGGTGTCTTGGTGGCTTCCCTCACCCATCTCCTTTATGTATACTAATTGTTTTTGATGCACAAATATATATGAAATCTAAATAATGGTTCAAAAACAAAACATTGTTTTTTTTTCAGTGCATTCCTTATTGCAGGCACAAACAAGTAACAAACACACACACACACACACACACACACACACACAAAATCACATTTTAATTAAAATATTACAAATCATTGCTCCAGAAGAAAAAAAAAAATGCAGGGAGTCAGAGGGTGAGAGAGAGCATCACAGAGCCTGAAGAAGCACAAGCCTGAGCTGGGAGGTGGAGGGAGGGCGGACACGGTGGTGGCGGCTGGCACTCTGCAGTTCAGGTCTGCTGAGAGTACCACAGCTCATCTAAAGACCACAGCCGCAGGCTTCCCACTGCAGCTCAGAGCTAAACCGCACGCACGGGCAAGCTCACATGCATACAGAACGCAAGACAAAAAGAGGAGAAGAAAAAAAGGAGAAGAAGACAGAGCTGGACAGGGTTCTTCTTTGCCTTTCCTTGGAGCTGGTGTGCAGAAGTTCAAGTGCAGGAGGATTTTCCTGTTCTATTTCTGAGATCTATTTAATAATTTACCTTCTGCATTGTTTCGGTCTGCGGGACATCAATTAAAAAAGTTTGACACCGGTCTGGATTTTCCCTCCATATCAACACTTTTGTGTTTCTGACACTCCCTGCAGGACTTGTACTGTTTCAATATTTGCAGCCGAACTTCACCGCAGCATGAGAGTGAAATGTAACTATTGGCCAAATGATGCACGTTTCACCGTGTGAAAGTTTCCTTTTTGCAGGTAAATTTTATTGGTTATTCTTCAGTTATTACTTCAAGTAAGGATCACTCCTCCATATAGCTTGGCAACATCTTTTG
Organism: Thalassophryne amazonica; assembly: GCF_902500255.1. Taxonomy (NCBI): domain Eukaryota; kingdom Metazoa; phylum Chordata; class Actinopteri; order Batrachoidiformes; family Batrachoididae; genus Thalassophryne; species Thalassophryne amazonica. The sequence goes on from NC_047111.1 coordinate 96,813,324, forward strand.
AAAAGACAGTCCTTTGGGAGGCGAAGCCTATTTTGAGATCTACTGGAGGATACGTCTCTCACCTGCACGTGTCCCTGGTGCCGCGCCGCGATGGCCGGCTGCACCAGCCGCTGCAGGCAGGGGGTGCTCAAGCTAATCCAGTCCCTGCAGAGATTGGTCTCAGGAACCCTGACAAAAGGTATTGTGACTTTTAATGGAGTAGTACTTAACTTTCAAATGTCGATACACTCAAAAAATGGCTCATTGGATGAACTCAATTCAATTATGGGTAGGATTTCCATCTAATAAATATATGTAGCCCCAACTCAAATAAACCACATTCATGCAAGATAATGTAATTAAATTTAGTTGGAGTTACATATTTATCCAATGTGTATCACACAAACAAATGACTCATTGGATGAACTCAATTCATTATGGGCAAGATTTTCATCTAATAAATATATGTAGTCCCAACTAAATTAAATTAAATTATCTAGCATGGACATGCTTTATTTGAGTTTGGGCTACATATATTTATGAGATGGATCCAATCCAGTCAGTGAGTGTTTTGAGTGTATTACACAAACAAATGACTCATTAGATGAACTCAACTCAATTATGGGCAGGATTTCCATCTAATAAACATGTGTAGTCCAAACTAAATTCAATTAAATGATCTTGGATGGATTTATTTGAGTTGGGGCTACATATACTGTATTAGATGGAAATCCTGCCCATAATTGAATTGAGTTCATCCAATGCATCAGTTTTTTGAGTGTATCTGTTGCTGTTATGAAGGAGTTGTGGTCCTTCATCAGTCCTTTAAAGCTACACTGTGCACGATTTAGGGATGTTTATTAACAGAAATGGATATTTCATTCAAAACCATATGTTCATTTGTGTATAATTACCTGTAATAATAAATCAGTATTATCATAAGCTAAGAATAGGCTTTCAGATCTACATAAGAGTCCCCAGTCACACAAGTTCCTATGTTGCAAAGCCACGTTGATATAGACCAAAAGGGACACTTAATTTTCCTTTTGCATTTTGCACATTGCTCAAAGACTCCAGAAAAAAGAAGAGGAATTAGTGGTTGCTTCCCTATACATTGTCTACTGGTTGCTAGTGCAGCACGCTAACATTTTTGTCAAATGAAGCATCATGCATATTGCTTAAAAGAAGGCAAAGAAGTATGAATCCCAGTCACCAAAGAAGGTCAAATGTGAAGGGAAACAAATCATAATGTAATCTGCTAACTCACCACTAGATGACAAAGGCATTGCAAGATAAATATTAGGGGTCACAAGTTATTTAATGAGACTTGGAATTTTTTTCTTCTCTATCGAATTAGATTAATTTTGCAGAGTCTCCTCTCATGTATCTGTTTAAGATTCACGTTGTACAATATCTGTGTTTGGTGGATCAGCTGAGCTCACAGACCTACATAAAGCCTGAAACAAATGGTCCAAAGTAAGCCCTGCTTCACTTTAACATGCCACAAGACAAAAAGATTGACACCCCCTGTTTAAAGAGATACTCTACCTTTCAAACCATAATTTGCATTATTACCCAAGGCCACAATATGGCCATCGGGTATTGCAATGGCCTTTTGTCTGTACGTCCATCGTCCATTTGTCTGTCCATCTGCCTTTGCTCAGCATAGGTCCATTCCGATTATTGCCAGGGTCGTCAAATTCACATGGACCATTCTTGGGACACAGACCTTTGACAAGTTCAAACATCGCTAACCTTGACCTATTTTAAGGGGTCAAAAGTTCATATTGTGTTTCCTATTTTTATACTCATATATGGCCGAGAGTATTTTAGCATTGCATTATATTTTATTTATATACTAGGGGGTGGTGGTTAAGTTTCCAGACAGGAAGCTTCTCAGTTCAAAGCCACCCCTGCCCATCCATCCATTTTCTATGCCTGCTTACTCCGATCACCGGTCACAGGGGGCTGGAGCCTGTCCCAGCAGTCATAGGGCCTGAGGCACAGTTCACCCTAGACAAGAAGCCAGTCTGTCGCAGGGCTGGCACGCACACCTACGGACACTGACATAAAGTTTAATTCTAGATACAACGTGCAAAATAGTACTGAATGTTACGTAGCTCTAGGAAAGTGAGAGAGAGAAAACTGAGAGACCTTATGTTAAAAACTGATTTATGGCCCTGTCAGCCAATCCCGCCCCCTTATGATGTCACAGCCAATCAGAATCGATTATGTCACTATGTCCTGCCCATAAGCCCCGCCCCTAACCCCTTCCCTAGTCCCGCCTCCAAGCCCCGCCCCTGGCTCCTCCCCTAGCCCTACCCCTGGCTCCTCCCCTAGCCCCACCCCCAAGCTCCACCCCTACCTCCCCTAACCCCACCCCTAGCACCTCCCCTAACCCCGCCCCCAAGCTCCGCCTCCAAGCCCTACCTCCCCTCCCACCCGGGTCTAATATTTTAATGTCATTTTATTCCATGAATTAAAGAACGATTAAAAAAAACCTAGATCTTTTTTAATGTATTAAAGAATTAACTAATTCTGAAATAATTAAATAAATCAGTGTCTAATATTTAATACCCCTTTAATATTTTTTAATTCTTAAATTAAAGCGCGTCCTTTTATGGTTTTTAATGCCTCAATTAAAGAAGGATTAAAAAATACCGTATCTTTTGCACAATTATGGGAGGTTTTCTTCAATTAGTGATTAAACACGAATATTTTAATACCCCTTTAATATTTTTTAATTCTTAAATTAATGCGACTCCTTTTCTGTTTTTTAATTCTTAAATTAAAGAAGGGTTAAAAATAACCGTCTCTCGGCTGTAACGGCTGTCTTTGCAGCAAGACGGTCAAATACCCACGCATAGAGCTCCTCACGGAAACATGACCCCACGGCTGTAATACCTGTTGCAGACGCTAGCTGTGTGCGTGTGTTTCGGAGGTGTGTGTGTGTGTGTGTGTGTGTGTGTGTGTGTGTGTGTGGAGGGGGAGGAGCCAGGGGTGGGGCTAGGGAAGGAGCCAGGGGCGGGACTAGGGGAGGAGCCATGGGCGGGGCCTGGAGGCGGGACTAGGGGAGGGGTTAGGGGCGGGGCTTAGGGGCGGGACATAGTGACATAATCTATTCTGATTGGCTGTGACATCATAAGGGGGCGGGATTAGGGGCGGGGCTTAGTGACATAGTCGATTCTGATTGGCTGACAGGGCCATAAATCACTTTTTGACATAAGGTCTCTCAGTTTTCTCTCTAGTGAGCTAGCAAGGTTGATTCTGGTTGGACCATTACAAGTTACATTAGCATTCAGGGTTGACACTGCAAAGTCTTTCTCCCAAAAGATGTAACTCCCTTCAACTTAGTCACTCAAAAGGTTCCTGAAAACTGCCAAAAAATATGGAGGTTACTCAAAATGAGGGTGTTTAGGTTTACAAGGAGTTAAATAAGTATTAATTAATTTTCCGTATTACACTGTACACCCAAAAGTTAAAATTAATTAAAACAATTAAGTAGTGTAAACTCCAAGTTTTATGAAAATATTCTACTTACTCAAATATTTCAAGTTTGTGCAATATGATCTTGCTTTTTGAGTAAATTAAACTGAATTTTTGATTGACTTGAACTAACTGTATATTAACTATGCAAAACTTCAAGCATAACTTAAGCACAACTTAAAAGAATTAAGTAATCATAAATGAAATGGAGTGGCTATATGCCCAACTGTTGGTTCAATAAAGTAAATACGCGAGCATATATGCCAGTGGCGGCTGGCCCATAAGGGGCACTCGGGCGCTGCCCTCCTAGATGTGGAGGGGAAAAGTCATAATATATATATATATATATATATATATATATATATATATATATATATATATATATATATATTTAAAAAGTAGTATCAGTGTCAGTTTTACTTAATAGTATGTGCCTACATGTAATATGAATGATTAAAACAACACTTCCTCCAACTGACTCATTCAACAGTGCATTTCCACCGACAGAAGCAGAGACGTATCATTCCTTGTCTTGGGCGATCATTCAAAGCGCCCTTGAAGTGCAGCGAAATAACCAATTGTATGTAGTTGCTAGGGAAAATTAATAAATATTTGGCAAATCAACACTGCCAAAATTAATGGCAGAGAGAAACTGACCCACCTTTCGTCAAAAAAGTGACAGCTGCCAATCAAAATCGGCCACGTCACTAAGCCCCGCCCCCTCTATGACGTCATAGCCAATCAGAATTAATGACGTCACTATGTCCCGCCCCTAAGCCCCTCCCCTAGTCCCGCCTCCAAGCCCCGCCCCTTATGACGTAACAGCCAATCATAATCGATGACGTCATTATGCCCCGCCCCTAAGCCCCGCCCCTGATCCCGCCTCCGAGCCCCCGCCCCTTATGACGTCACATCCAATCAGAGTCGATGACGTCAGTATGCCCCGCCCCTAAGCCCCGCCCCCAGCTCCTCCCCTAGTTCCGCCCCTGGCTCCTCCCCTAGCCCCACCCCCAAGCTCCTCCCCTAACCCCGGCCAAGCACCGCCTCCAAGCCATACCTCCCCTCCCACCCAGGGTCTAATATTTAATGTCATTTTATTTCATGAATTAAAGAACGATTAAAAATACCTAGATCTTTTTAATGTATTAAAGAATTAACTAATTCTGAAATAATTAAACATAAATCACTGTCTATTATTTAATGACCCTTTAATATCTTTAATTCTTAAATTATTACGTTTCCTTTTCTGTTTTTAATTCGTAAATTAAAGAAGGGGGTACAAATAGCCGTCTCTCGGCTGTAAGTCTTTGCAGCAAGACGGTCAAATACCCACGCATAGAGCTGCTCGCGGAAACATGACCCCACGGCTGTAAAACCTGTTGCAGAGCTGTGTCTGTGTGAGTGCGTGTGTGTGTGCGTGTGTGTGTGTGTGTGTGTGTGTGTGTGTGTGTGTGTGTGTGTGTGTGGCGGGACACCCGCTGAGCGGAGATGCTGCCCCGAGGGTGATGAACCCGAAGAACAATAAACAATGCTCCTTATCACTCACGCCAGATGATGTTTTCTTTTAAGATATTAGCCGATCGATCATGGGGCGCGGGACACCCGCTGAGCGGAGATGCTGCCCCGAGCCCGAACAATAAACAATGCTCCTTATCACTTACGTCCCTGGGAACGAGTCAGCGAGCATTTCCACTACAACCGGTGAAGAGTGAAGATGCCTGGACCCCCAGCTATGGGTATAAAATAGAATAAATTTGCGGAAAAAAATCCTGGAAAACCATGTTGTTTAATTAAGTTTTCTTGTCTTCGAGCAGAGTGCGAAAACCGCATCAGCTTTCAGGGTAAGTGATTTAAGTAATCTGTTTTGATAGAAATGAGTGTTTTTAAATGATGCACGCCGTCTGAAACTGTTTTTTTTATTTTTTTTTTTAGACAAAACCACGCAGACGGTCCAGAGCGCGTTCGGACCCGTCCTCGGTAATATATTTGAAATAGTACAGAATATCCGCTTGCGAGGGTGATGCTTTGTATTCATTTATTTATGTTAATTCTAGAAATCAAGTCAGAGCCCCCTGAAGAAGTTCGAAGGCTGGAAGCCCCGACTTCACCACGCAGATGTAAGTACAGCGATCGAGATTAAATCACGATTAAAACTCTGGAATAACCCGATTTTTTCTGTCACAACCCCATGGAGAAGCGGGTCAGTGGGAGAGACCCGTAAAACGATCCGCGGATGTACACGGTAAGGAGTCGGAGTTTATGTATTTATTTATTTTAAATATTTAATAACTAACGATTTTCTCTTTTTTCAGCACGCGGTGGAGGGAGACCGTCTATTTTCCACAGAGACGCAAGGCTCGAAGATATTCTGAGCTGGGATTAACCTCATCACGCAACTTTCTTGAAAATGTGTAGTCTGTTTTATTTTTTTATTTTTCTCTTATTCCGATGGAACGGGAGAATTCATTTTGAAGAGGTATATTAACTGAATTTCTTGAGGTAGATTCTTCCTGCTACAGATTTTAAAAGATGGAAGGAGAGAATTCACATCGGGAAAATAACTTCGGACGTGTATTGGATTTAAACGCTTCAATAATCGACTCAGCGGGGAGCGCTCCTGGAGCAGATGGTCCATTACCCGAGGCGTTAAATTCGCCGCCTCAAAATAAACATCGAGTCCGGAGAGAGACTTTTAAGCCGTGTTCGTTTAACACCGTTAAATGAGGCTCTTAACAATTTAGCGGCTGAACGAGAATCGGAAGAAAATTAACCCTACATCATTTCTGCGATTAACGCTATAAATTCGACGGTCCAGTCTGATACTGAAGAGCCCCCTGACCCCCCGCACACCTCACCTCCAGACGAGTCCGGTCCCGCGGCGTTGAACCAGGTACGTCTGACTCCGTTAAATAACGCCGTAAACCTCCTCGCGTGTGAAGTTAATCCTCACGTCCAATCCGCGGTGGATGAATTAAATCAAACGCCTAACGACGCTCGCGCTTTTTCACCTTTAAGAAGTCCCTCCCCGCGCAATGCGCGCGGAGAAGAGATTTTAAACAGAGCTCGTTTAACCCCGATAAACGCGGCGATCTCTGTTTTGATGGAAGACGGAGATGATGCACGACCGGGACCCAGCCGACACTCTCCCATGACGGGCGGTGGGGCTGCTAACGTCATCAGGAGACCTGCTTTTAACAATATCGAAATCAGGCTGCCTCTCAATTTCCAGCGCGCCGACGAAATTCCCGACTACGCGGAATTTTACCGTAACGTCGTTGGGGCTCTTCATAACTCGGTCGAAAAGGCTTTAACCACACGCCAGGGCCGGGGACTTTATCCAAATGGAGATTCGTGGGGACTCAGTCTACAACGAGGCCGCTTTGATCAGCTCATATAACGACGCTGGCGATGTGACGGGCTTCCAAAATCTGTTAGAACGATTGATACAATCAAATTCCAACGTTTTAGCCGACGAGTCTCTGGAATTAGTGGTTCAAGTCATCCGCAACCAGAACGGCGCGGGGAAGCGCAGAATAGATGACCTCCTCCATCACGAGGTTCTGAGGAAAAAATCCAAATGCCTTAATATCGTGTATAATCCTGACAACAGTTTATGTTTCGCGATAAACCTCGTTCAGTTATTGAATCCTCATCTGAGTACGCACGAGGCGGAGCAGCGCGGACTGGCGTTACAAAATAGCGTCGGATTAACGGAAGCTACGCCGGTATCTTTAGAGCAGGTGGGAAAATTTGAAAACGCTCTGGGTTGTAAAATTGTGGTGTTTTCAGAGCCGAAGGGGAGAGAAAGCTGACAAAATTCCAGACAGGAATACCGGCGCAGCAGAAAACTCTTTTCGTTTTTCTGTTTAATAATCATTTTTACGGAATCATCGATTTAAAGAGATTTTTGGGAGTGAAATATGTATGTAAGTTTTGCTTTGAGGGGTACAATAACCACGCCTCCCATAATTGTCCGTCATATTGTAAAATTTGTGAATCCACGCAGTGTTATGAGAAAAATAACCCTGTATTCTGCAGCGAATGTAACAAGGAGTGTCGCTCTCCCACCTGTTACAGCCTGCATAAACAGCCGAAGTATCGTCCTTCCGCCGGTAAGTTCGTTAATGTGTGTGATAACAGAAAAAAATGCTCTCGATG